>NC_133024.1:63730882-64037352 GCF_048771995.1 Taeniopygia guttata
CAAGAGATCGAGAGTTCATGTCTTTTGTTTTAATGGGAAAACAGTGATCACACAGCTTTTTTTTCCTCGCACATGGTTCAGATATTGAATTTGCATTTTAATTCCTTTGAGAAAGGATCAAGGATTATTACCTTGTATTCCCTGGAGGACATTGCAAAAGCATCATATATTTACCTTGAAACTCTACTGTTTATATTCTGCTCAATTTGTTTTCTGCTCTTCTTAATTTTCCATTGATATGCCATGTAAATTGTGATGGTTGGCTTTGTTACATGTCAAAAGATTGTGTTTGCATTTCCAGGGGGACAGAAATTCATAGAGGCCTGCAGAGTATCAACATCATGATTTACAGCAAACTCAGTGTTGCTATGTTTTCTCTTACCATTTTCCACTCCTTAGAACAACATTAATTTATTTGTCCTTAGAACAGTATTAATTGTCTGTTCTGTGTAGAACAGAAAGAGTTTGACAAACATGAGTGTGTCATGGTTTGACACGGGAAGAGAATTTTTTTTTGGAAGGAAGAGGTCAATCCAGTCAGGGGTCAGGTTTGGATACTGACACTTGGGGTGACCAATTGAAGGTGGACACGCCTCTGAGAACACAGAGGGGTTAAAAGAGGAATTCCCAGGAGGACTCGTCCTTCTTTGGTTCCGGTCATCGCAAAGTACGGACCTCCCCTGCCCAGCCCGGGCTGGGTGGGGGAGGGGAGCCATGCAGCCTGCAGAGGTAGGCCAGGGGGTGAAGGATCAGAACCGAGCTGGGCCAGCTCTTTCAGACGGAAGGGTGGAGAACATCTGGGATGTTTTTGTTCCCCCTCCCCTAAGCTAGAGGGAAAAGAGATAGAGAGCCAGTGAACACCTGGGAGTTTGCCGGCAGAGGAGAAGGAGAAGCGGGGTGGGGAAGATGCCCAGCGTGGGAGACAGAGTCCTGGGCTGAGATTTCAGCCGTCCGGGGAGTCCGGGAATTTTAACCCTTTCCTGTGAAATAAAGGCTTTATGAAATATTACTCCTCCTCAATTTGAAGGAAAGAGAGACAGCCTGGGACCTCAGATGTTCAGAGAAGAAGGTTAGGGGGAGATGATGGAGTAGCTTTTGGCTGGACTCTGCTTATTTACCATAGACTAAACCACTCCTTCTTTCAAGAGGGACTGCATTTTAGGGGGATGCACTAATGAGCCAAGAGACCTTCTTCAGCAACTACCAGTTCTGAAATGGACAGAGAGAGCTGAGGAGGGTGTGAGGATGCCCTCCATCTTCAGAGAAGAAGAGAAGGAGATCTCTGTCCTTGGACCCTCGGCCCCAGGGGAAAATGGGGGGGACTCTAGTCCCGAATTGTGATACTGGACTGTTGTTCCTCGTGGTCCTTGGCAAAGCATCCTTAAAGGGGCCCTATAAGCAGTCTCTGTCCATGCACGGTGGTGAGAGCACTGTGACATGGAGAGGAGAATGTCACACTGGCCGGTGTGTCTGAGCAGTGCCACATGTAACATAGAAACACAAGAAGTAGCAGCTGTGTTTCCTGGGGGTCTATGGTGCAAGGGGGACTCCTCTCTTCCCCGATAGACTCAGTATTGATTATATTAAAGGGTGAAAACTTGATTAAGGATCCAAATGGGTATCGCTGTAGTTTGGTAGAGTTGGGTGGTGGGAGGAGAAATCTTTTGGAAGGTTTTCATTTCGAATTTTGTGTGGTTTTTTTTTCTTTCCTTTCTTTTCCTTTTATAGTAGTAGTAGTAGTGTAATAAAGTTTTTCCTTTGTTATTAAGTTTGGCCTGCTTTGCTCTGTTCTCGATTGCATTTCACAGCATTTGATTGATAGGTTGTATTTTCATGGGGCGCTGGCATTGTGCCAGCGTCAAACCATGACAGAGTGAGAGAAGAAATACTTCAGTTCTATGTGGTTTGACTCTAAGATACATTTTGTATTCTTTTTCACTGTTCTTGGTTTTAGTATATCTAGTCTTTTGGCTACTCCTCTCTATGTTCCTTTTCACATGAAAGTTGCTTTGTTCTCTAAGGTTTTTTTTTTATTTCTAGATTCCTTTCCAGCAACTTCTGCTCTGGTTAGTGTAATCAATAGGGGGTTGCTGTTAGAGACCCTTTATACTCATTATTTTCTTTATATTGTTTGCTGTCTTCTTGCAGTTAGTATATTTCACACACAGTTTCCAAATTTATCTCTCAGGCCTTCACCTTTCTCACTTTTTTCTGCCAAGTATTTACAGTCTTTTAAATTATGTTTCTTCTACACTAAAATAACAGCCATCACTCTCTGCTTATGACGGTGACACCTCTTGAATTCTTTCCAAACATGCAGGAAGCAGTTGGGTCTAGAAAAGGAAGGTCAGTTACGCTGAAATATCACGGTTGTGCCTTTGATTTCCCTTTTACAAATAAAATGTCATTTTATCTTTTCTTACTGTTCAAACAAAACAGTTTTTTGTCTTTATCCAGGACATCATAGACAAAGTCCTTTTTTCCTCACCTTTCTGCTTAACATCATTTCTTCTAGAAAATGTGACATTGGACACATCTTACCAGGCTACAGTTGTAAGACAGTCTATCCCCTTCCCCAACAATCAGTGAGGAAAAAATGAGGAAGTTAAAGAGCAACTCACCTATGTAGGATATTTTCTTTCCCACTACTCTAGAAAATCTCATTTCTCTTTGCTGACTGTAGGAGCAGGCAGCAGAGTGCTGCAGATATGGCTATCCACACCTGACTTATTTAACTTGATTTTTCGTGTCTTGGTATAGCATGTGCTGTACTTATTCAGTGTCCTGTAGTTCCCATTAATTTCTTGGAAGGGTATTTCCTTAGATTTCTCCCAACTCCCCCACATCTGTAACTTCTCTAGAATCTGCTACTACTTGCCCTCACCAAAAATATGTCTGCAGTTTGATGCTTTTGATCCTCTACCAGAAACTCCATCTCTTCCCAGTTTCATGAATGTTCTGTATTTTACTTTATTGCCCCAAGACACCTTGTGTACTTTTCCCTAATCTGAGTATCTACTGCACTGTCCAGTATCAACCTTTGCTTGTACAATTAATCCTAGTTATTTAAAAAGTACAAATTTTCAGCTGTGAGGGTTGTAAAGTGCCATGAGACTTTGCAGTAATGTGTGGTAAAATATTATTCAGATGTTATAGGAATCATGCTGAGGAGTTTACATCTCTCTATTCTCAAAAACACTGGAAATATTTTCTTCTGCATTTTCTTCTTGTTTTCTCTCTTAGGTGTTTTCTCCAGTAAGTAAATTCTGTTTTCTACTGCCTGTTTTTCATCACTGATCTTGAGTCAATCAGAACTGGATTAAAGAGCCATAGTGAATGGGCAGATGAGCATAATCATTAGGTAGAGGATAGTCTAATGAAGAGAGTATTGATCTATGATTCCAGCAGGTCTAGATTTAATTCACTGCTCTGTAGAGAAAAAATATCACAGGTGAATGAAATGTAAGGCTGAGTAATTCTTAATTTTTTAATGGGCTATTTTTCAATTTTTCAGTTCACATCTCCAAATCCACAAACCTGTCAGCTGCTATGGCTGCTTGTGTATGAGTAAATGGCATTGTGCCAGGGATTGCTGTCAGGCACTGGGACAATTTCACACACATACCAGTTGGTTAGAGAAACCCTGGTGTGGGGCCGGTGCCAACTGTTAGTGTCCAAAACAATGCCTAGTTCCCTTTCACAGTTTGGATCACAGAATCACAGAATCATAGGATGGTATGGGTTAAAAAGGACCTTTAAAGATCACGTAATCCAGTGCCTCTGCAGTAAGCACAGACCTCTTCAACTGGATCAGGATGCTCAGAGCCTCATCCAGCCTGACCTTGAATGTTTCCAGGAATGGGTTATCTACCACCTCTCTGGACAACCTGCCAGTGTTTCACCGCCCTCATCATACAGAATTTCTTCCTTATATCTAGTCCAAATCTACCCTTTTTCAGTTTGAAACCATTATCTTATTCCCATTGCTACAGGCCCTAGTAAAAAGTCTATCTCCATCTTTGCTATGAGGTCCTTTTAGATACTGGAATGCCACAAGATCTCTCCAAAGTCACCTTTTCTTTGTGACCATTTTCACTGTACACCTTTGGACCAGCTCCAACAGTCCATGTCTTTCCTGTACAGAGGATGCCATGTCTGGATACAGCGCTCTGGGTGGAGTCTCACCAGAGTGGGGTAGAGGGGCAGAAACCCCTCCCTTGGCCTTCTGGCCCCACTTCTTGTATAGCTCAGGATACAGTTGGGTTTCTGGGCTGTGAGCACTCATCTACCAGTACCTCAACTCCATTTCCTCACAATCTCCTCACTCCCCAGATTGTCTTGATACTGGGAGCTGCCCTGACCAAGATGCAGTGCCTTGCACTTGGTCTTGTTAAACCCCATGGTGTTCCCATGGGGCCACTTCTTGAGCTTGTCTTGGTCCTTCTGGATGGCATCCTGTCCTTCAGGCATGTCAACCACACCACTCAGCTAGGTGTCATCTTTAGACATGCTGAGTGTGCACTCAATCCCTCTGTCTATGTCATTAATGAGGATGTTAAACAGTCCCAGTTGCTGTACAGATCCCTGAGGGATGCTATTTGTCACTGACATCCATTTGGACATCAAGCTGTTGAACATCTCTCTATGGATGTACTCATCCAGCCACTTTTTTATCCACTGAACCCATCAAATCCGTCACTCACCAGTTTAGAGAGAAGGATGTTGTAAGGGACCATGTCAAAAGCCTTACACAAGTCCAGACAGATGACAGCTGCAACCCTTCCCTTGTCCACTGACATAGTCACTCCATCATAGAACACCACTTGGTTGGTCAGAAAGGACTTTGCCTTGCTGAAATCGTGCTGATGCTTCAATTCACATCCCTGCCCTCCATGTGCCTTAGCATAGCTTCTAGGAGGATCTGCTCCATGGCCTTCCCAGGCACAGGGGGGAGGCTGACAGTTTGGTTGTTCCCCAGGTTTTAATTTCTCTCCTTTTTAAAAATGGGTGCAATGTTTTCCTCTTTCCAGTCACTGCGGACTTCACCTGACTGACAGGACTTTTCAAATATGATGGAGAGTGTCTTGGAAACTATATCAGTTAGTTTCTTTAGGATTCTGGAATGCATCTGATCAGGTCCTACAGAATTAATGTATGTTTAAGTTACTCAGGTGTTTCTGAACCACGCTGAGAGTAATCAATCCATAAAATTTGGCGAGTGTGATGAAATGCTGTGATGCCTGTTTATGTTATGTCATCTGGCCCCATGGCACATGAAGTCCCTTTCCTTACTGCTCAGGGCATGCCCAGCAGCTCTGAAGGTGCACCTGTGTGGTCTAGAATAGGTAAATACAGATAACATGCCCTTTGAAATGTGCTTTATATTATCCCTTCTTAGAGGATAGATTCTCTCCTCTAATATGTTCTATAAAACAGATTAAAGAGACCAAATAAATAATAATTAATCTGCTAGTAGTTAATCCTCAGTTCAAGTATCTTTCATCTTCAAGAATCTTTTTTTTGTTTTGGTAGAGCATGAACAGAAGTCGTGGTTTCAGGGGTCAGACTCTTTGATAATGAGACACATAAACAGTTTGCCATGGTTCATTTATAAACATCTTTTTCATCATTGGTCCAGTATTAGTGATTAATTGATATATTTACTTGGTGATTGAATGTTTTCTTCTGACTTGCCAGAGCTTTTGTGGGTTTCTATCCATCACTGTCAGCCCTGCATTTACCTGCTTGTACAGCTGGAAATTTCTATAATTCTAAAAAGCAAGATGCTCAAAACTATTCCTTTTGCAGTGTTAGACTTTTTAAACTGTGAATATTTTTGCTGCTGTGAAAATTTATTGTGATATTTGCAAATTAATTGAGCAGCTTATAAAGAAACTGACATGCTTGTTTATGCGTCAAAATAGAGGAGTAATTTCTTCCCTTTTGCTTGTTTTCAGTATAGTGGGTTAGTTCCACGGGAGAGCTGGGACATGTGGCATCCAACCCTGGTGGCTGAGGCCCTGTTTGCAATCGCAAACATCTTTAGCTCCCTGCGCTTGATCTCATTATTCACTGCAAATTCTCACCTGGGACCTCTGCAGATATCTCTAGGAAGAATGTTGCTGGACATTTTGAAGTTTCTCTTCATATACTGCCTTGTGCTGCTCGCTTTTGCAAATGGATTGAACCAGCTGTACTTCTACTATGAGACAAATGAACCTGGAAACTGCAAAGGAATACGATGTGAAAAGCAGAATAATGCATTTTCAACGTAAGTAGCTATTTATTTCTATCCTCTCCCTCGCCTCAAATATTTTAAGACTTAGATACTGTCTACAGAAAAGAACCTCAGTTTTCTGTTGGTATTACAGTGGTGTCCTGACAAATACATCTAATATTACCCCAGTAATTATAAAAATTAACATTTCATCACTCTATTAATGTTCACTTCATACCACAGTGAAGTCTGTACAATTCAAGATATCTCAAAAGATAAAAGGTAAAATAGAGATAAGAGGAAGATAACTGAGATTAGAAATTGTATAAGGTCACCAGTTCAGACCTTGCTCATCCAGGTATCTGTCACTCTACATTTTTCCATGCCTAGCTGTGGGCATTAAATAAGTGTGGTGTTCTAAAACTTGAAGATTCCTTGCAAATGTGATAGGCTGTAAAAGAAAAACTTGCAGTCTAAGAATCTACTGACTCTACTGCACACAATCAAATTTCTAATTTCTATTATAAACTGTTTCTCTTTCATTTTGAAATCAATTTTAATTCATTATAGTTTTTAGTTCATTTATAATACCAAAATACTTCCAAAAGAACACTAATTTTCTTGTCTTTCACCTTTCAGCCTGTATCAAACTACTGCTATAAATGTTCATTCCTTATTAACTTCTGTGTATCCAGGCATTTTTTTAAAATATATTTATTACCAATAGTTTCCTTCTTAGAGGAAATAATTTTACAAAAATAGCAGCCTTTATATTATCTTAATCAAGTAACTTTTCTCAGGCACAGCATATTTATGTTGTATTTTAATAACACCTATGCAGGTCTAAACTTTATGTGATCTGAACAGAAAAGCACACAAAAATGTTTCAGAGCTCAGCATTAAGGAAAGCAATATTCATCTGGGAAATAGTGGGGAGTACTGGTACCAGTGTCAGAAGGTGGTGTCATGGCAAAATGTGATGCTTTATGTGCTCCATACTTCCAAGGAGCAGTCTAAGCAGGACCATTCTTACGACACTACAGTGTAGCTGAACACAGAACAAAAGGGAAAATTTTTCAATTTATCTAGGTGCAGAGATGTACTACCTACAGCCATTATTTTTACTAGCTTCCTAGCTGTTGTACAGACTTCTCTAAGAGAATATCGTATGCTTTAGGTATAAAAACACGTTTCTTTTGAGAGCAGCATCTTTTTTTGTGTCTCCCTTCTTCATTAAACAACATTCGCTAATGCTAGTAATTTCTTTCTAATTATTCAACTCCTTTTATGTCAGTGGCTGTCAACAAACCAGAATTGCAAAATTTGAGGATACCATACTTTAAAAATCTTGGTGAGACATTACTTTTGCAGTCATACTTGAGTTACTTCTGGATCCTTATTCTACCCCTTATAGTTAAAGCAAAGCGTCAAAGTACTTCAAAAGAAAGTGTCCAGCATAAGATCTCTGAAACTATATTTATCTCTCTGAAGTTTGAGCAAAATCAACCTTTTGTTTGCAGGCTTATTTATAGATTCTGTATTATCTATATCTAAAGCTCCAGATTTTAAACACTAGGCTATTGTCTCACTGCAAAGATATTCCCTCTATGTTGCCTATATTGTGATAGGTGTCATTCATCTCAGTCAAGTCAAGAACTTTTGTGTGTTTTGGGAGCAACTGAACAATCTGAAAACTAAATGTGTAGTTATTATACAGCTATTCCTTCTGGGTTTTTTTTTTCCAGGTTATTTGAAACGCTGCAGTCATTATTCTGGTCTATATTTGGACTCATCAATCTCTATGTGACCAATGTGAAAGCGAGGCATGAATTCACTGAATTTGTTGGGGCCACCATGTTTGGTACCTATAATGTAATATCTCTGGTTGTTCTACTCAACATGCTAATAGCCATGATGAATAACTCTTACCAACTCATTGCTGTAAGTTGTTTCTTATTTTTAGATAATTTATAATATATACCCTCTCTCTGTTCCTACATTCAATTTTTCTGGCAGTAAAACACTTCACAGACAGGACATTGGGACAAATATTGCAATTTACTCTGATTCTTTTGTACTGTTATGGAAGGACAAAGAAACCAGACCGAAAGAAACTGGACTGGGTAGAGTGAAGTTTCCTCACAACACTGAGTGGGGAAGGGGTGAAGAAGCCAGCTGGTGGGTTGAAGAGGGTGTCCTGATACTTCTGGCAAGTGACATGGGCTACAGCCCTGCCCAAGTTGCACTGTGCGGGACCTCTTCTTAGAAAAATAATGCCCAGGATTGTTCTGTTGCTTATACATTTTTAATACATTATATTTATTAGCATTTGAAAGACTGCTATTTTATTTTTTTTATCTGACTTGGATATACAGTTAACAGAAATTGGGTGCCCTTGTTCCAAGGACACTAGCTATTCAAACAAAAAGTCATGTCTTCTCATTCAACAGTGTCCTGTTTCCTCCTGCAGTGAAAACTCTTTATCATTACCAGAGCTATTGGCATAGTTTCGTTTGTAAACCGTCTATTAAGGAGACTAAGAGAAATAAACACTGATTCATCATATGATAATTCAAATATGATCATTCAGAAAGCAAACAAAAGAAAGCTTCACAGTCTTAAGATTTTAAATATGCCTTTTTTTTCAATCTGGCAATTACAAGTGTTTCCACAAAAGAAAAACTGACCACCTGTGTTTGTGTAACTCTAGTTGTCAGAGTCTAGTGAACCGTATCACAACATAGTACCACTCACCAAAACTTGGGCTGTAGGTAGTATAATTTTCCTGCTACAACTTCTAAATTGTTTATTTTCTTATTGTAAGGCCAGGGCTAGACCTGTAGCTGAAGTTCTTGACTATCCAAATCTATTATTAGTGATTTAAAATTCTTGTTCAACTGCTAGGATTTAGGTGTCTTTAGTTTTCATTTTCCCAAAAATTTCAGAATTATACAATGCTATATAGGTTCCAAACAAAATGAAATTTCTAATAAAAATAAAAAACCCACCCCACAACCTATCCCTAATATAGAATTCTGAAGGAGTAGGGGGAAAAAAGATACTTGACTCAATAGTTTAAGTATCCTTATGATTTGTTGGATACTTATTTGTGAATTTTGGGGACTGGTAATTTCTAAAAAAATGCATGAGCCTTGCTGACTTGTTGCAGCTGCTGCAGAGCAGCATAATTAGACTGATCTATGAGGAATAATGGTGAGCTGCTATTATAACAAAACATTTCTTCCAGAACTGTAGTATTTCTCTGCTTTTAATTACCTTTCCTGGTTTTTGAGAGACTTTCAATAATTTAACAGCTTGTAACAGGGAAGAAGTGCTTATAAGTAGATATATACTTTACATATCGAATATCTGCTTACTGTGGTAAAGCATCTTGCTTTGCTTTGCTTAAAGACCTACTGTCAAAAGATGGCAGTATTTTAAAAAGACAATTCATTAGGATTTCAAGGTTGTTCTAGCTTTAGTTTTTTCAGATTTTTGTAACGGTTTTTTTCACCTCCTTAATTACAGCAATATCTGTGTTGATGATGTGTTTATTGTGTGCAGGATCATGCAGACATTGAGTGGAAATTTGCTCGTACAAAACTCTGGATGAGTTACTTTGAAGAAGGAGGAACTTTGCCCACTCCTTTTAATGTCATACCAAGCCCAAAGTCTTTGTGGTATCTGATCAAATGGTTATGGAGACACCTTTGCAAGAAAAAAATTAGAAGAAAGCCTGAAAGTTTTGGAACAATAGGGGTAAGTTGTGTGGTTTACTCTGCCTGAAGTCCTCCTCTTTGCTATATAGATGACTTTTCTCAGCTTTATAGAGTGTCTGACCTGTCAAATAATGTGCATATGAGTTAGACAATAATTCTAGCAGAAAATGTTTACTTTTTACCTTTATGTCAATGTATTTGAAGAGAAAGCATCACCATATCCCTGTACAATAATAGTATGAACCGTGACTGTGCTTCATCTACAGATAGTTCAAGAAAGATTGAGAGCAATAAAAATACAAGAAATCAAATGTGTATGCTTGTCTGTCAGTGCCAGAATTGTTGGTTGCTAATTGTTGGTTGCTAAGTGTCACAGTTCAGGTATCATTGAATACCATGAACCAGAAACTCATGTATGAAGCATTCATCATGGGATATTCTCTGTGTCTCTGTCTCTCTACATGTAATGAAATGAGTTTGCCATAAAAGCATTTTTACCAAAAACTGTTCCCATTAAAAAAAAAATTTTGAAAGGCGACAGCATTTACTTGGACTTGTCTGCTTGAATTTAAAGGTAGAGCTATTTGAGAATCCCATTCTGAAATCATACCATATTCTGATACTGCTGTTTAGCAGTGACATTTCTAGGGAAAAAAAAAAAAAAAAAAGAGAAGGGGAAAGACACACAAGAACAGTCTTGCACCTGGATTCAGCAGATGCCTGTGTAATATCTCAGCTACTTACTTTCTCTGGTAAATGCAGTGGGTAAAGCAGATTTGAACTTTTCCCTCCTAACTTTATCTGCTTGAGATACCTCAATCAGTGATACACTTTTTCTATACTGTCAGTGCAAATATTCAGGCAACATCCTAACCCACCAACAACTAATTATCTCTAGTTATGTTTTCTTCATTTCCCATGAGCAAGTCAGTACCTCAGTAACTAGACTGAATTTAGCCAGCTCAAACAAGAAGACTATTTGGGATAAGATGTGGACAGTGGCATTTTCTCTATACTATAGCAATTTCATGAATATAAATGTTTCAAGTTAGGAACTCAGATGGCCAAGCATTAAGTGGGAATATGGGAGTCAAATGTGGATAAGGGAGAAAAGAAAGGGGTATGGTCCTTGTGCTATTGATTCTTATAAAAAAAACTTTCATCCATTTCAAAGAAGTCAGGGGGCCTGATACAATTCTTTGATGGACCAATACTATGGTATAAACCTTTTCTTTGTATTTCTTCCCTATTTCTTGAAAAGTGAGTAATAAGATTTTCCTACCTATTCTGTTGTCATATCCTGGAAGGCAGTTTAATCTCTAGAAGTACTTGGAGGAGCAAGTTCACATGCATGTACAGATATATGGTAAAGATGAAAAGTGACATCTAAAACTAATTCACAATTACTATGCTTATAAATGGATTTTGTCCTCTTTGTAAAAAGCTTCAAATCAGGCTTGTTGCACTATACTGTTATTGTTGGCCAGTATCTAAATTGGGAAAGCAAAACTATTTGACTTTGATGTCATATTTGTACATACAGGAAAGAAGCAGCCAGGAAAAAAGCTAATAAACATGAGGGTGACTTTGAAACAAACCAGTAATAGATGACAAGAAACACACTGAAAAAGAAACATTAACTTAAGAAAGAGTAACAATAATTCATATACAAATTTTTAAAAGAACATGAACTAGCATGAATGGTGAATAATCTTAAGAGTAAAACATCTTGGTGTAATATAGGACATGAAAGAAGTAAATGCAGAGACCAACAGAAGGAGAAACTGTGAGATGTTAGAAAGAAAAAGTCAAGAGAGAGTGATGTACTTGTGTGTGGGGGAGAGTGGGCAATGCTTCTAGCCATTTGTTAAACATTTGGTAGAGATGATTAGCTAGTGTAAACTGAGAGGATGATATTAAAATTAATGGTATTATGCCAGTGTATAGTAGAGGGTTGATTAACACAATATTTCTGTTTGACTGAGACAGATACAAAATACCCTTATACATCCCAGCTAAACTTTCTGGACAATATTTCTTGTTAGGCCTTCCATCTGGGATAAGGAAATACTTTTTCCTTTTTCTTACCCTCTCAAACTGCAGATTTGGGAGTAAACTCATTCCTGGACAAGTGGAATAATAAAGAACGATATGGGGTGCTCCCATCCCTATGCTGAATGGCATGATGAGGAGGGGGATCCAGAGAGATCAGGTCTACTTCTTGCACCTACCCCCTGCTAGGGTAAACACCACCTTCAAGAAACCCATGTCTTAGATTTGGGAAAACTGGTGCAGCAAAGGGTCAATGGATAGGGAGTCTATGCAGCAAGCTACTTCAGAGTTTTTCCAAATAGAATTTTCTTTTTGCTTTTAAGTTAAAATCCCCAAAAATCTCTAAACACCAAACATTTTAATTAATATATTCCAGTTTCAAATAAGCTTTTCTTGGGAAAACTTTTCAACTTCAGGATGAAATTTCTGTTTAGAAGGAAGGAGCAGATGCCATTTAAAGCAAGTATCTTGGGCTAAGGGGACCCAGACTTACTTCTATTCTCCAGTGGATATCTAATTATTTACCTCAAGCATAAAAGCTATGACAACAGAAATTTCCTTCTCAAGATCTTTAAGATACTGCAGGGGCTAAGGTGCTCTCTTGGGAGAACAGAAGAAAAGGAGCTGAACCAAGCTTCCTTATGATTTGAATGTGAACCACTAATTACTGAACTCTTTGAGATGGAGGACATCAGTGAGGGAGAGATGCAGGAAATGCAGTGGATTGATTCCTATAATTTTAATTTTTTTTAAATTATTTTAAAGTGGAATCCCTAAAGTGCATGGGACAGTAGGGCTATATACATCCCTGGTTTCCCCTGCAGAACAGATTCTTAGCTGGAATTAAAGTTGAAACCCCTCTGAAGCAGAGAGCTTACCAGCAGAGCCACCATGGCAACCACACTTCCAGCTGCCTGAAAAAAAGTGAGTGGCTGTGGCTGACCAGGAAGATTCAGTCCACCATATGGGCATCTCATAAAACTACAAAGTTCTTCAGCTCATTCCTGAGCATAACACAAGCCCCATTAGGTTTATGTGAATTTGGAACATTTTGCAATTTCCAGACCCAGTTATTCACCCACTCTCCAAAATGGAGTAAGATGTATATAGGCACTCTGTGCTCTGATTTCCACATTGGATAGATGCAAGCCACCAGGTAGGTGCTGTTAACTGGACATCCTCCAAGAGGTTAATCATCAGTCAACAAATGGGCATACCACTGTGATTTCATAGTTTTTCCTGAGGGAGAGCACTTCTTTCTGGTTCTGACAAACTTGCCATCACCCACAGCTCAGCCTTGATTTCCTAGAAATTTTTCAATTTTCCCAATGAGCTACACCACAAATTAAATTTAGGAGCTCTATGCCCTTTCAACCAAAAGTTAATGAATAGTTTTCTTTGTCTTTCGTTCAAGGATCTCAGAGGACTTCAGCTCATTTGTATCTGCTCTGTAATAACTTTGGCCTCTGAGCTACAAGATAAGCATTGTTGGGATCTACTCCTTTTCACTGAGTCCTGCATTATAAACTCTGTCTCCTTCCCTACAACCAGGTCTGGGAGTGTAAAAAAATGCTAAAACATGATTTTCTTATATTGGCTGTATGGATGGATGCCACACTGTCTGTAAGGCAGAGCTCAGATTTCAAAATATTCTGTTCTGAAAACTGTAAATGTTAACTTTCCTATTAGGAAGCACTAATCAGCAGTGACATACTATGGTGTTTTCCAGTAGAAAAAGTAATAATGTGCATCCAAAGAGTGAGTCAGTGCTAGAAGATACAAAATAGATAATAGACAGAAAGAAGCTGGCAAGGATTATGCATGATCTCTGCAAAAAGTCCTCAGTAACAAAAAGCCAGGAATCATGAACTAGGACTGAGTCAAGGATCAAATTGAATCTGTCAAGAATCCACTGTAAAATTTATATATGTGTACGGTTGAGAGTTCAGTATATGCAGGCAGAATGTGTAAAGAAAGGGTTGAGGGTGAGGATAGTTTACAGCATACATTCTAGTGAAATGATTTATCTGGCCCATAGGAAGAAGAGAAATGCCAGTAAAAATAAGTAGAACTTTGTTTGAGAGGATCATCTACATTGCTGTTTATAACAAAATTATCACGGGCAAGAACACAGTCAGTAGCGAGGTGAGGTACCTCTGAAAAAAGCCAATTAATTTGCATCTCTTTGGATGTCAGTTCTGTGGTTCTTCTGTCATTTGTTGTAGTGGGACACTTGAAGCAGTGGGTGGTGAAGTCAAGGGGAGATTTTTCAAGGCAGAGGCTTTTTCTCCAAAGCAACACGGTGCCCAGCCATGCTGATGGCATCTTCTCTAGACACACCTTCAGCTGGAGGAAGGCCAGGATGGTACAGGTGATTTACTAATATTTCAGCTCTGCTATGAACCAGACAGAGCTCTTCTACCCCTCAGAGTTCAGCACATTTTTTTATTCTGTCATTTTGACATATCCCAGGTATGCAGCATTTTCTTCAGCTATTATATCCTGCACTTAAAATTCTGAAATAAGTGCATGCTTGTGTGCTACTCTTTACATGTATCTATATCATCTATATCGATAGCTGTATCAGTTCTATTAATTTTGTTAGCTCACCTTTGCAAAAGCCAGATTAGTAATATAATTCTATTAACTAGGCTGAGCTTTTCCTGACTGCACAAGGCTTATGGGTGTGTCAGGGCTAATCCTGTTGCCATCTAAAATCCATTGGTATTTCAGGAAAAAAAAAAAAAAGATATATGGGAAAAGAAATCCTAGTCCCACCGGTACAAATGGTACTGTTTTCCTCAAATTACATTCTACTTTACATCTGATCAGTCACCAAAAAGTGTTTTATCTATAATTTTAAGTATTTCAGAAGTGAAAATTGAGAGTATGGCCAGGGATGGCTTCAGTAATTTTTTTTTTTTTTAATCTCATGTTTAGATAAACAGATATCTTTCTTCTAGGTGTACAAAATTTTATGCCATTTTCCCAGAAACCTACATGATTTTATTATCATTTGTCACAGAAAATCTCATTTTCCCTTCTCTTCTTTTCTCACCTAGTGGAAAATGATGCCATTTCTAAGTCAATGTAGGCATTTTGTATTTTCTCTGTAATGTATGTTTATTGAAAGTTGAGCAAAGAAATAATGCCTTCCATCTGGCATGGAAATCAATAATCTGGAGTGTTCCTTGTATAGCAAGAATAATTTCATGGGGAAGCCTCTCTGTCAACACAGATAAGTTCTAATCCTTTAAAGGTGTTGTTTCTAGTCAAGATGAAAAATATATCCCACATCTTCAGACAATAGTTCCATTTTCTTTATCACTAAGCAGTTTAAGGTCAAATGGAGAGGTCACTTAGATTTCTATTCTTGCATTATAAAAGATACAATTTTAATAAAACACATAAAAATAAGTAATACAATTTTATTAAATTTTTGACTGCTAAGGAGATCTTTTTCCAAACAGTGTGAATTGCTAGGAATGGCATAAACAGGAAGACCAGAAAAATTATCATTACTAGTGAAGCTATCATTAAAGCTTCCTAAAGCATATTAGTGCCCCCTTTTGGAAAGTGACAACACCATCCCCCTCAATTTCACTAATGCATTCAACATGCAGAACCGTGTTTCCCACCCTGTTACTATTTTTAGTCAAATTAAACTTTCATCCCTTTTCTAACCATAATTTTCAACTTCTTTATGCACATAGAACAATGGTTACTTGAAAGAAATTTTGAAGCATAAATTAGACTATAACTGAGTAGAGAAAAGCAGGCCAGCTGAGAACTAAATATGGACAAAATGAATGTTAATGACATTTTATTTCTAGTTAATAGCTTAGTTTAGAGATGTGTTTAGGCAAAGATTCATTCTGCTTTCAAAAGGAAGCAAAAGATGATTAGGAACTGGAGATGGAACCTAAACATTTAAATGCCAGATAGAGAACTGCTTGGTGAAAATAAATTTGGTAGGTTATTGATAGGTGTAATTCCCAGTGGACTAGGTATGTAGATGTGCATGAAAACATACAATTAAATAAATTTTCTTTCAGCTTCTTGATGGTATGGATTGAAAACAATTAAGTGCAGTAGAACTGTTCTGACACATTATTACACAAATCTTTTCATACAGTTATCCTTTACATTACGTTAAGGGGGAAGGCCACAGCCTCTGTTTCTGGGACTTTCCAAATTGGCTGCCAAAAAAAAAGAAAAAGGATAAATGTTATCTAGGTAGTTCTCGTTACAGGTACAGAATTGAACCTATGCATTTATTTCACATTTCACTGTAAAATAAAGCAGAGCAGACAGCAGCTTCAGGAAGTATTGTGAAAGACAAGAATCAGTAGTTTTTTTACTTAGTAGTTATTCACTTTACTTGAACTGTGTTTCAATTACACCTTAAATTGTTTTTCCCTTCACCTGTGAGTCAGATCTGTTGTTGAGAGTGCTCTTAGCCACGGACTCCCTCAGCGCTTTCTCAGCAGAATGAAACATCTCCACCATGTGGCCAGCTGCAAGAAAGCTGAGAGTTTTTTTTTCTAAAAAACAGCTAAATTCGGATGTTGTGAGGTTATGAGCCTTCCCACAGCTGCATTGTTCCCTCTGGCCCTGGTGATGGGCAAGCTGGCCCATCCCTCCATCCTTAAACACAAGAAATAGCCATTTTCTCTTTTACGAGGCATAGATGGAGAAACACCATCTGGAAAAATACTGAAGAAAGCATTCTTGCGTACAAAGCCCTACAGCACAGTGGCTCTTCAGACTGATTAGGAAATAATTATTTCCCCCCTTTTTTTTTAATTTTTTGCTATCCCAGCCACAAAGCTACTGCATCCCTAAATTAATTTCAAACAAGAAATCAACTCTGAAGTGTAAACTGACTCCAGGTACAGGGGAAAGGTTCATAATTTCCTTAAAGTTAAAAAAAAAAAAAAAAAAAGTAATAACTTGCTGTGCCTGCCTTATTATGCAACTATGGTCAATTTTAACAAGTCCCTTGGATATCCTTTCACCTTGTTTTACTGCTGTTAGTGTTCTGTTTTGTAGAGATACAATCAGTGGTCAGACACATTATTTTATTGTCAGCAGCAGATATGCGAGTCTAAGTTAAAGCTGTGTTTCTTTCACCAGTTAGGAATAATTATTGTAGAGGATGGGGATATGTTACTCATTAGGCAATTGAGGACAAAAGGAAGTCAAGGGAAAAAAATAAATCTGGCCTTTTTTCCCTGTCTTCTTCTGGGCAGCGCTTAGATATGGCAGTTTAATTTAATACACCTGCTTGAAACCTGGGCAATTCTTTCATCCTACCACACTTCTTTTTGCTGCTCCTCTTCAGAGTTACTGTCCCTTTTACCCTCCCTCCTTGTCAACACCAAACTGTGTTGAAAGCTGTTTCTTTCTTCCATACACCTCTCTATGACTAAGTGTTTTTAACAGACAACTAAGGGGGAACTTTCTCATTAACAGTTTAATAGTGCAGGTTTTGATTAGCTTTACCTTAAATTAGGAGCCATAGCAAATGTCTTGCTTACACCATGGCTTTACGAATCCCACCGTGTTGATGATTTTCCATGTAGAATTTCCCTTCTGTAACTCGTGTCTATTGACTCCTGTTTTTTCACTGTGTACATCCAAGAAAATCTAACGTGATGCGAGGCAAGCTTTTCTCAATTCAGTAAAATAGGCTTCAGTCTGGGCAAGTGAGTGACATGATCTATTGTTCCACTTCCATCTCAGATTGTTGACCTTGGGACTCTGCAGCCTGTGACCTGGCTGCCCCACTGCATGCATGCTGATGCAGGAATAAAAGCGTTTTGACAAAAATGTAGAAAATCCACTTTGCTTTCCCTACAGCAGCCTTCCCCCTTCTATAAAGCAAATGATAGGCTTTTTTCAAACACAGTCATTTTTCAACAGATTTTGAACCTTTTCTCTCCGCTTGCTAGATACTGTTGAAACAGGCCTGCTGTTTTCTATGCTTCAGTGTTTTACTTCCACACAGGGATTAATATTTTTTTTTATTCTTTTCTGTTTTTCAGAGACGTGCAGCTGACAATTTGAGGAGACATCATCAATACCAGGTACAGGCCTATGTTTATTCTTTGGGCAATTGTTTTTCCGTGCCTTCAGAAGGTCTTCATGAGGAAAAAAAAATGCAGAAAAATTTCATGAGAAAGTGGAAAAGGAAAATAAATGGGAAAAAACCATAAAATCTGTACTTATTTCCTCTTCAGCAAACAAGCTTAGTATTTTGATGTTCAAAAAAAAGAGCATTTGAGAATAAAATTTTCTTCTTTTTGGAGCAAAAGGATATTTTCTAGAGCAATAACATGCTATCCAGTATTTTGCCTTATATTTAATATAAGGCAATATAATATTAACCTAATATTGAATATTAAATTTTTAAAATTTTAAATTGTAACATGGATTGCCTTTAAAAAATGCAAATTCCTGCCAGCCAGGAATCATCAGGACCATATGTATAGTGAACTGACATGCTCTATCAGAACCTGCTCTTCATCTTTCCAGCTTTAGTCCCCCATAAACAACTTCCTTAATAACCCCTATAACCCCCCTGCCTAGATTCCCCTGTATGTAAGCAATTATTTTTCATCCTTCCTTCTTCAGCTTCTACTTTTTTTTAGATTATTATTTCACAATGAATAATTTTCAGCTTTATTTTGAATTTTTGTCGTGTAAAAGGGCTACAAGTTAAACAAGGTGTGAGCTGTAGACTTGGTAGTTAATGAATCTCGTATGGGAAATAACTGGTAAGCTGGGACTTTTCCAGACTGAAGAAGAGGCTGATGTGGGAAGTACAACAAGGATCTATAGGATCATGAAGAAGGTGAACATAGAGCAGCAGTTTGCCATTTATCTGTAAATGGAAGACCACACACTAATACTACACTGTATTAGTGAGGCTGTATAGGCAGCCTTTTGATTTTTCTCCTCCAGCCCTCTTGTGGGACTGTATCTAGAGCAGTATGTAGGCTGGGCCCCACACTACAAGAGAGATGTTAACAAACTGGAAGAGATCCAGCAAGGGGACACCAAGATAGTTAGAGGACTGTCATATAAGCAGCTCAGATTTCAGCCTGGAGTAGGTATGGGGAAATATAACTGCTGACTTAAATAACATAGTGGGTGGTTAGAGAGAAGGAGCCAGATTTTATTTTGAGGTACAGTGCAAAAGACAAAATGGACACAAGTCAAAGGAAGGGAAATTCTGTAAGGTGATGAGAATTATCTTCACAGTGAGGGTAGTAAAGAACTGGAGAATGTTGCTCAGGGAGACTGCAGCATCTCCATCCATGGAGATATTCAGCACTTGACTGGGCATGGCCCTGAGATGACTCAGACAGCCTCCAGGTATCTATTTCAACCTAAATAATTTCTAGGATTCTTTGAAGACAACAGTGGAAACTACCAGACCGGAGGTTAAAAATAAAACCCCGAAATGGAATCTTACTCCATACTGTGGAATTCACTGGCAGAAGATTTTTGAATGCTGAAAGTTTACATTAGCTCAAAATGTGTAAGAAAACCTGTCACAGCCAATTAAACCTAGAACTATCATTTTTGTTCAGAGAGTCACTCCATCTCACAGCACAGGAGGCTTGACAGACAATAGCTGGAAATAAAGTTGTACAACTACACCAGACTTGCTCTCATGAGCAAGGATTGTTCTGCCTTTCTGTCAGGAAACATACCTTGAGTCAAACCCAACATATCCCTTCTCAGGATAATAAGCATTAGTAGTTTCCATCAAATAGCAAAACAAATTTTCAAACAGGTTTGTATAGTTTCTGTCATGTTCCTAAAGCATGAAAAAGCCCAAGCAGAGCCTGTGAGTGTAGGTTTACTAACTAATACCAAGAAAGCTAACATAATACTTTCTATTTTTAGGAAGTTATGAGAAATCTGGTTAAAAGGTATGTTGCAGCTATGATAAGAGATGCCAAAACTGAGGAAGGATTGACAGAAGAAAATTTTAAGGTATGTGGGGTTTTTTTATGTTTATAGGTGTTTTAGTAATTAAGTAAGATATTTTAAAACTGTGAAGCATATTTTTTATACATGGCTATTCAGGTAGCAAATAACTTGCTTCCTAGAGCAAGATCTTCAACCTTGAAGATGCCATGTATGCCAACATCAAGAGAGTAAAGTTTATTACTGACCCCAGAATAAGCCCTTTTTTTTGTTTGTTTTTTTTCTTTTAATTTTTATTTCAAAAGGAAAGTCAAATGAGCTTTAATGTTCTGACATTTCACCTTTTTTCCGTAATTTTTAGGAGTTAAAACAAGATATTTCTAGCTTTCGCTTTGAAGTTCTGGGTTTGTTAAAAGGAAGCAAGCTGTCTAATTTGCAGACTGGAAAGATGAGCAAAGACACTGCCTCTCTGTCAGAAAATGAAGAAAATAGTGAGAGTGAAGGAAACAAGAAAGGAAAGAAAAAGCCCTTCAGCCTTTTTGACATAACAACGATGATTCACCCACGATCAGCCAATATCGCCTCTGAAGGACATAATGTAAGCAATGGCTCAGCAATGATGGTGTCAGAGTCCACTCAGGAGAAACAAAAGCGTGTGAATTTTGTAACAGACATAAAAAATTTTGGGTTGTTTCACAGACGATCAAAAACAAACTCTGTGGAGCAGAGTACAAATAAAATATACACCGTTTCTGAAGAAGTTTCCCGTCAACAGGCAGAAGAACAATGTGAGAAAACTGATGAACTGGAAGAGAGAGAATTGATCATGAACTGTGAATTAAACTTCCAAAATCCTGGCAAAAAATGTGTGTTAGCTGAGTCACAAAATACCAGTGAGTCTTTGGATTCACAGGAAGAGGGAAGTATTTGTCCTTCAGAAATAGAGAAAATGGAGTTACAAAACTCAGAACCTGCAACTCCACAGGATCAGCTGGACAAGGCATTGGACATTAGCATTGACTCTGATGAGAAACAGGAAACAATTGTTCAGGGTGACTATGTGATAACAAGGTTGTGATGCTTACAGGAGGAAGCATTTACAAATATATATATTTTGCATAGTGCTTTTAGGGGGGAATGTTTTAAGAATTATATTAGCTAATGCAGAATTACACTTTAGAGTACTCAACTGTGGCACATGATCTTGTAACGTAGTCAAGAGAAAGAAAATATGAGGACCTTCTGTTTTGTAGCCTGCTTTAGCTTTCACAATTTGTTTTACATTTTTTAATAAATGGAAGCATCTTGTATTCTTGTACTGTTGCAATAATCCACAGAAACTTTTTAGCTATCTTTTTCAATTACAACAAATGGAATTTCTCTCGTATGATAGTTGACTCCTATGATAAATATTTTTCTATGCAAATAAAAAGTAGCTTAAGAAACTTGTAGGCTTTTATTTAACTTTGTAGGTTCTGAAAAGATTCTGTGCACCATAATAATCATATGTGGCTCCTGCCAGCATAATTCATGTCAAGCTATTAGAATAATTTGTTTAAAGTGCTAGAAACTTGTGTTGAAATCTATACAGAATCAGAAGATAAATTATATTCTTCTATTTATTGAAGGAATATGAATACCTGTAAATTATGAAAAATAGGTCTATTTGATTATTTAATTACAACTTTTCCCTCACAGCAAGAGGAGTGTGACTGTCTGATACTATTGTTAGAAATGCATTTGCAAGTTTTGAAGACTGTAGAAATGTTTCTTATAGGAAAAGAAATATCGGTGGCTTACTAAAAATTGATGATGGATTACTCCCTAAGAATCCTTTACCACCCCAGCTACTGCTTCTTCAACTACGTATTTTTCCTCATGTGGACAACCTATGCACTTTAATATTCAGCTGCTTATTAGCTTCTGCCTTTACAATACACTTGCATTTGCTAAGGGAAAGATACTTCAGGAATAAACAAGCAACGATCCCCCTGAGTACTTGAATAAATATGGCAATTTGTTAAGAAGTTTTAGAAGGCATGCCTTAAGGGAGTTTCTTTGATAATTTTACAGTTTGGAGGAACCTGATTGGGTGTTTTCTAATAGATACCTAAATGTATAAAGAAAATCTAATAGTATTTTTCATAACTGATGAGTGACTTACTGTCTTAGTTAAAACCGGTATTTTTAAAATTAAACATTGTGGGGTTTTTTAATCATTAGCTGGTGTCCTACATTATTAAAAATTTCATTTTACAACTGTCATAAGAATAACCACCCCCAGCTTTCAACACCATTCTTTCCCCCGCTGAATATACCACATAAGTGTTGTATTTAATTCTTAACTTCCCCAGTCCTGCCGTGACAGATTTTGTAGTTCATATTAGGATGTATTAAGGAACTTCCAGATGCATAGAGTGAATTTACATTTCTGATGTAATCTATCCCATGTAAACCTGTAGCATCTGACCTAAAGCCATGTCATTCTGGATCTAAATTGTCCTGGTACTGAACTGTGTCTTGGAAATCCAGGCAAACCGCTCTCATCTCTATACTTTAAGGTGAGTTTTCCAACTCTACTTTACACATGTGCTACTCTCTCTGATGCCACAAATTGAAAGCTTCCTTCCTCCACACCTGTTTGTGTCATGGCAGATACAGTTAAACGAAAATGGAAAATATGAGTCGTAATTGGAAAATAGTTTGTATAGCTTTGCAACAATGTGTTCAAATCATATTTGATTGGTTAGTTTCCATCTTGGACTCTTGACTGCTCTGTAGACCCTCTCTCTTTCACGTCTCTCTCCTTGTCCACCTTTAGACTGTAAGCTCCTTGGGGCAGGGCCTGCAGCTTTTCTGTCTGGAAAGCACCTGAATTATTACAAGTATAAAAAGAAATAAATAATAATAATGGTGGACTAACCTCATATCATTTGTATTAGGTCAACTCTTTTAGAGAGTTCTTTTTTGTACTGTAACGTTTTTGCTAAAAATGCCATAATGCAAATGTGTCATGTTGTCACAAAATTTTCTATATCCCAGTTAACAGTCCTTCCCCACTACTCGTTCAGTTTCTCATTCTTCATCATTATTTGTAATGGCTTCAGACCCTAAGCTTACTCCCTTTACACTAGCCAAATTCAAAACAGATAGTGCTTGATCAAAAGAGCTTTCAACACATTCCAGCCACATGGTTTCACTCCAGACAGAAAGTGCCTAAGCAGGGTATTTGTATTGCAAACATCACCAATATCAGAACAAGTTAACTACAACAGGTCTAAGAGTTCTGCATATTATTCTGGCATCCTAAGAGTCTGTTTCTCCTGTGCATGAAGTTCCCAACACTTCAACAATAGAGTTAAAATGAAATATCAGCCACATCATCACATCATGACCCCACTGTGCTGGGCATCAGTCTATGTCATGGAGTGGATACAAGACAGAACAGCAGAGACAGTGCAGGTAGGGAGGATACTTAACCATAAGGACACAATTCATTTCATAGCAACAGATGGCCAGTCATTTGGTGCCTTTTTTTTTTCCTTACATCCAAATACTGAAACACAGGTCTATTAAATAAACCATACTTAAAATCAACATTTGCTCTATTTTTATGTTATTCTTAGGCATCAAAGCTTGACACTAATAAGAACCTGATGTAATTAGGACCTGACACAACTTAAAAGTAATGCCAAATAAGCACCTCATTCTGTGACAACAGATGAGCCCAAAATATATCCAAAACTGAAATGGTGATGGACTTTTATTGCTATGCAGGCAGCCAAAAAAAAAACCCTTTCTCACTGGATGTCTCTGAGAGGACACCTGTGCCAAGAAAGATCAAGATTGCACTGAGCAAAGTTTGTAATGCCACAGCAAAGGCATTATTAAGCTTTGCAAAGCTGAGCAAACCTTCTACTCCAAAGAATTTAAAAAGTTCAAACCTATCCAATCCCTTCCTGCAGCTTCCATTAGCATCAATATGGAAGGAATACAAACAGGCCAGGATATGAACCCCTATAAAATATAGTCTTTTGAAGCAGAGCTTAAAATCATAAAACGTTTCATGTGGCTAGAAAATTTACTAAGTACAAGGGGGGTTAATACCAAAATTAGTTTGCTTAGAATGTTGAGAAAACTTTTTTTTTTAATTTTTAGCTATTTATTTCTGTAATGATGAAACCTTACTGCCATTTGTAATTTCTTTGGCTCCTGGAGAAATAGAGTACAGACAGCCACCAGGACTTTGCTACTTTGGCACAGCTGGACAGGAGGCAGCTTGAATTAATTCAAGACAGTGCTTCACATTGATTCACAGTCAGAGGCCAGGCATGCAAGTACTGCTTGCTTACCTTCAAGACAAAATTGCAAAAGCTTCTTCTGACTCTGCATGCTTTAGTGGCCCTCAAGGGCACTGAAGAAGTGAGAACATCGGAGGATTCAGATTATGGGGTCCTGTGGGCCAGCTGCAGGCCACAGCTATATTTGTATGTGGTAAAATATTACCAGAGACCAAGCCCAGTAGAAACCTCTTCTGGGGGTAACCACAGCTCTGCAGCTGGTATCAATCTTGTTTTCGTTCACAGATTGAGACCATTACATTGACTGGTATGAGCTAAACACATCACACAGCATTTTCTTATTGATAGATCAGGATTTAATGAGAATGTCTATGACTTTCCCAATATGAGGGTTTTTTTTGTAAGCAAGTACTACTTAGTTCCAGAAGAATGCATATCTATAGTTATAGCTGTTAGGAGGGGAAAAAGATGAAATTTCTGGTATTCGGGCACTCAGAATTCTTCAAAAGTATATTCGATAAAAGAATGTCTTCCTTAATGGCATCCTTTGACTGATCTTCGAGGGGAAATTTTTTGCTTAGCTTCCTAACAGGAATAAAGCATAGAAAAAAGACACTAAGAAATTATTATATGTTTTTCTTAAAGTCTATATGTATGTTGCAAGCTATAGCACTCCATTTACTCTCAAAACCTCCGATGAATAGTTCACAATATTCTGACAAGCAGCATGAAAGAGAAAAGAAGCAAATCATATTTAAATATTGTGAAGAGGAACTTTTGAATACAGTTCAAAACATTTGATATCAAGTATTCTTCTGGAAATATAGCAGTACAAGTCGGACAACAACATAATCCATCTTCATTTTAAAGTCTTAAGAGATACCAAAAGCTTTAGTGAGTAAGGCAACCTCACAAAATTAATAATACTGGTAAATAGTAAATAATAGTGCTGGTAATGATAGTGGTAGTGAATGCAGCAGAACTAGTAAATGTACATGGAACAGTAGCAATACCATATATTTAGCCCTGGGAAGGGAGAACTCCCCAGTTCTACTCCCTGCTCAAAGTTGGCCTGTTTTCCATATCAAGTAACCATTTCATAACACCAGTAAGCTGTCCTTGGGCACATCTGTCTTCCAACATAGGCACTCTAATCTCTGTTGAGAAAATCTTACTTTGTCTTTAAACTCTTTCACTAGCTGAAGTTTTAATTATGGACCCTACATTCACTGCAGCATGAGCAAATTAGAGATCCTTTGAGACAGTTCATGGATAAGTAGTTCAATATCATCCAAAATAAATTGTTGCAGCTAAGAATGAATTTTAATCCTCCAGATATGAAAAGTTTAACTTATTGAACTACAACAAAACAAGTCTAGTAACCATTGCTTTAGTACTTGAGAAGTTGCTTTATTTGTCTAAGTGTGAAGAATGAAGCAGAGGTTATTTCTCATTAATACCAAAACAACAAAAACAGTTGCAACCTTCAACCATCATAAATTTAGAACTGTAAAAGAACTTAGTCATACAATTTTATCACAGGTCCCTCTAATACATAATTCTCTTCCTAAATTAATCAAATCCTCTGGTGTTTCTAAATATAGCTATGAAATTTTTATACACATGAATAATTTAAACTGTTTATATTTGTACTTTTGGGCAGACACTATCTTTTAATTATAGAATTTTTTTATGACTACTGTTTGTTTTGACTATACTCATCCACTTTCAGCCTTGGGTTTCTTTGGCTGTAGCCTAAACCAGTAATGCTATTTTCATTTAAATTAACCTTTCTGCTCTCTTTAGTTGACTAACACAGTCACAATCAAGTGCTGTACAGCAGTAGGTATTGCACTGCTCATTACTGCTATGGCCTTTTCATTCTGGCCTTTACTTCTTTATAACCTATTACCTTCCCACCATGGTACCACACTGGTACGCTCAAGGGCCAATGCAACTTTGAATTTCAGACACTTAACTTCAGGATAATTGTCTTTGATAGAGATCCTTGCCTCTTTTGTACATTTAAGAGGGAGTTTTATGACTAGAAACATGTTTCCAACGGCTGATAGTTGAAATTAATACCAGTTCAGCATGGTGCTTCTTCAGTATCTTTTCTCTCACTTTTCTTCTTTGACAATGCAGTTGAGGACGTCCTTGTTCAAAAAGAAGTCTCTTTATGGCAACATACTCAGTGTTGCACGCTAAAAGTGAGAGCCGTGCTTGCAGTGGAGACAGAGGAAACATTCAAGACGTAAAAACAGGTGTTTCCAGAAAGGCTGCTTCTAGTCTGAAGGTTACTAAGAGAATTTCACACAAGCAGAACTCAACGGCAAACTCTTTCACTGCATGGAATCAAGAGTTAATTCATAAGAGCTGGCATACTTTATTCAGTGGAATTGAAAAAGCAGGAATATTCCCATCTATATTTGCTTTCTATGCTCAGCTTTTAAATTCACAATAAAATTATTCCATAAATGTTTAAACAGGCAATAAAAGTCCATGGTTAGTGAGCAAGATAAAATAATGTTCTAGGAATCCATGTGTTTCAATTTAACAGGTTAGTAAAAAGACTTTTTTTGTCCTGTAATAGCAAGTCTTTGCGGATTGAAATACTGTATTACTGAACTCCAGTCCCCATTTAAAAAAGAACAAAACAAACCATAACCCTACAATCCCAAAAAAAAAAGCCAAAAAAAACCCAAACCAAACAAAAAAAAAAAAACCCAAAAACAAAAACACCCAGATTTTTCAGTTTTTAGAGATTCATGAGGTTTTGAAGTATAATAAGTACCCTAAGAACATCTGAAAGCATTGAGCTAACCTTTCATAAATTCAATGGGCAGCATAGACTGCTCTTTAAATGCAGCCAAGTGAGAATGTCAGCTGCAAATTAACCCATTCTAGTTAATGATTTATGCTTTTAAAATACAAAATGGAGTTTTCAAGATGGGAGATGCATACCTCATCATTTTCTGGAAGTGTCAACTTGACTCAAATACAATAAGCATTCAGACATATGAGAAACTCAGAAAGTCCTACAGAGACACTCATTGGTGCAAAAATTTTTATCTCTTTTTTCCTCTGCTTATCTTCCCTATCTAATACTTTGTTTTTACAGAGAATGTGTAACTCCACTAATAAAAATAAATGTCTTACATTTTCCTGCTACCTGTTTCTAAAAGTAGAAAGACCAAATAATGCAATGTTACTTTTGACATTATGTCCATAGGATTAAAAGATAGCTTACTGAGGAATACTAGAAATAGTTTTATTTGGATGAATTATGTGTAGTACTCAGATATATTATTGTTCAGCCATATCCAAAATGAATGCAGCTAGAAAAGCATGGAAATATTCTTTCACTATGACTAATTTAGCAGAATCCAGTTCTACATCAAGAAAAAGAAGCAGAGAAAAGAAAATTGAAAGAGACCTATTTTTATGAAGTTAGAGAATATCAGCATTCATAATTCCCTTCATTTTTATTAAGTAAAATTAGAGAGACCTTTTTTTCAGCATTTATTTTTTTTTAATTATACAGTTGCTTCTGTGTGTTGCTTTGCAAGAAACACAGAATTTTATTTATTAATTAACAAGAATTTCATTAACTGAGAGATTGTAAATCAGGAGAGATTATGAGAGACCTCATCTGAGGACTGGTACTACTGATTTTTTTTTTACAGGATTGTAACTTCCCAAGATCTAAAACTCTCTGACCATTTCCCAAGTGAATTTATTGTCCTTGAATTGTGCAGATCTGATCTGAAATCAGACCCACAAGGAGAAAGCATTGGGATTTCATCCACAGAGAAAAGTGCTCTGCTGATTTTAAGAGTTTATAATAATGATTTGATATAGATATATCAAGGATATGATATAGAGCCTTTGAAAGTCACGTCTAAACAATTGTAACAATAATGCAAAAAATATAAAAGCACATAAATACAAAATATATGTGAGAAAGTATTTGGTATTTAAGCCTGTCTAAAACAGAACAAACTGTTTTGGAGTTTGTTGTGTTTTAGAACACAAAACATTACTCCAAACACCCAGAGTTTTAGGAAGTCAAACTCTAACCCAAATCTGGCTCATATTTCCCCAGAGAAATAAATACTGAGAAAGTTTATTCGTTAAAGACCATGTATGGTGGGGAAAGAGCACTTCATTTTGGAAGCCACTTCTTTCTTTGCTTGTTTGTTTGTTTTCTATTTCTGCAGAACATGAATAACTTCTGAAAACTTAAATATTCCCACACACTCACACTGGAGCTGATAAAGAGAGAACCAGATGTATGATAGTGAGCCAAGATTTACCCAGCATAGTCAAGAGAAGTAAGTGATGAAAGACCAAATAAAAGCAATTATAAACCTGAAACAAGCTAGTACTGCAAAAGGCAAATTCTTTACAATAAACTAGAAAAGAAAAAATTTCCATGGGAAATCTATTTCCCACATAAAGACAGTATTATAATACTATTTAAAGCATTTTCATTAGTCACCTGGGATTTTCTTATTGATATGCTGTGACATTGTCACCAGTGCCAAGGGAGCATAACACTATTGACTTACCTGCTGATTCTGTCAAAATCACAGAATCACAGGAGGAATGAGGTTGGAAAAGACCTTTAAGATCATCTAGTCCAACCTATGACTTAGCTTAACACCTCCTCATCAACTAAACCATGGCACTGAGTGCCACATCCAGTCTTTTTTTAAGCACATCCAAGGAACGGCGACTCCACCACTCCCTGGGCAGACAGTTCCATTGTCCAGTCACGCTTTCAGTAAAGAATTTTTTTTCTGACATCTAACCTTTATCCCCAGGCACAGCTTAAGACTGCATCCTCTTTGTCTTTCAGTAGTTGCCTGGGAGAAGAGACCGACCTCCACCTAGCTACAATCACCTTTCAGGGAGTTGTAGAGGTCTGTCCTAAGATTTTTCCTCTGCAGGCTAAACAACCTCAGCTCCCTCAGCCATTCTTCAGAGGATTGTGTTTCATGCCCTTCACCAGCCTTGTTGCCCTTCTCTGGATGAGTTCAAGCATCTCAAAGTCCTTCCAAAATTAAGGGGCCCAGAATCAGACACAGTATTCAAGGTGCAGCCTCACCAATGCTGAGTATAGGGGAAGAATAATCTCCCTATTCCTGCTGGCCACACTGTTCCTGTCCAGGATGTCATTGGCCTTCTTGGGCACCAGGGCACACTGCTGGCTCATGTTCAGTCAGCTTTCAACCAATACCCCCAGGTCCCTTTCTGCCTGGTGACTGTCCAGCCACTCTGTCTCCAGCCTGTACCCCTGCAGGGCGTTGCTGTGGTCAAAGTGCAGGACCCAGTACCTGGAGTTGTTAAACTTCATGTTGTGGGCTCATCCCATCTATCCAGCCTGTCCAGGTTCCTTTGCAGAGTTCTCCTACTTTCCAACAGATTGACACACGCTCCCAACTTAGTGTCATCTGCATATTTATTGATGGTGGACTCAATTCCCTCATCCGCATCAACAACAAAGATATTAAACAGGACAAGGCCAAACTGATCCCTGGGGGACACCACTGGTGACTGGCCACCAAGTGGATGCAGTACCATTCACCAGCACTCTCTGGGCCCAGTCATTAAGCCAGTTCTTAATCCAGCAAAGAGTGCTCCTGTCCAAGCTGTGGGTTACCAGCTTTTCCAGGAGTGTGCTGTGGGAGACAGTGTTGAAGGCCTTGCTGAATGCTGGGCAGACAACCTCTACAGCCTTCCCCTCATCCACGAGGTGGGTCACCTATTCATAAAAGGAGATCAGGTTAGTCAAGGACAACCTGCCCTCCTAAAACTATGCTGGCTAGGTCTGATACCCCAGCCATCCTGTAGGTGCTGTGTGATGGCACTTGAGGTGTTCTGTTCCATAACCGTGCTGGGCACCAAGATCAGGCTGACTAGCTTGTAATTTCCCAGATCTTCCTTCTGGCTCTTCTTGTGGATGGGTGTCACATTGGCCAGCTCCAGTTATCTGGGTCCTCCTTGGTGAGCCAGGACTGATGGTAAATGATAGTGGCTTGGAAAGTTCAGTTCCCTCATCACCCTAAGTGACTCAGCAGGTCTCTGATTGCTCCCTCCTGGATAACAAGGGGACCATTCAGCTCCCTGACACCACCTCCCCGACCAGGAGGCCAGATGCCCTGAGGATAACCTGTCTTTCTGTTGAAAACTGAGGCAAACAAGGCGTTAAGTACCTCTGCCTTTTTCTCATCTTCAGTTACCAAATTCTCTCCCTCATCTAATAGAGAATCAAGCTTGTCCTTGCCCTTCCTTTTGCCATTAATACATTTATAATACTATTTTTATTGTCTTTTACAGAAGTGGCCAGAATGAGTTGTAACTAGGCTTTTCCCTCTGTAATTCTTCCTACGTGACCTAGCAATTCTCTTAAGCGTTTCCTGAGATACTTGACCCTCTTTCTAAAGGTGGTAGACCCTCCTCTTTTTCTAAATTCCTTGTCCACCCAGGCCAGTAGTTTTCCTCAACAGCTCATCTTTTGGCACACAGGGACAATCTATTCCTGTGCCTTCAAGATTTCTGTTTTGAAGCACACTCATCCTTCCTGGACTTCTTTGTTTTTAAGGGCCACTTCCCAAAGAACTCTCCAAATAAGTCTCTTGAATAGGCCAAAGTCTGCCCTCTGGAAGTCCAGTATGAAGGTTTTATTGATGTCCCTCCTTGTTTCACCAAATATTGAGGACTCTATAATTTCATGATCACTGTTCCCCAAATGGCATCCAAACACCACATTTCCCACCAGCCCTTCTCTGCAAACAGCAGCTTTAGCATAGTCCCTCCCCTGGCGGGGTCACTTACCAGCTGGGACAAGAAGTTGTTCTACACACACTCTAACCTCCTAGACTGCCTCTTCTTTGCTGTGTTGAGTTCCCAGGAGACATCTGGCAGGTTCAAATCACCTCCAAGAAAAAGTGCTGGTGATCTTGAAACATCCTCCAGCTGCTTGTAGAGTAAGTTATCCATCTCTTATTCCTGGTTGGGTGGTCTATGACAGACTCCTACCAGGATGTCAACTTTGTTGGCCTTCCCCCTGATTGTTTCACATAGGCACTCCACTTTACCATCATTAGTCTCAATTTCCATGGCATCAAGAGCCTACCTAATGTAAAGGGCCACCCCTCCATCTGTTTTCCCTCTCCTGTCTCTTCTGAAGAGCTTGTAGCCATCCACTGCAGCACTCCAGCCAGGTGAGCCATCCCACCACGTCTCTGGTCACGTGCTGGTGACTATGTCACAGCTTTCACACTGCCCCATGGCATCCAGCTCCTTGTTTGTTACCCATGCTGCATACATTAGTGTACATGCACTTCAAGTGGGCTGCAGATTGCACACCTGACTCTGGCTTAGCACACTTGGGCTTGTTTCTGGAGAGCTTTGTTGCATATCCTTCCCCCTTTGAACCTAGTTTAAAGCCCTCTCAATGGGTCCTGCCAATTCATGGGGTAGAATCCTTTTGTCCTTAATAGATAGAAGGAGCACATCTGGCTCAAGCAGGCCAAGTGCTGAAAAGTTGCCCCCTGCTCAAAGAATCCAAAATTCTGCTGATGGCACTGATCCTTATGCCACTTGTTGATAATGAGGGTTTGCCTGTTCCTTTCATCACTTCTCCCTGCCACTGAAGAGACTAAGCAGAACAGCACCTGTGCTCCTGCCCCATCAACCACTGGACTGAGAGCTCTGAAGTGCATTTAAGTTGCCCTGGTGCTCTTCTTTCCATTCTCATCCCTACCAGCCTGGATTATTATCAGTGGGTAATAATCGAGCTGAAGCAGCTTTGTGAGTCTCCTGGTGTTATCTCATACCCAGGGTCAAGGGAGGCAGCAGACCTCCCTGTGAGATGGGTCCAGTTGACATACAGGACCCTCAGTTCCCCTCAGAAGGGAGTCATCTACTACAATTACCCTTCTTTTCTTTTAAATGCTAGAGCAAATCATCTGTCTGACAAAGTACAATTGGGAGGCTCACTGGGCAGATTATTTTCTTTGATGTCATCTGGCTGACCCTCTGGATCCAGGGCCTCATACCTATTCTGAAGTGGCATCTGAGTGGGTGATTGGAATCAGGAGAAATTTTTATTCGCTCTCCAAGTAGGGACCCATTTCCACTCTCCTTCATCTACTAGGTCTCCTCCTTCTGCCTGATGGTAGAAGTTATGGGAATCCTCTGACTCCTGATGGGCTTCTCTCAGGGATGGAAGGGTGAAACTCCACCAATCTATTTCCCTTTCACTTTCCCTAATACTCCATAGTCTTTCTATTTCCTCCTGAAGCTTGGCCACCAGACAGAGGGCATCATTCATCTGTTTGCATCTCATGCACCATCCCCCGTTACTACCGACAGCCTCAAACACTCCTTACAGGAAGTGAGCTGGACAGACACACCCTTCTTGGGGGTTTCTGTTTGGGTTAGTACATTTTACTAGCTATAGCTTTTGATCATTTGGTGCCTATTGCTGAAAAAAACCCAAAACCAACCACACCCTGCCATAAAATTAAAACGCCACTAGCAGGAGGATTACTGTAACCCTGCCTGCATGAGCTGCTGCAAAAAAAAGATGCACCATGCCCTCAAAGGCATATGACACCCTTGTTTGCCCATTCCAAGTCATCAAAATCCCTAGAGCCATCTTGTAATCACACCTCCGACGGCCAGAGGAGGCCCCTCCCTACTCCTGAATGGGTGATAAGAGAAAGGGAACCACCTGCTCAGCTCCCTTTTCATTGCACTTGTAATGGCCAGAGAAAGCCCCTCCCTACCCCCCTGAAAACAGCCAATTTGGTAAGGCTTTGTCTGTTTCCCTGCACTTCATGTCATCCCATGCCATTTTATTGTTTTCCCTTCTGTGCAGGATTGTTTCCACACATTTTGTTTGTTTGCTTTCTTTGCCTGACTTTTCCTTTGAGTTGGTTTCCTTATTTGTGGATTTTGGTAAGTAAAATTTTATCAAGTTTCAGTCATTTTCACTACATGTAATATATTCTCAGTACATTTGGTTTTGGTCAAGCCACTTTTAAATTTTCTGAATTTTTTGCACTTGCATTTTAATTGGTAATCTTTCCTTTCCAGACCATATCTAAAAGTTTCATCTCTGTGTTCAAAATTTCATTTCCTTGCTGGAAAGGAAATATTTCATTTCCTAAAAACAGAAATCTTGCAATTTCAATGAGAATAAATGGAGAAAAGTTTGGTCCATTTCCCTGCACTTCATATCAGCCCATTTTATTTTTCACTTTAACTTCATTTCAAAAATATTTTTAACTATTTCATTACTTTACATTCATCCCTGTCACTTTCTTTAGATTTTTCCCTGATATGAGGGATTTAAATACAAAAAAATATGTAATTTTTGGTCTATTTCACTACTCCTCATTCATCTCAGTGCAACTGGTTGTAGTCATTGCATTTCAAATGTTCTGCTTTTTTTCAGTTTCATATTTGATTGACTATCCTTTCTGAAGTGTTAGTTCAATTTTGTCCTCTGATTTCTAGATTTCATTCCCTTTTCTGAAAGAAAACAACATCTTCCAATTTCAGTATGGATCAATGAGATAAGTTGGATCCATATTTCTACACTTCTCTTTTTCATTTTCACTTAATTTCAGAATTTCCTCTTTTTTCTTTTTACCATATATTTTTCAATTACTCCTTTATTTTTGATTACCTTTTTTCCATGATTATGTGATTTTAGTGGGAAAAATTTATGCAAGTTTTGGTATATTTGACTGCACTTCATTTGTTATTAGTTTGGTATTAGTCATTCAATTTCCAAATTTTTAAGTTTGTTTTTCAATTGCCTTTTATTTCATCATATATAATCACCAGCGGTTTTATTACACTTTGTTCACTGACTTCAAGATTTCATCCTTCTATTAGCTTTTTTATTTACTTTGTTTCTTTTTCGTTTGTTTGTTTGGCTTTTTGCTTTTGTTTTTTGTTTTCATATCTTCTTTTGCGTCTCTTGTCTCTTTCTTGATCTTTTTTCCCTGCTTTGGGGATTTCACTGGGAGCAATTTTGGCAGGTTTTGATCCTTTTCACTGTGCTTTTTTTGCCTTACTCTAGTGTCTGGCAATGTTGCTTTTACTGTACCATTAGAGTTAAGAAAACTACAAAGCCCAGAGCTCCAGGGACACTGAAACTACAATAGGAATGCTCCAAGTGGAGCCCAGCACTGCACTAACATTTCTCCCTTCACATCTTTCTGCTTGGCATCAGCCTCAGCCCAAAGCTGCTTTTTCCTGCTCCACCTAAGGTTAGGGTTACACTTAGGGTTAGAGTTGAAAAAAAATTACAAACCCCAGAGCTCCAGGGACACTGAAACTGCAAACGGCATGCCAAGAGGTAAATGGCACTGCTCCAACCTTGCTACCTACTTCCTTGTCTTTCTGCTTGGCACCAGCCTCAGCCAAATGCTGTTTTGAGAGCTACACCTAGGGTTAGGGTTATGCTTAGGGTTAGGGTTCAGAAAACCACAAAGCCTAGCGCTCTAGGCATCCTAAAACTACAAAAGGCATGCAAAGGGGGATGCATCATCTAATTATATTTGATTACAGTGAGTACATTTTAGAGTTTTCTTTTGTTTTCATTTAATTTCATTCCATTATATGCCAGTCAGTTTGTTTCACTTTGGTCTCTGACTTTGAGATTTTATTTTTAAAGGGAAAAAGGATTTTCCTAATCCTAATGGAAATTATTTCTATTTCATGAAAGGAAGTGAAATTATTGGATTTCAACAAGGATTAATTTGGCAACTTTTGGTCCATTTCCCTGCACTTCTTGTCATACCATGCCATTTCATTGTGTTCCCTTCAGTGTATAATTTTTTTCTCTTTAAGCAATTCATTTCATCAATTTAGTCTCCTGTCTTTTCATTTTACTTCATTCCCTGATTTGGGAATTTCAGTATAGTTAATTTTGGTACGTTTCAGTTCTTTTTTCAGTGCACTTTATTTCATCCATTTGCTTGTACTCACTCCATTTCCAAATTTTTTTTTTATCATATTTGTTCTCCAAAACACTCCCTTCCAGAGTATTTGTGAGACTTTCTTCTCCATTTTCAAGATTTCATTTCCTTTCATGAAAGCAAGTTCTTCATTTCCTAAAAGAAAAGGGAATCTTCTGATAGGAAAATAAATAAAGCAATGTTTGGGAACTAAATATGCACCATATCTTGACTGATATATTTACTGAAGTACATGGACCTATTTTATTTTTCATTTCATAAACTATACAGCTCCAGGGCAGCTGCTGAAAAGATGCCTCATGAGAACCTCTGTATTGAGAAACTAAAATTAATCAAAATCTTATGAAGAAGAAAAACCCTTAAGATATCTTGCTATTTATCCAAAGAAAATCACTCTTGCCTTCAAACACAAATAATTAAAAGAAAGACTAAAACTTTTATCAGGAGAATCAGATTCTTCTTATGGTGTTAAACATAAGTTTTTAGACAAGTAATACTACACAAATTTTGACAGTACACCATGAATATTCAAGAATAAAAAAGGATGCACAACATATCCCAACCTTTACCTTGCTGAACAGGCATTTAAGGCCTGGGATTTGTCTGCTGTCAAACTGTTTGGTGCCAGCTGGAAATAGCTGTGATTGGCAGAAGGCAGCCCCTGGCTCCTCTGGCACTGCCCAGGCTATAGGCCCATAGTCAGATGCCCACTGTTATTTAACCACTTCTGCCCAAGGATGATCCTTCCAGAGATGAAGGGCAGCAATGTGCTGTATATGAACTTAATAATCCAACACCCAGTTCTCTTAAACCTCTGCCTGAACTATTAGCAGTGGAGGGTGGCTCTGCAGACAGATATTAGATGTTGGAAGTGCCATTCAGTGTGAATTTTCAAGAACCAGACCAGAGTCAGAAGCTTTGCTGATGGCACCTTCAGCAATGAGGTGTTTCCTAAACTCAGTGTGCACAGGGCTTCAGATGCTGTGTCGTGCCCTCTGTCACATATCTTATGTCTATACCCACTTCAAGACTTCAAGTTTTTTTCCCTCCAGCTTTGATGTCATCAGCCAGACCTTTAAGGCAAGCTCCACATGAATGTGCAGCTGATCTGCAACAGCTCTCATTAAATGTTAGCAGCATGTTTACAAGTCTGCTATCAACTTTATATACAACATGGACTGATTATAATTTATTCTGACAGCTTCTCTCTCAATTGTATGTCTTTCTTCTTACTTTACTCTGGAAGTCTTAAGGCTTCCCTAAAGTGCATGTAGGTTTATTTCCTTGCCTCTTCAGTCATCCTTATTCTGCCAGAGGGAACTATATGAAACAGAAGGAGGACTTTAGTTCCTTAAGCAATGGTGTGACAAAGGTCAAAGCATTTGGGAGCACTAATAAAAATGACAGAGTAAAGCATTATGTTTTTCAGTATTGTGCTCCATGCCTACACCATCTGTTAGAAAGAAACATCAGTTTAATATCCCCAGGGCTGTTCTCCCATTTTTTGCTTTTTCACTCTTTCACTTCAGGATTTAATTACAGATGGGAGAATTATCATATCCAAATTAAGACCTGTGTGAGCAGAACATAGGAAGAAACTCTAAATTAGTTTAGACACACTAGTACTGAAAAAGAAACCTTGGAACTGATGATTACTCATGCTAGAATTATCTAGTATTACTCAAGCTAGAACTGGGGATTATTATTCACTGTGAAGTAACATAAGACATAATATTGACCAAGTATTGCTCCATATATCTTCTGTGACATGTTCACATCAAGGAATAATTGTGTCAAATATAGAAGTCTGAAAAAAAAGCAACATGCCTCATTCCTACGGACGAGGGGATCACATGTTCTCTTGGATTGAAGTAATCCTTGTATTTCTCAGACTTTATCAAGATCATGTAGCTCAATAAAAAGTTTTCCCCCTGAAATGGAAAAAACAAAGGCAAAAAGACCCCAGAAATACAGTGTAAGATTACCTCTCCCCAAATTAGACATTTTTTCTGCACTGTATGCTTGACAAATATTATACCATTGGGGCAAAGATTTGACCCCATATTGGGGCATCCTGTATTTCATTAAGTTCTCTTTCAGTCTCTCAAAGTGAAACTTTGGCCATGCGTACTGTCAGATGCCCTAGTCCTTAGTTTGAAATAGATCACCTTTTTGGAGTTCTGATGACAGGCTTTCAAAATAAAGATGCACAGAGTTGTAGGTGGAATTCTCCCCATGTGTGAGAATGCATCCTCTAATTTGCTTAGTAACTTTATTAAATTTGTCACTCAGTGATTTGGAGTGTCCACTGAAAGTTAGTGGAATATGTTAATTTTTATTTTGTCCCTTATCAGTTTTAATTATCCATAAACTGATTTAGCTTTATATGAGTAGAGTCTAAAAGCCTAAACTTTTCCACATCATAAACACTAAGCAATGTTAGCAGTCTGAATTTTATACAAACTGTAGGCACTGGTTATTTGCTTGGATAACCTCAGGATCATTCGGACATATAATATTTTAATTTCCTGATACAGCACTCAGTAGCTATGAAGTGAGAAAAATCGCAGTATTGGTACTTAAGGAGCTGGCTGCCATGTGTCTAATAGTTTATTAGATATAGTTGCATTAAAAATCAACATATTTGGTGAAGTTAAAATTTAATTATTGATCTGACAGGTTGGTACTATCTGTAGCATGTAATTTATCAGTATAGTCTGTGCTGCAAAATGTATAGATTCAACCAGTCACTCAAACAATCTAGTACAAATTTTTATGTATGATTGAAAAGGAAAATCAATTCATAAAAAAAACCCAAGAAGGTCTCTTTGCAATAATTATCTTCCAGGATGATACGGTATCCAAGATTTATAATACAGTATTTGGGCTTATACTTTACTATTTTGTGTAATATGAGAAATCATAAAACTTATCTTTTTCCAGATACAGAATAATCAAGCAGTAATTCTGTTAATCAGCATAACAAATCCAGTCATTTTATACACAGGTCTTTCCATGAGCTTTAATTAACATGATTTTTATTTTGCTACATTTCTGATCTTCTGAGGACATGGATGCTTATTTTATTCCATGGTTTTTATTTCTAAAATTCAGTGTTACAGTCCAATTCCTAATAATTGATTTAAATGAGGCAGGGGTCATATTCTGATATTCTATTTCTGATAGTGAAATGCTTGCTTGTAATAAATGCTGCCTGCTAAACAAGTAAACTGTGTTTCTGAAAGATGTATCAGGCAAGGTCGGAGTTTCCCTGTTGCACTTTTTCCCACAGGTTTGACACCAGTGTTGATGCCAGCCCATACCAATGAGCTGTGTCATTTAATTATAATTACTAGTGTTCTACAAACACCATAAAATAAGTAAGAATCACTCAAAGTCATGGTCCTTACAACATGAAAAGTGACCACTCAAGTGATTTACTCTTGGTTCTTCACAACACATTCATGCATTAACTATAGAAGTGAGGCTGATTGCAAAAGACAAATCTGTAATCAGTAAGCTAATTTTGTGAAGCTATGGGCTGTTCATTGTAATTGGGGTTAAAAAAAATACTCATTTTGATTCCACTTGATTCTGAATACAATAACCCCTCCCCTCAGTGACTAAGATAAATAAGTTGTTTCAAAAGCCACTGGATTGTATTGCTGTGGTAACTCACTGAATCAGTGAAATAATAATTGTGTGCCTGACATTACACAATAATGTTTTATTTTCTCTCCAAAATACAATACTGATATCCCTAATCTTTTTCTCAAATCTCTACCCATGTCAAGGAGAAAATCAATTTTCTCTACCCTTGTAGAATTAGATCTACTGATTGGCCAAGGGAGATTATATTCTGCATGATGTTGTTTGAGTAATTTTGATTTGCAAGTCATGATCTTTAAACCAAACAAAGTTTCAGTTTAATAATAAAGGCTAGAGTAGGTGTTATTTCTTATGGAAAGTCTTGTATTCTAGAAAGGACCTAAAATAAAAATGATATGCAAATGTGCAAAAAAACTACATCCAGATGCACATAGTACAGGTCAAATCTGACTGTGTGTGCTTTGAAAATGCTGAAATGTACTAAATGTGTTCACATAACTTGATGAATTGAAATCTAAATTTGAAAGTCATATCAATCTACTAGGGCAACACTCTTTTTCTGTAAGTGTGAATCTATATGAAATCCAGTTAAGAACAGGTTTGATTTTCTTCAAGCTGGTTTGTATGATCTGCTTTAGAAAGGTGACACTCATATTTTCATGCTGTATTAGCCCTTCAGAAGACAACCTGTGTATTTCAAAATATTCGTAGTGGAGACAGTCACTTTTTTTGTCATAAAAACATTAAAGTTTTGACCTTGTCATTGTGTATGAAAACGAAAATCTGGCCACATTTGAGGTCTTATTCATTGTCCTTTGTTTTATGCACAGTGCAGGGTCTCACTGGTATAAGACAATCCCTCAGCATCCGATTCTTATTATTAGAGGTATTTACTGATCTTATTAAGTGAACTCATAATTTTTTAAAAGTTAAAACCTTAAATACTTTAATTTCTGGAAGAGGTATTTTGTTTCCTAGAAAAGTTAATATGTCTTAAGCTTCTCCAACTCAAATAAACTACTTTTTGTAGTAAATATTTATGCAGATAAACTTTGATTTAGAACCTATACTGGGGAAATTTTTCCCATATTTACAATACTATAGCCTAATCACATACTAAGAAGGTCCTAAATTTTGTGCCATGTACTAAAGCCGTTTGTAGGAAAGAGACGCTGGACAATTTCCCTGTCTTCAGACAGTATCTATAGGAATGTAGGTGTGAGGAGGAGGTCAATATATCTTGTCATGTCTAGAACTGGTTCCCTGAGTTTCATTTCAGCTCTGGGCAGTAAACAAACTTGAACGGCAGACAAAGAGCCTGATATTTTACACTATGTGGGAAGCCAGGGTCAAATCCCTCCCTGCTCAGTTTGAGGGGAAGCCGTGGCTTTCCAGTAGCTCTTGAAATCCAAGATTTTAAACTGTGTTTTATAGTCACCCCTGTAAGTAGAATTATATTAATTTTTGAGACATATATTTCAAATATTAATACTTTTTATCTATTTCAATCTTTATAATTGTTTTATCAGAGATCAATCTTGCATTCAGTTTCACATCACTTTCATTTAAAACATATCTGAACAAGAAGTAATTTTAGATTTTGCTAACAATGTAAATTATTCTATTTCCTGAAATCTCTGAGAACCTGACAGGTAATTCTCAAAAAACTTCATGTAGTTGCCTAGATCACTTCTTTTGTTTTTCACATTCAGCTGACACAACTACATTCTTTATTAAGAAAAGCTCTATATTGGTATTTCATGTGCACTTGAAACTTGAGAAAAAAGTCAATAATGAAAAATAATTTAAATGTCAAATCCGTTTCCCTTCCATACATACATACATAAGTTCAAATTGAGCAAGTTGAGCTTTAAAGTTTCACTACACCTCAATTTTGGTAATTCTTATTTTCACATATTTCAATGCTGTCTTTCTTGTGTTTAACCTTATAAAACATGAAAGTATTTCTTTCTCTTTGAGCCACTTCTAATGGCTTTTATATTGCACTTTTTGTAAAGCAAAAGTAGCTCTTTTATTATTATAGTGTTATTGATCAAAGACCTAACTTAAAGATCTCTTTCATCATAAACGATGGTTATTCCCATGTTTTTTGCACCTCACACCCACCATACTACCACATCCATAAATTCCAGTATCTTTCTTACAATTTGATTCATGCCTTTGTATGTTCTAGGTTTCGAAGTCTGGCTGTTACAGGAAAGACTCATGGCATTCAGGATTAAACAGCCTGTAAACAACAAGAAGCTTAGAGTTTTGCCTTAACTTGACAGTAGCAATCACAAAATTCAAACCAGATGAAATGGCTACCATTTGTGTAGTATACATATCCTGGGGACCACTCCTTAGTGTACATGTCAATACAGACAATGCAAAAAATGACCTTTTGATTAACTAGAAGTGTGATACATTTTACCTGCACTAGAGTGGTTTAAATGACCTTTGAAATCTTGAAAAATTTTCCAGTAGAGTAAATAACTAGGAATCCATGTGTTTCAGTTTAACAGGTTAGTAAAAACAGGGCCATTTAGGATGCATATTACTGACAATTTGCTTTTTATTTCAAGCTCAACCAAAAAAAATTTTTTTGCAAGGCATATTCACTAACTAAATAAACTAGATGGCACTGACAGACTCATAGGATTTTTCTTTGCTTGCTTGTCTGTGCTTTTTCCTGTAAGCAGTAAAGAACAGAGAGTGTAGACAGACACTGTAGTTCATCATCATACCATCTACTTCAGGGGCAACCTTAAAAACTGAGTGGTGCCCTACACAAACACCCTTGTAGCTTTTACCGTGTCTTTGAGACCCTCTCGGACATTCTGCTGCTGCCTGAATGACTTCTTAACTCCTATTGATTTGCTCCCCCAGCTCTTATTCTGGTGTTGCACTGACACTTGCCACGTGCTTTACAAGCACAAGTTGGATTTTACCTCAGGCTGCCCTGTCAGATGTGCTCATTCTCTAAGGAAGAAAACAACTGTTTGCCAATGGCAACAGCATCACCTGCTGTTAGATGAGAAATCAGCGTTCCTTTTTCCTGAGGAGTAAGGCTAATCCATATTTAATTTTTCAGGGTAGCCAAGCTGAATATGCAGATCATGATTGAGGAATCAGACCATATAATTCATGCTTTACTGCTATATTTTATAAAATTTTCCCATGCACACATAACAGTTGATGCGTTGGGATTTGTAGTGTCACTTTAACACAGAGAAAGCAAAACATTTTGATATTTGGCGCGGTAGATTTTTCCCAAAAAGCAGAAGAGGGATCAGTCCATACAGAGGAAAACTTTTGAGATTTATCAGAAGTAATCCTTCCCTGGGTTTATAAATCATCATTAAATATAGTTTCCTAAAGAAAAACAGATCCACAAATTGGCATAGGAGATACTTTAAGTCTTACTTTGAATAACATATAGGAACATTACACTTTAATTATTATGCATAAAAATGATAGAACAAATTCATAATATACAATGTACATGCTATTTTAAAATTGAGGAATATTTCTTCTTCCATCAAAATTTGACTATAAAATAGCACTTTCTGGGAGATCAGGTTGATTTTACAGCTCCTGTTGACTTGCTTAAAAGCAGATACCTACAGCTTCTGAGGATATCTAAAGATGAATGTTTTTGTACAATATAGGAGGAGCCAAAGTATTGATTAGTATCTACAGCTCTGAATCACCCGAATGACAACTTTGAGTCTTCCTTTCTTCCTTTCTTCATTTCTTCTCTTCTAAATTCAGATGGCTGTGAGTGGTCTTCATGTTTCTACACCTAGCAACGCTTTCTGTGATTTAATTCCCATGTATGGTTATATATACATGCTATGTCACACACTCACTGGGTGATGTCATGGGGAAAATAACATGAAGCTATTTTGATATAGTCCTTTATGTTGCTAAAACTTCGAAAGAGAGAGCAATGTATAGAGAATCAGGTTAACTATTGAAAAAAGATGGAAATATGAGGAGAAAAAAATATTTGACAATGTGTGCCAAATGAAATTTAAACTTTAAAACAAAAATAATTTCTATTCAGGAGCAGAATCCTTTTTCTTAAGTCCTGCAGTAAATGACCAGAGAGAACTAAGTCCAGAATTACTACTGGCTTATTTTGAACCATATTGCTATCATGTTGAGATCTCATTTTTATGGTTTGGGCACAAATTACTAATAGACAAATGTTTCTGTTGCTTCAATTTGATGTAAAATAAGTTATTCACCACCATAAATACTTGAATACAAAGAATTTCTATCATATAGCTAAAATAATCCTCTTTAGAAATAATAATTGCTTATCATACAATAAGTTCTTAGTGTGACCAATTAGCACAGGTTTCAGAAAATTACTTTACAGATTTCTCTCCACTAGAGGTCTCTAGAGAAATACAATAAACTGTTCAGAATAGCAGATACCTTAGACTTTGCTTCTTGACATTATTTTTGTGTGCTGGAAGAAAAAAATCAACACTTGTTCTATTCTTATTCCAGGTATTTCTTTGGATATACTCCTTATGTTGTGGATAATAAAAGATTCCTATTACTACAATAATAATTCAAATCCATTAGGTGTTTTAATCTATTTTATAATTAGATATTTAACATTCATAATTAGAACTTCAACAACACATCACTTAGGAAATATACTAGCATGAAGCATTTAGATGAAGGAAGAAAAAAACTAAGGTGGCAGCTTAGTGGGGTAGTCAATCTGCTAATTAAACAATAAAATAAATAAAGTAGCAATAGGCACAAGTGATTAAAGCATTGGCTAACTAGAGCAGTACTTTATCTGGCAAATTATAAAATGGTAACTCTGGTGTGCAGTTCAGCATGCCATTATATCACAAGCAAAATAGAACTTGGCTCCAATATCGGTTTTTATAGCTAGTTTAACCTAAACATAAATGAGGAATGAGATTCATGTAACTGTACTGGTTTTTCTTCTTTATGCTTTTTGTTTTGTTATTACTAAAAGTTTTTATATTGAAAGTGTGCCATTTTTCCTGGGTTGATATTTTCAAGAAAGTAATCTCCACTAAAAGATAAGCCTTATCCATTTTAGGATTTGTGCATCTATTTTTCCTGAAAAAGTTATTCAGGAATTTAGATTTTTTTTTTCAGAAAATGAAGCCTGTGTTCATTTTTATTTCCTTTTGCTGTATTTTATTTCCTTATGCTGCTTTATTTCAGTGAACTTTATTTCTGCATTTACTATTTTATGCTCATGCTTGCCTAAATGAATCGAGTATGATGATGTCACCAGGCTTGTTATTAAGCCTTGGACTATAGCCTACTGTGCTCAATGCAGAGAACAAACAGGATTCTCTGAGATTGGAGGTAGGGTCACTAATCAGAAAACTGGAAGACCATGGAAAGAAAAATGGTTGCCCTGCTCAGATTTCTCCATCATTAACTGTAGTGGATAGCTCTGTAAACAAGAACTCAATGCATGCAGCAGCATTAGTTGCTACTCTTTTTTTTGATGCTATTTGGTAAGTGAAAGAGAAGAACCTGAGCTATGCTGAGATCTCAGAGATGAGGGAGGGGCTCCTGAGAAGACAGGTTGCTGAGACAGTTCTGTGACTTTCTGAAGTTTTTCAAGTTAATTTTACATCTATTACATTAAATGTTTATCTTTCTGCTGATTTTTTCACCTTTAAATAGAGAACTGCAAACACTACTCAACTAGGCAAATTAGCAGCTTGAATTATCACAGCTAGGCACTTTAGAGGTGATATTTCTCAGATTATTTCTTGCTGCAAAGACCAGAAATAAATAAAAAGCTCTGAGAGGAATAAAAGCACAACACTGATATTCTCCTAAAGCTTGTAATTTGAAATCTCAGAGTTTACCCATCACCTCCATCAGTGGATCTTTCAGTGAGGTTTCAGGCATGGAGCTCATACATCAAGAGACGCTGACACTTCCACAGGCTATCTTGAGTTTTTTGGAAGATGGCTATGTAGAGGTCAAGATAGAACAGAAGCCCACATCCCATTTAACCAAATGTCTCTGCTCTTAATCTTAGAACATGAAGTGTTATGCAAACACATATGTATAAATGGCAGAATTTTTTCCTTGACATGAAAATTTTAAACTCCTGGATTGCAGTCCACACACCAACTGCCCCGGAGCCTTAAGACTATCCCTTCATAGGAGACTTGAGCCTGTCACTTCTGCCTCAGTTTCCTCAGTTACAGCTCAGAATTAGTTTTCCATTTTCATTGCATTTCCCATTGTACAAGAGGCTTCAAAGAACTGACTAATAAGTACGGAAAGATAAGCATGCAAATTTTCAGATACTCTCTGATTTTGATATGATACGTAATCATATATTACATAAAAGCCTGAATGAAGGCATTATGTAACACTGTACTTGTCAATAGAATTAAAATGAATATTTAAACTAATACTGTGTTTCATTGAGTGACTACTTTATAATCAGAAGTTGTGTTAATACAGCTTTTTTATTCTCAAGACAAAAATGCTATTTCAGGTTATTGGCAACTGTATTTGAAACTTTCTTCAACTTCCCTAGTTAACCAGCTCATAGCTGATAACTGTGAGGAAAATAAAGGAAAGCAATGCAGTTCTTATGGGAACAGACAGCATCTTCCTCTGGGTTTGAATAAAACCACACGCAGTGATCGTGACCTCTGGATGCCTCAGTGCTATAAATACTAAACCATAAGTCAAAGTCTAAACTTAAACTCTCTCTGTTGTTGTGTCAGCAGAATAAAATGTTAAGCCTTCTGTAATAAGGAAGAAATTAATCAATTGGGGATTAAAATAAATTATTTATATGGTTAATTAGGGCACTGATTTAGGTTACTGAAGCTGGCAGCAAAAGCTGCTGTTCTAAGGGGGGTGGTACAAAGTTTCAGGTTGATCCTGTGGTCCCCTCCCACCACCTTCTAGCATGTATATAAATTGTCAGCTCTCCAGACCCTTTGTTAGTTCTTTCTTCTAGACTTGCCTGAAGCAGCGGAGGACTAAAGATGAAGATCTTTTTCTTATTCACCTTTTCGACTTTTTTGTTGTCTGCTTTTGAACAAGCAGCTGCTTCTGCTCACTATGACAAGATTTTAACTCACAGTCGAATAAGGGCACGCGACCAGGGGTAAGTAACTGGCTTTTATTTCTTATTTAAAATGAAGCCTGTTAATCTTTATTCTCCCCTTTATTCTAGCATTATATTACATGTAATTTTTCACCATGAATTTTTACTGTCACTTAAGTAGAATTTTATTTTAAAATTAATTTTAAAAGAATTGTTCCTGCATAAAAAGCTTTTCACAGAGTTTTAAAAGAAGACAGAATACTGTTAGACTTCATAAAATGGAAAGAAATCTAAAATCAGCACTTCTCAATGGGTAAAATGTGATGCAGAATCACCAAAATTAATTTCAGCTAGTAAGTATTGTAATAGGAGATCAGAAAATTTTAATGTGTTTTCAAACTTTTGCAGAGTTGATAGCTATCCACAGTATTTGCTCTCTTTATTCCATCCTGATGAAAATCATTAACTTTATTTAAATGTTTTCTAATATGGGAATATATACTGGGAATTCTTTGTGAAACTTCTGTTCCCACTAGAGAAATGCAGCAAGCTGCTCAGCAGGGCTTCCAAAAGACAATGCTTACAAGCCAGGCTGCTTGGAGACATGGAAATCATTTGAACAGCTGATGTCAGAGAAACACATGTGCCTAAAGATATTTTCCTGTTGTCTTGTTAAGCAAAAAACATTCTGTGAATAAGAATTGTTTACCATCTTATCTTCCCAATGCCTGGTACACACACACGCTTTTCAAATTTTTTTAGTAGCTTTTCAAATAAAAAGCTCATTGGATTCCCAGTGATGTAAAGTATATATTCTAACTTCTGAACTGATGAATTTTTTTAATTGCAACAGTATAAAAATAAGGGATGAAATGCCCTTGCTCCATGGAATTTGACTGTAAGAAATTCATCTTTGTACACCACCATGCTAAGGAACACGTATTCCTCCCCTGAAGTATGTGACTCTTTTTATTTACATGCCAATTTACCCTTTGGTCCCCAGTAATTCGCAGAATGTTTATTTAGGTGCCTGCGGTACTCAAAATGGTTGGTAATCAAAATAGCTGATTGATTTACAGGAGACAGGGCTTCCTTCTACATAAAGAACAAGGCACTTTTCTTCCCCATCTCCCCATGACTGACCTTCAGCTGCACAGATGTGTAAAAGACAAAAACTTTAATGAAAAGAGCTTCATGGTGTTCACTGGTCCCCGGTGGCTGGTAATTCACTTCACAGGGGGAAGGGAGAAATGGATATCGAGACTCGCCTGAGCACAGCTGGTGATCACTGCCCGTCAGAGACACACGGTCAAACCAGAGTGAAGGGGAAGCTTCTGTCGCTGCAGGGAGGGTGGACTTGCCAAGGAATCCAGCTGTGCAATCCCAAAAGCTTGCACTGTGGCTACTTCAAAACACACCTGTCCTGGGAACTGAAGCCAGATGTTAATTTCTCACTCCACAGGAAAAGTATTTGCTACTATTTCATGTAAAAAATTTCATGTACAAAAACTTCTTTTTAAAATGTTTCTCACTGCACCCATAGCCCAAACGTCTGTGCTCTTCAGCAAGTAATGGGAACAAAAAAGAAATACTTCAGCACTTGCAGAAACTGGTACCAGCAAGCCATCTGTGGAAAGAAAGCGTAAGTATGCTCTGCTTCCAAACTATACTCCATTGACTGAGATAATAAAATGCACAATTAGAAAAGTCCTTTTCTCACAAACTGTTTATAGTTTATGATAGAATCTTTACTTCTCCTCCAGGTGGCATTGCAATACTGACTTCCCCTTTACTTCTCTGGGCACACTGCAAGACATTCAAAATACTTCACCTTTTCAGTAATGTCTGCCATACTACTGACAGCTTTGGCACTAAATTTTATTCTACCGCAGACACATTGGGAAGGAAGGTATTTCCTGAAAATGCTTAGAGTGGAACTTGAATATTCTCACAGGCAGTTTTGGAAAGCAACCTACTTCTGTGGTTTTATTCCTAGATAGATGTCATGTCTTCCCATGAAAGAAAGTCTGCTCTCAGAATGAATCTGAGGGAATTCATTACTTTGCAAAGCTCCAGAAGAAGTGATAGATAACTTCGTGTGGTAGGAAAAATATTTTAAAGCAATGGGCGGTTTATTCTCATTGAACGAAGTCAAGTGGAGACTTTGCTCTCCTCGTGACTAGAATTTTGAGGAATGTTAGTTTTAAAACATTTCACAAATCCTGTGCAAGGCCTCAAGAAGTCTAATACAGCCAGCCAGAGGAAGACATTAAGTGGTGGGGCTGGGTTGTTTTGGTCATGACAGTGTTCACAAAATTATCACTTTCTCCTTCCATTTTAACCCCGCTACCATTGTACAAGCACTGACTGAGCAAGGTTAGATGAGGAAAAGAATGTGTGTGAGAATAAGTTGAGTCAGAACTCCTGAGGGTTGTTTAAGGGGTTTTTGTGGTTATAATAAAGCATCTGTTGTAACTCAGTCGTTAATGAGTTTTATACTCTGCATACTAAACCCAGAAACACAGACAAGACTAAGAGATTTCTCCAATAAGAATGCTAATCCAAAGGACAACAGCTCATCTTGTGTCAATATCTCCATGTTAAAAAGTCCTCCCTAACTGCTTTTATTATGTACAATTCCCATTTACAACGGGAATGTAACATACAAATTTCCTAAAATCAGCATTTGTTGGACCGAAAGTCTTTCCACTGTTTCTCAGGAGTATTTTATCTCCATGCCAGCAAGAAGTAGAAACAGATGAGTCACAGAGCTGATTTGAATAAACTGAAAACTGGCTCTATTAGCCAAGAATAACAAGGATTAAGGTACTGCTGTTCTGTCTTTTTCCTTTGGAATATACTCCTTTGGATGAGGTCAGGACAATGTTGTACTAAAAAAAAAAACCAAAAAAAAAACCACCCAAACCTGAAAAACTCAAAAAACAAACAACCAAACCAAACCAAAAAACCAACCAAAAAAAAAAAAAAAAGTCAAGACAAACAAAGAAACAAACCCCACCAAAACCTCAAGAATGCATCATTGGTTTCTTAGCTGAATAATTGCTTTCTTTCTTCTTCTGGCCACAGGCTTATACTGAACTAGTAGGGATGCATATGAGGATAATTTCTGGTCTGGTCTGAGGTGGCATTTCCCCTGTGTGCTCTGCCTACACACAGGTGGTACTGAGAAACTGCATCTTGCACTGAATTTTATCTGGTTCTGACCTTATTGGGATGATGCTCCATACAAACCTCTTTTCTCTCATCCCACCTTCTATTTTGGGCACAGCTAAAGAACCTTCTTACTGCAGAAAACTGTAAGGGACATGAATAATGTAAGTAGGAACCTGATAACTGAAAAGAAGCCTGGGCTGAGCATAGCAAGATACATGGCAGAAAAGGCACTGATCTTGAAATGCTTGGCTGCGCTTTCTTCTTACCAACGTTCTTTAGCCAATTTTCTGTCTTTCACTAATTGTATCATTGTTGGATGTGGTTTGAGGATTAAACTTGCCATGTCTTACTCAATGCTTATAACTCATCTGCCTCTTTCCTTTTTCCAAAAGCTAATTAAACTGCAATCTTTCATAGCTTCCCATGGGATGAGGGGGAAAGATTTTCTATTCCTAGGGAGGAAAAAATATTTTCTCATGACAAAGCAGTTCGCACAGTTAGAAGAACATTTTGATTCCTGTTTTACTACACTTTCTTTTTTTATCTGATTATCAGATAATCAGGTTATTGTGTTTTTATGATTAGCTTCTGTCAAAGATGCAAGGAGGACTAAGAATAAAAGTTTTATCATTAAGTTAAAAATCTGTAGCCTAAATTGTATGCTACTCATGCATTCCTGAGACACAGCTTCGAGTTAATTGCTTTAAAGAAAGAGCTGTACTAAAAGAACTATACAAATACTTTTAATACATGACTTCTCAGTTGAAAATGTGCACATGGCAGAAGGGTGAATATGTGAATATGTCATGCTTGTGAGGGTAGGGAGAAAAAATATTTTCATAGCATGGAGAAATAAAAGACTATGTTTAAAAAAGAAATTATTTTTACCACCTCTATCAGATTGCTCTCTTTTATGGAATGATAATCCTCACTTTTCTAATGATGCTGTTTGTTATTATTTTTCTTACAGTCTACTCCAACTTTTCATTTGAATAAGCTGTTCATTTTAATGTGGTTGTGGTTAATTTTTTATCAGCTTTAAATTATGAAACATGAGCAAAATGTACTCACCTGCCACCAAAGATTCTGCAAATTAAAAGCTGGATTCTAGTGGTTAAAGACCCAGTAAAAATCTTAAAGGAATGAATGTTCAGACCTTTTGAACTGCCAACATCAGCCACACCTATAAAAATAAATCTATCCTGTAAAACAATTATGTCATTATGGTGTACCATATACTGTACAGTGTACCATAATTTGAAAAATAATATCTGAAGTTTAATATATTAAATTTCTTCCAAGGAGCCAAAATTACCTCTGTGATAACTTTAGTGAATTTGCATTTTCCTGTAAGAGAGGAGGATTTTTCAAACAGGTCAATGGTAAAACTCTTATTTCTATTTATTAATTAAGAAGACATTATATCTTATAAGAAACACAATGTTAAAATGAACATTACATTATATAATTGTCATTTAGCCCTGGTTTGCTGTTGTGGCGTACGTGTATTTGAGAATGAGAGTGTTTAATTGATATCCTTATATAACATTTCCTTGCCCCTGGCAATGCTAAAGTCTCTGTACGCTGTGATGACAAGCTTTTTAAACTCTGGTTTTGACTTCTTGTATTCTGGTTTCTATCCTTACTACATTTAGCTGTGAACTTTCTCCTAAGTCCATCCATCCATTTTTTAGTGATTTCCTTCTCTGTAACCAGTTTTATGTCTGTTCTTAATTAGTCCTCTCCCTCATTCCTGAGCTTCTTCAAATTCTTCCTTGGAAAACAGAGACTCTCTTATCCCACTTTTTATCACCATACAATGCACAAGACCGTCTCTGAAATACTTGTCAATTGCTATAACCAGTATGTAGGTGACCTCATGTAGTTCTGTCACTTCAATTTCTATTCTGTTCATTTAAATTTGTCTTTTTCCTTTACAACCCTTCAATCAGGATTTCATTTTAATGTCCTCATCTTTTTTTCATGTTTGTTCAATGTCATAATCTGATCAACACGCAATAGATAAATTAATGTTCTTCAGCTGCTGTTCTAGTCACATGATCTTTTGGTAACTCTGTATGAGTGCTATAAGCCCACCCATGTTCCGTCCCAGTGCTTAAATTTTATGATGGCAGTCATTCTTTAAATTAAAAAACTTCACATTTAGTAAAATATAACCAATTTGTAATCAATCAAAAAAAAAAAAACCTGAATAACAAAAAGAGACTGAAAACCTGGAGAGTATGTGCTAGATGAAAAATTATCTGATGAAAAATTGATAATAAAAATAAAATTAGACTTAGCTAAAAGTAGTTTATTTCTCCTGCATATTATTTAATTGTGCTTTTGTCTACATCCCACAGAACTGTCTTATATGAGTGCTGTCCTGGCTATATGAAGATGGATGGTACAAGAGGATGTCCTGCAGGTATGAGCATATTTTCTTATTGATAAATTGACATATGAAAAGAATTGCAATTACAGAGTTTCAAAGGTGGTCATCATGAAAAATGATTGTCTGTTTTTAAGAAGTACTGCCTAAGAATGCACAGCTTCATTTGCACACAGCAAACATGATTAAAAATGAGCTAGTACTGAATTTGATCATAAAGCTTAGGTTTAATTTCCCAGCTCCTTCCAGATTCTGGACCGATGAGAACTCATAGTATCTTCAGTTCCCAAAGCTGCCACAGAAGAGCTTTAATTCCTATTCCAATCAAATCTGAGACTAGTCTAAAGCATACTGGTGTGATCAGAAAGCCAGAACTCAAGGTGGAGCATTTCTAAACTTTGTATTTTCCTTTTTATGAAAAAACTTGAATCTCATTTACCTAAAGAGTCTTATAGCCTTTATCAAAGAAACAGTGAAATATAAGACAGAAATTCTTCATCTCCCCTATTTATGCTATTCTGCTTTGTAAAAAATAAAGCTAATTGCAGCAGGAAAGAGTAGTATGAGAAGGAGTACATTTCATAGTTTTTGATCCCTATAACTGAAATAATCCTTTTATGTTCAACAATGCAGAGTTAAGTTTGTTTAGATAAATTAATCTCCCTTCAGATGCTGACGTTAGGATGAGATTAGTCATGCACTAGAATCACCTGTTCTTCTCAATAACCATAAAAAGAGCCAAAAACCCTTAGGTTGCATGCAAATGTCTCACTTCTAGAGGCCTAAAATTAGGAGAGATGAATGCTGTTTTCATGTAGCCATGTTTTAACTGCTAGACTATGGCCATTCTTACTCTCTGGATAAATCAATATATGAATAAACCAGACCCTGGAAGAAGAGTAAGAGGCCTCACAAAAAGAATTCTGGTCCATCATGATGGAATGAGACCCACTCCATTGAAATTTTTGTGATTTTTCATGGATAGCCTCCCTCCTTCATGTTGGGTTGATACCATATACAACAGCACTTCAAAGGGAAACTTTTCAATATTCAGTATTGTTTGATCTAATTTTTCATTAAGAAAATCACGAAAAGCAATAGCAAGCAGATGTCCTTAGATGATTTTTGTGTGTGTTGACAATGAAATTTTTAATCTAAACATATTGCTTAATTCTGACTTAAACAGCTTCAGAAATATTATGCATCAAAAAAAAAAAAAACCACAAAGAAAATTTGATTGTGATAAACTGACGAGTTTACAGTATTCTTACCTTTTGTTTATTTTAGTTGCTCCTATTGATCATGTATATGGTACGCTTGGTATTGTGGGAGCTACCTCCACACAGCGCTACTCTGACATCTCCAAGCTGAGAGAAGAGATTGAGGGACGAGGATCATTCACTTTCTTTGCACCAAGCAATGAAGCCTGGGACCAATTAGATTCAGTAAGTCTGTGTGTCTGTGCGCATGTGCATGAGTGAAACATTTTAGCTGAAGCAGCTAGTGTGAGATAAATTAGATTGGAAATAATGTCAAGATTTTAGACAGAGAAGGACATAACACAAGTAATAATGAAATAATCTACATGTAATTGCTTCTTATTTAAGCACTTGCATGGCACATATTAGTATTGTTTATTTTATTAGCACAGTTTCAGGGAAACTCCTAGGAATTCCAGCAGCTGCATAATGTATGGTTGTATGTTATCAGTAATTCAGATGTCCTTCTTTTAGTAATGATTTTAGTTGAATAAACAGTGAATTAAAGCTCCTCTAATGACTTGACTGTGATGAAGCCTCATCTTCCATTTGTAAGCAAATCAGACTTTAAGTAGAGTCAGATTTATAGGCATCAAAGTCACCTTACCTAAGAGATGCTGAATATGTTGAAAGCATATACTAAGGTAAAACAATAGATACATCATTCTGAGTGGCAGGATGTTTTGTAGATTGTAATTAATTAAATTCCTTTTTTTTTTCCTTCAGGAAATTCACAGGAATTTGGTTGACAATGTAAATATAGAACTGTATAATGCTCTCCACCACCACATGTTAAACAAGCGCATGTTGACAAAAGATCTTAAGAATGGCATGACCCTGGTGTCTATGTATAATGGCCAGAAATTGCTTATTAACCATTATCCTAATGGGGTAAGTCTATTCTCTCCCCCCCATATATTTATTTTGTTGTTTTCTTTATTTATTTTCTTATCAAAAGTTGTTAAAAAGCTATTATCAAAAGTTTACCATCTACCAAGTCAGTTGCCACTGACAAAAATAAATATTCTCTTGAAGAACTTTATGAAATAAATATTCTCTTGAGGAATAAAAATACATATTCTCCTCAAGAACTCTAGCTGTGTAGTCTAATCACTAAGAAAGAATGAACAAACATTGTGCTATTTAGAAATCAAAGTTCAAATGAAAATGAACTTTATTCAAAAAAGACAAAGCCTTTTGTGGTCAAAATACATGATCATAATACATTTGACAGCAAAATATACTATTAAATTTCATAGTTTTGCTAAATAATATTAAAGCAGATCTTTTATTTAAATTTGAGTGCATAGTAGGAGCATTGACGGTTGTAGGAAACACACATCCATTATTTGGCTAGGAAAAAAAACAATTTATAAAAATGGTAGAAACCTCTTAGTTAAGTTCCTCACCTTTGTTGTCTTAAATGCATCAAAATGTTTATTTGTCTTCAGGTTTTATTGCTAAAAAGCAGTAAAATCAACACATTAACCAGACAAGAAAAATGAAATCAGAATAATTGCAGTAAGAAATTAAACATGAAGTCAATGTAACCTGAATAAATCTGCTGCTATCTTTCCAGAAGCTTAGTCAAAGTTTCAAATCTTACAAGGCTTTACTTCAAATTTTGAAAGAACCAACTGGAATCACAGCAGTGAATGTTGTGTTGTACAGTACCTACGTTGCCAGTCTGTGAATTTCAGGATCCAAGCTCGTGATCAAATTATTGTTTAACCTTCTACAACTTGATTGTTCAAATATAGGTTGTTACTGTTAACTGTGCCAGGATCATCCATGGCAACCAGATTGCCACCAATGGTGTTGTCCATGTCGTTGATCGTGTCCTGACTGCTGTTGGAAATACCATTCAAGATTTCATTGAAGTTGAGGATGATCTGTCATCATTTAGAGTAAGTGCGCAAAAATAAAAACTCTTGTCTGTTTATTTAAGTAGGGTGTTTTTATTCCTTTTTGATTTTTATATGAAACCTGGAAGTAAGAGGTGTTAGCTCAGCAAGAGAGGGAAATAAATTAAATTAAGAGCTCCAGGTAATATTGCAAATCTAGCTATTTAAAAAGGCAAGATCAATAGAATAGAATGTGTCCCTGTACCTAAAAAGTGGCTTCTCTTCAAGCACTGAGAAAATGAAACGTGAGCATGAAGTTACAAAGTCTGGTGCTAGATAAATAAGAACAATTTCAAAATGGATGATAAAAAATGGTAAAGATGCCAAATAAATTTCAGAACCTGACTCATAGCAAGTTTCAGAACACCAGTAGATACACATAAGAAGGATTTTTCTTGCACAGAGGAATAATGATTAGAAATTGTAATTTACAATTAATTAATTGTCATAAAAATTAAAAAATTAAAAGTTTATAATTTTTCCATCTTCTGAAAAATGTGTCTGCACAGTGTAATGGGATTTCATGCTGCATATTTAAAAAAGTATGCCATTGGTTTGCAGATAAGTGTTGTCCTTTTCCATCTTCCATCTCCTTAATAAATACAAAAAGGTATTTTAAATGCAGAGGCAAAGAAGTAGAGAAGATCCTCTGAATCCCTCAAATCCAGTTCATGATAGTTACAGGCAACTACAATCTCTTTAAAAAACTTAATATAAAAACCAATACTTCCTGGTTTTCAGCTTCAGAAAAATTCCTCTGTTGATTTATTTTTTCATTTTTATAATATTAAGGATATATCTTTTTAAAACACTATGATCTCAGTCGAGCATCCAAGTATCTGCAGGCATGAGGTAATGACAGATAATGTATTTTAGTAATATTTCAAATAATCAACATTAAAAGGAAAAATTATATTTTAGGCTCCTGCCATTACATCAGGTGTCATGGACATTCTTGGAAGACCTGGTCATTACACACTCTTTGCTCCTACTAATGAAGCTTTTGAGAGACTTCCAAGGGGAGTTTTAGAAAGAATCATGGGTGACAAGGTGGCCTCTGAAGGTATTTAAACTTTTTTGCAAATGAGAAATATGTATATTGCAAATGAGAAATATGAGTGGATCAAGAGGCAAAAAATGCACTACCCTTATATCTTCAGAATTAAGCACCTCTACTTTCATATGTGTAGGACATTTCTTCTGTCTCTAATTTTTCCACTTGCCTAAGAATAGAAAGTAATTGAAAACTTAGTCTCCAAAAAAGTTTAAAGGGAACTGTGAAAATATAGGCACATTGACATTCTGATAGTTCAGCTGCATAAGTCTAATAGACATTCCTGTCCCTAGAAATTCAGGGCTATCTGAATATGAAATCCTCTCATATCTTTGCATAGCCTATGGAGTTTTGTACTCATAGGTCCTTTTGGACATATGCATATGTCCTTTTGGACATATGCAGTCACCAGCATATTGTAGCATAACCAATATAGTTTTAATAATATAAGGGATGCGAAATAGTTTTCACTATAAGTGTTATTTAGAGGCCTACAAAATCATTAAATTTAAATAAAGTATCTGTGAGTGAAATTAATTAAAAATAGTGTAGCTGGAATAACTTATTCCATACCTATATGTGAATTATATATATATGAATATGTATCCAAACAACTACATCTGCTAAATTCCTGCTCTTTTCTCTGCAGCTCTCGTGAAGTTCCATATATTAAATACTCTCCAGTGCTCTGAAGCCATCACAGGTGGAGCTGTCTATGAAACCTTGGAAGGAAACACTGTTGAAGTTGGTTGTGATGGTGAAAGTCTGACTGTGAACGGGGTGAAAATGGTGAAACGCAAAGATATTGTGACAAGCAATGGCGTTATCCACCTGATTGACCAAGTGCTAATTCCTGATTCTGGTAAGTGATGTACATGAAAAGCTTCTTGTACTGAAGATATTTTTAATAACCTTACCCATATTCCCTCAGATACATAGTTCTGGATAAGCATGGAGAATCCAAATCAGGAATAGGAAGATACTGTGTGTTAAAATACCTTTTCTTAATTCTTCATTTGCAGCCAAACAAGTCATTGAGCTTGGGGGTGCTCAGCAGACTACATTTACGGACCTGGTGGCGCAGCTGGGTCTGGCATCTTCTCTACGGCCAGAAGGCCAATACACTCTCCTGGCACCTCTGAATGGTGCTTTCTCAGGTTAGTGGCCCTAAAAGGTTGTCAAAATAAACAAGTATGTATGCTACCCTGACAGTTTTCCAAATAACTCCCAGTACTTGTTCTAAGTCTCACTGCAAGTGCATCACAGACAAATAGAATGACTTCATCCTTTCAAATTACATACCTTGTAGAGAGACAAAACAAGCCTAACCACCAGGCTGCACAGCTTGTTTTCAGTCATATCATTTGCTAATGGAAATAGTAGCACTAATTAAGATACAAAATAAGCACAGAAAGGTTGTAGGAATGGAAAGATATTAATGAACTGCCAGTTTCCTTAGTGTTACATTACTTACTTCCTTTAGATTCAAAACTTAATTATTCTCAGAAAATGTATGCAGTTGTCTAACTCCAGCTAACAGCTAAGTACCACACATCCACTTGATCATTCCCCTCTTACCCCCACTCTGGGATGGGGAGGAGAATCAGTGAAAAAAAAATGTAATAAAACCTCACAGGTTTAGATAAGAACAATTTGATAACTGTAATAGAGTAAAATAATATTATTAATAATACTAATATTACTAGTAGCAATATGATAATAGTAATAGTAGTTTTTTTTTAAAAAGGATAATTAAAATCTAAGATAAACAGGTGATGCATGATACAATTACCCTGACCTATGCCCAGCTATTTACCAGCATCTCCCAGGCAGCTTCCCCCAGTTCATGTACTGAGCACAGCATTCTATGGTATGGAATATCCCTCTGGCAAGTTTGGATCACCTATCCTGGATGTGATCCCTCCAGCCTCTCATGCACCTTCCCACCCACAGAGCATGAGGCACTGAGATGTTCTTGGCTTAAGGTGAACATTGCTTAGCAGCGCAACCAAAATATCTGCGTGTTATCAACATTATACTCATAGTAAAGCCAAAACACAGCACTGTGGGACCTGCAAGGAGGAAATTCGACTCTTTCCCAGTTAAATCGAGGAAATAAAGAAAGTTAACATTTCTCAGTACATTAAAGCAGAGAGAAACTGGTATAAATATACTTTAAAACAGGTATTGGTATATTTTTTTAGGTGACTGCATGGATATCTTGCCCTTTCTCAAAGAATTAGAGTGTTGTCTCACTACCACAGAAGTAAACTTGGATATATTTTAGGTGCACATCTGGAAAGGACTAGTTCTAATACAAATATCAATAATTCAGGAGGTGGATCAGGTCCACATATGAATCATCTGACATCTTAGTTATAGTGATTAATAATGGCTTTGTCAAAAGTTCTTGACTGAATTTGAGGAATGGTCAAAACAATTTGCTTTCTGTATACACAGACCTGTCCATGCTTTAACTCAAGCATTTCAAAGAAAGATTCAGTATTTCCAGATTCTTTTAACTATATTTGCATTAAAAAGCACTATATAAATTACTATACATTAATATCTAAATTGCTTTGTAGATGATACCTTAAGGCTGGATCAACGTCTTCTTAAAACAATCCTGCAGAATCACATAATAAAAGTGAAAGTTGGGCTCAATGAACTGTACAATGGACAAGAGCTGGAAACAATTGGAGGAAAACTACTTAGAGTCTTCGTGTATCGCACAGTAAGTGAATGAGTCTTTCTAAAAATATGCATCCAGTTAGAAAATTGAGAGTAAATAAAAGGCAAAGCTGAATGAAACCCCCCAACATTTACCATTATGCCTATTTAGCAAAAAATCCTTCAACTTTTAAGACAGCAAAAAATGAAAATCTGATCTTTCTCAATCCAAACATTGTTTGCATGGAGAACTCTTTGGGGAAATGCAAAAGAATTTCAAATTGGGTGCTCAGTTGATCAAAAAAATTTAAAGCTCATTTTTAGAACGGATTAAGAACATTCTCAAACACATACACAAAAAATAAATTTTAAAATATTTGCACCATGCTATTTTATTATAGGTTTTGTTGTTTCTGCTTGCTCAAGCAATGCCAAATTTCTTGGCAATAGCACACAATTTGGCTGTAGGAAATACATAGCTGTTATTTTTAACATTGTGTAAACAGCTACATTTGTTTCTCTTTCAATAAGGCTGTATGTATTGAAAATTCATGCATGGTCAGAGGAAGCAAAGAAGGAAGAAACGGTTTTATTCACATCTTCAGACAGATCATCAATCCAGCAGAAAAGACTTTGCATGAAATGCTAAGAAATGATAAGCGATTTAGGTGAGTAGCAATATTGACAGAACTGAGATTTTCCTGCAGAGGATAACTGTATATACAGCACAGCTGGTTTGAGAAAAAGTTTTGGACTGTGAGCATGTGAGTTGTTGGGGTTTTGAGAGCAGGGATGGCACACAAGAGTTTATTAACTACACAAATAACATAAAAATAAAAAAAAAAATGTGGAGGAAGAAAATGTTCTCCATCTGTATGCTGAAAAGGCTTCCACGCGCTATGCTGGAATGCTTTTTTATGGCACAAAGGGTTGTCAGACACTAGAATGGAAGGAGTAAAAGGACAGAAATAATTTAATGATACATCCAGTCCTATAAATGCAATGGACTCTGGGGTTTTAATTAATGAGCAGTACAATTCCGTATGGGTGCAGCAGGATTGCATACCTTTCCAGTACTGATATCTGTCGCTTTCCTGCAAGTATCTCAATACTCCTAGAGCAAGAACTACCATTTGCATCCTCCTTTTATCTGTTTGATCTGCAAGGGTTTGTATTTGATAAATCCTCCTCTGATCCCAGCTGCCAGTATATTTTATTCAAATAGTTTTTCCTCAGTCTGCTACTTTTAAGACTGCCTTTTCCTTTTCTTTTTTTTCTCATTTTCCTCTTCCACTATCATTATTTCTGGGAAACAGTGAAAGTGTTTGAAAGTTGAAACACTATCAGAAATAAAAATGGGGGAACTAAGTACTTGGAGGCAATTATAGTTACCACATTTCAACAAAATGTATTTGTGGTTTCTCTGTTTGCTGTAAACAGCATTTTCCTCAGTCTGGTGAAAGCTGCAGATTTGGATGATGTTCTGTCACGGCCTGGACAGTGGACTCTGTTTGTCCCAACTAATGATGCCTTTAAAGGTTTGACTGATGATGACAAGGACATACTGATAAGTAAGTAGCATAAAAAACCTGGAATTATGAGCAAATTAAAATTGATTGGAAAGGAGACTAATGCACTTCTCTCGCAAAAGCTGTCTGCTGAAGCAGTTTACCTTCTGCATAGAGCAGGTCATAGGAATCCCCTAAATTATTTCGTTTTTTGGGCATAAAGGAAATGTCTTTTTGGAAAAAAACTCCAACCTGATTTTTAAATTTAAATTTCACTCCTCAATATCTTATTCCATAGTGTTGCTTCCTTCTATTATTTTTGTCTTTAATTCAGAACTTGAAGGCGTCCAAATCCAATGCCATATTGGACAATAAAATTGTCTTGTTAACTACAGAATTACTGTAGTCAACAGTAATTAACTGCCTTTCTGCTTTCCCAGGGGCTTTATGGACCAATTTGGTTTTGTTTTTTCCTATCATTATGACTCAGTTACTTTCCTTGGCCTTCATAATTTTTTTCAGCAGATTTTTTAAAATTAATTTTGTGCCACATTGTTTTCTAGAATTCTGTCTTGGTTTTCTTTTAAGTTATTATGTTGCTTTCTCCATAAAGATTAAACCTTAAATTATATAACTTTTTAAACAAATATAAATAAATACTTTGTTTATCTATAGGAAAGATACAAACCAAGAATTATTTGAACTACTAAATCACTATAGTGGCATAGTTACAAAGGTAATTTGATAGTTTGTGCAAAAATCTTTGGAGTGACCATGTTTAGGCTCTTTATGGAACTTAAGGATATCTATGAATGGTCCAGTCACAAAGTATCAGTACTAATTTTACTAGGAATAAGAAGATAATTTAATTGCATTCCAGTAGTGAAGTAAATTGCAGTAGTATTAGTGATCAGAGTAAAATACAGGGGAAAACCAGAAAATGTTCACTGAAAGAGACATCAGGAAAAGAATATGACCAGAGAAGATTCCCATTGTAATTTCATCAAGGCTGAAACTCCTAATAACAACTAATATCAGCATGTAATTCTAGTATTAATGGTTAATATTCCATATAATGGCAAACAGATGTGTTTTACAGCTTCTCTGCTTGATACCCTGTCTCCTATGGATGGTATGGTTTTTCTGCAGCCCATCTTATGACTCTCAACCTCCATAGACCCAGACAGCCCTATCAGGTTATTAACTTGGGCTATTTTTAAGACAGTATTGAAAATACTGCATTTTTTTAATTTTCATGCCACATAGGAATGTCAAACTTTGAAATATGGAAATCTTCCCTAAAATAAGATGGTTTCTCCCTTTCCTGACTTATCCAAGCTGCTTCTGTCCTGTGTAAGAACAGACAAACTCAGCACTTCTAATTTCTCCATTGACCACTTTTATGTTCTTTCGTAGAAAATTTCTCATAGGATCTTTGTGATTATGTTCTGAGTACTTTCTTGTCATATAGTTAGACTTTTTCCCTTTGTCATAATTTTAACAAATTCAGATTGTATGTGTTCATGGTATTTTCATATATACTATGTTTCATTCTAGCTCAAGTCTGTGTGAATCCTTAGAATTCCCACAAAGAACTATCCTCTACCATTTAATTTTATTCCCAATTTTTTATTTTTGCATAGGAGACAAAAATGCTCTCAGGAATATTCTTCTTTACCACTTGACACAAGGAGTTTTTATTGGAAGTGGCTTTGAGCCTGGTGTAACAAATATTCTTAAAACCATCCAAGGAGGCAAACTCTACTTGAAAACAGTTAAGTATAGAAAATGTCTCCCTGCTGCAGCCTTGTAACAGAGATTTGATATTCCACATCTATCCACATTATAGAATGGCATTAATCTCTCCAAATTTTATAATAGGGTTTGGGATTGTTTTCTAATGTCTCTGATAACTTGGGTTCTCTTTTTTTGATCCTGTACCAGGTGAATGACACTCTTCTGGTTAATGAACTGAAATCAAGAGAATCGGATCTCATGGCAACAAATGGTGTCATTCATGTCATTGACAAACTCCTATATCCAGCAGGTGAGTATTATTTAATGAAATTTGTACCTACTCTTTTAAATCTTTTTACATACTTAGTAACTGTAATAACTTTAAAAAGGTAATAAATTTAAAGCTAAAATTCTGATGTGGAATTTGAAACAGAAAATTTACCTCATTTTGTGGCAAAACCTTGCTTGAAACTTGACAAGATTTTGAAATTTTATGGAAGTATATGAAAGACAAGACTAGTCAGAGTCTACCTTTTCTGCTGATATGGAATAATATGTATCGAGTACACGCTTGTGTGAGTGTTTGAGAATGATTACAGCTCCTGATCAATGTAAATCAAAGTAAAATGCACACAGTTGTATATTTCCTCTTATGTTCCTATTTCTTTTGTCAGAACTGCCTGTTGGAAATGATCAGCTGCTCACAATACTGAAGAAGTTGATTAAATACATACAAATTAAGGTATTATTTTAGTAATTATCCCTTTGTCTTTTTGGCAGGATATATGAAACTGAGCACATTATAAGTCATAAATGATTCTCTGGTCCTTTCTTTCTTCAGCAACCAAGGTATTCAATAGCTCACAGTTACCCAAATATAATCATGAGTGATACCCTGCGCTCAACAATTATTTTTTTCAATGCCAAATAATTGTAGAATATTTGCATTTGAATAACTTCAGTGTGAATTGGCCCAAATCTGCTTTTTAGCTCACTTTATCACTCTTGGAAAACAAATAACTTTAAAAAAAATATGGAGTGACTAAATTCCTATGCTATTAAACCAGCAGCATCAATAACCTGTGAAGAAAAGCAGGCATCCTTGTCTATCTCAGCTGTCCTCTTGGGATTACATTCTCCCTCAACAATGAATGAGAGAACCTAGACAAATAGTATCACCTAACTTTAGGGTCAATTAAGCAGTGAATCCTATCCACACTCATTAGGAAACTATAAGGAAAATGCTGCTTTTTAAACATTCTAAATAAATTGCTTTTCTGTTTTTATAGTTTGTTCGTGACAGTACCTTCAAAGAGATTCCACTGACATTTTACAGTAAGTTCATTTTAAACACTTCCAGATGAGTTGGATATTGTTTTTTAAGTGGTGCCAATTCCAATTTGGAATTGTGCATCTCTTTTTCAATAAAGAAGAAAGCAATTTCTGGGAAAGTAAGATGTGTCAATTAAGAAAAGGAAGAGAAAGACTCAAAGTAGGATGTTTCTGGCTGCTGTGCTACTGCATTTTTCCCTTTCCAGATGTGTGACTGGAAAGTAACCCTGAAGTAAGCTGTTTAAACTCTTGGGGTAGACAAGATACATATGGAAAAGATTGTTTTTCAGGCTTTAGCCAAGGTTTGGTGCTTGGTGCATAACAGAGTTGTATCTCTCTCTAAGACGTAGCATTGTACTGTACTCATTCTCAAAGATGCAGCATTGACTGTGCACTGAGATGGTTTTTTTCCATAAATATTTCCAGAGGGACAGCGTGTATCTCGTGACCCTGTTTCCCATATGTACAAATATGAGGCTTGAATGGGAGACAGTTGTTCAGAATATTTTCTCTTTAGGGAGTAAATGTAAAAAATACCCCTTTTAGCACTTTTGCAGCCTTTCTCAGGGTGTGCATTACATTTCTGATTATAGCATATGTGTTGAAACAAACTGTTAGAAGACAAAGTTCCTGCTGTAACCTTGTGAGGCAAGATGAATTTAGACAAATTATTAAATTCTGATGGAGTCCTACCCATATTTCACAGTATAAAGTGAAACCATTACATCAGACTTCTGAAAATTAGGAATGGACATACTGAGGTTAAAAAACACTCGGAACAAAAAAACGGAGCAATTCACCTTGATGACAAGTTGAATATGAGTCAACAGTGCCTCAGCATCCAAAGTAGCCAACTGTGTCCTGGGATGCATGAGGCACAGCATCGCCAGCCGGACAAGGGAGGGGAATGGGCCTACTCTGCTCTGCACTGGGGTGGCCTCACCTCCATTACTGAGGCAGTTTTGGGAGCCAGTTTTGGGCCCAGTGTCCAGAGAATCAAGATGGTGAAAGGTCTTGAGGCCAAGGCTTTTGAGGAGCTGATGAGGTCACTTGGCTTGCTCATTTTGGATGAGAGAAGGCAGAGGGGTGACCTCATTGCTGAGCAATGACCGCATCTCAACCCAGGCCTTCCCCAAGAAGGGCAGAGGAGGGGGTGTGCTGGTCTGATTTATGGTGACCAGGACGGATGAAGGAAATGAAATGAAGCTGCTTTGGGAAAAGTTCAGATGGGACGTTAGAAAAAGGCTCTTTACCCAGAGGGTGGTCTGTCAATGGAACACGATCCTCAGGAAAGTGATCACAGCACCAAGCCTGACAGAGTTCAAGGAGCTTCTGGACAGCAGCCTTGGTCGTATGGCTTAGTCTTCCTTCTCCTTTGGAAAGAAGGAAGTTGGACTTGATGATCCCTATGCATCTCATCCAACTTCAGATATTTTATGATTCTACCTCCCATGGCCAGTGCGAGTAGCACAGGAAGCAGTGCCTGTAAAAATTAAGCTAGAGGTCAATGTGGACATTTAGAAAGCTGTAGCTGTAAGTTCAGTTGAGTGAAAGACTGGGAAGGATGGAATCTCTATCAGTGTGGGCTTCTCCAGTGGATGGGTATGAGTCAAATCACTATCAGAGAACTTCAATGAATATTTGAGTCTTTCCTGCGTGTAGGGGGACAACTTGATCTCTCAAGGGCATATTTTCTGTGATGTTCTGCCTATAGTTTTGAATGCCAGAAGGTTTCCTCTGTGTGCCTGATTAGCTCCTGAATGAAAAGGGCAATATTTAGGCATAAGGCATATCAGGGAATTGTGCAAACTTTTGTGTGGGTAATTGTACAAGCCATCTCTATTATGTACCATATATCATCATGGGTACCATGACCCATGGGTTTCATAAAAGGCAAATACCATATCAGCAGATTCTGTCTGCAGGTGACCTGAGTGGATCTCCATTTCATAACCAGAACCAAGATTCACCTCTAGATCCTTTTGTGTTGCTGTTCCACCCATTAATATCTATGATTTTACCCACATCCTTATGAGCAGACCAAATCTAACTGATCATTGCCTCAAATAAATTGTAAGAATGGAATGCACCGTATATTCCATTTTCTATATTTTCAGAAATTAACATAATTGAAAGCAACGTCCAGCCTATCGTCACAAAGGAAGGTAAATGAGGCCTGTGGTATATATATTTCTGCATATGTTCATGTACATATTCAGAATATATCTTGAATATATTTCTTTAATGGGATACATTTTATACCCAGCAACTCCAGGATGCTAAGCACTTTGCTGGAAAAGCAAAGATACAAATATTGCAATTAGAACTGACTGAAATATTTGTATGAAAAGACTATCCATGTTTTTTCTCCCCAAGTGAGTTTTCTTCTTTTTCTATGGGTATTTAAAATATCTTAAATAATCTTTTTTTAACCATTTATTTTATCATCTTTTTTATCAATCAAGACACTTCCTTTTTTTTTAAATTAAAACAGATATTTTAAAGTAGATATGTTTCTTATACTTTGAAGAAAAAAATTGGTTTGTTTTTCTGTAATTTTCAATCAGTTCTAACTACCAATATCTGTTGGATGCCTGAAAATTATATCTACCAAATTTTTGGCTTTTTGTATTTCTCCATATGGACACATGACTTAAAGATTAGTGGTGGGACTGAAGACAAAAAATGTGGGGATGTGTCTGCTAAAATCACTTGTAATTTATAACTTAAGTAAAACTGATAAGATCCAATTTCCCATTGAAATAAAAAAAGCTGAAAGGGAATTTGTTTTATCTCAACTGAGAAAGGCAGTTAAAAATGTCATGCAAAGAATTTTATCCAGACTATTTAATCAGTTTTTCTGGGAGGATTTCCTTCCAGAACAACTGACAAATACTTACTTTTTCAGGAGCTTGTCTGTACCTCATCTCATTTAGGATTAGAGGCCATTTAACATATATGCTGATATTTGTTGCCTAGTCTCCATCATTAAATCAGATCCACAGTGCAATATAAATGGATAGATTATTTCATATGGTAATTCATCCAAGCTATTTTAGAAATCTTGCTATGGTAAGGGTGAATCAGTCTCTGAAAGTACCTCTTGTGCTCTGTTAAACCTAGAAACAGAGTATACAGTTTAGGTGATTTACAGGATGTTTAGAAGTTGAAAATTAACTGAAATGAAAATTTCTTTTAAATAAAAAAATGAAAATGAAAAAATTAAATATTTTTTGAAATATTTCATGAAGTATTAAAAGTTGGAGCAGTTGTATAGTCAAATGTAGAACTATATTTTATTCACCAAATAGAGAAAAAACAAAAGTTAGTGAGTATGGAAGGGCTACTCCTTTCCATTTCCAATCCAGTATTTCTGCTTTGGGACACACTCCAGGAAAAGATCTCTGGCCAGTGCAGCCTTTCTGCTGATAATTGCTTCAGCTATAGACCAAATAAAACCGATTCTATCTCTTCTGAGCTTTCTCAGTAACAGTAGTGAGTGGCAGATGCCTTTAGAACCACATAAATCCACAACAGCCTGTAGATAAAAGCTGGCAAAGTTAAATGCTAATTTTTGTCAGGAAGTTCTACCAGGTCATGATGCAAGAGCGATTTTCACTAAAAAAAATTACATCTCTCCCCTCCAAGTTTAGAGGGGGATGTGTTCCTTTTCCTGTCTCAGTGTTTTCTGCTTGTGTTGTGTTTCCATTTCTTGTACCTGGGCATGCGTGGGATCTAAAAGATTTAGAAGATGTAAAGAGTTAAATCTGACTGAAACCCAAATCTTAACAGACAAAATATTCAAAGGATTAATCCTAGACTAGGCAATATAGCTGGCTATGCCTTCACATTTTGGTTTGCACACATCCTCTGTATCAATCACATGAAAAGATACAGTTATTGAGAAATGTAAAAATAAAGCATTTATAAATATTCATAAATACAACTTTTACATTACTTCATTTATATCCATCACTTGTATCAATGTAAATTGCTATTTAATGGATTCTCAACATGCAAAATTTTCCTCCAAGTTTAAAACAGAAGCAGGGAATGAGTCTTGTAAGACAGTTACTTTAAAATATTTATAAATATTTTTCATTCAGACCTGTTAAAAATAAAAAAAGTGATGGCTTGTTCAGGTGTTTATAACATAAGAGTAAATTAATAGAGGTCTATAATATCTCAGAATCTTTATGATTCTATCATATAATTTCATCTGAATTATTTACCTCTAAATTCTAATTTATGCAATAATTTACTACTGAAAAAAACTCAAAGCATTTTTTGTTTTTATAATTGAAGGTAACCTATATTGACTGTTTTCAAGAGTTAACAGGAGACACACTGTTAAAAGCTGTTATGAAATCCCGATCAGTAATTATGAAAGAAATAATCAATGAACAATCAACTTCTACAAAAATTCCTATAAAGTTATTTAAGGGATTTTTAAAGAAACTAAAAAAAATAAGTGGATTATGCTACGTTTCTGTCACTGAATAAGGAATAAAGAAAGTTTGTTTTACAGCAGCTTTTTAAGTAGAAGGAGTCCCACAGCAGTCATTAGAGAAGAACATTATTTCTGCTAATTGATGGTGTGTTCCTAATTCATCTAGTATTTCCTGCTTTAGCATGTCAGACAGAGATACATTTGGATCAGTGTAATCAGAATGACCTCACTCATGATAATGATAGCCAGTAATGCTGATAAATATCCTTATAGCTATTCCAGCTGATCTCAAAACTTTGCTTTTTGGGTTTTTTTTTTAAGCTGTGTAACCACTGGCCAAGTTGTAAATACAAAAAAAAAAAAAAAAAAAAAAAAAAAAAAAAAGGCCATGTAAAACCTCTAAACAAAAAATAAAAGAAACTCCAAAGCAATAAATAATAAAAATAATTAAAGAAAGAAAAGCTGCTTTCACTGTGTAGATTGTATGCTGATCACTACTGGAGCAGTAGCTGTAAGATATCTGCAAAGATGCAGAGTAACCTTCTTACCAATATATATAGAAAAAGACTTTCTTTCCGCTGCTCATGATCTGGTTTATTGACTGGAACTTGTCAACAAATGTTAAAAATATCATAAACATAAAATAAATAAATAAATAAATAAATTACAAAGAGTAAGTGTATAATAGGATCTTTGTTTAAGGTCTTACCTGAGAAAACACAAGACTGTAAATGTTGCCTCTCAGATTTAAACAGCCGTCTATTACAATAATCTGGTTTATCAAGAAGAATCTTCTAGGGGAAGAAAATGCAAGATTCATCTTATCCCCATGGAATGCTAAAGTATTTTGTGACTATTTGTAACATGTTGTTTTTTTTTCTATGTCACAGACCCATCTATCACACAGCTCACTAAATTAATTGAAGGGGAACCTGAGTTCAAAATAGTCAGGGAAGGGGAGACAATAACTAAAGTGATTCATGGAGGTTGGTATGCTTTCAGCAACTCAATTTGCATTAGCATTCATTATTCCCCATCAGTTTATCTAGGTGATTCATGTTAGACAGCTGTTGTGTTTTTAACAAGACCTTTGTGAAGTGCCGAAATTTTACTACATCATATACTTTTTAATTCTTATGCATTTTAATTTTTTTTTCTGTAGTTGTGTTCCATAGCTTCAGTCAAGACAGATTAGAAATACTCTGCATGACCTATTTTTTGCTCATTGAAGAATTATTTGCTCATTGCTGTCCTGCAATGAAATATGTAGTATGTGATTCTGTGATTAAAAGGCAATTTTGTCAGAAAGAGAGGCAAACCCTGCCTTTTCTTTGCTAAGTGCATTGAGACGTTCACATCTAGGATGGTTTTAAAGGAAAAATCACATGATTATCCTAAATTTTGAGTAGATTTATCTCCTGATCTCTGAATATTTTTATTTTTCATAAAATATTCTATGGCATTTCCTTCCATACTTCAGTCAGTTTCCACATCTCAAAAAGAACACTTGAAAGTTCATCACTTGATTAATGCCTTGAATTTAAAAATCCTTGTAGAACCAATTATTAAAACATACACCAAAATCATTGATGGAAGACCTGTGGAAGTGACAGAGAAAAAAGTAACCGAAGAAAGAATTATTCAAGGTAAATTGAGCTGAGATACTAATTCTTAGTAAAGTCCACCTTTGCATACAGAAGTAGCATATCTCAAATTCTGTCTTTGTGCCTAAAAACTGCATTTCCTTGACAGATGAATTTTCAGTAATACTTCCCACTGTCTCTGTAAGTCTGGCCATGTGTCCTATACACACATATACATAAATGGCAACAATATTTTAACAGCATGAAAATGATGAAAATTTGTCTTCTTTTTTTTGTTTTTATTTTCATATTTTGGTGTCTACTAGCTTTTTGCTACTATTTCACAGTGAGACTGCTTTTATTGCATTTTTGTACTCTGCTTTGCTTTAGAAAAAAATAATTTTTTTCTGAATTTCTCGATTATATACCACCTGGAAGGTTTCCTTTTCCAAACATAGATGTTTAATGTGTAGATGCCTATTTTTGCATGTCATCCTAGGTTCTCTTTACAGCCATTTTGGCAAAAGATCTCTATTTCTCTGTAAGGTGGGGACTTGATCTGACATCTTAGTTAAGACACTTGGATACAGCTAATATAAGATAAAACCAATATGCATCTGCATCCCTGAATTTTCTTACACAAAAGCTCCCAAATTCCTTGGCCAATTTAAATTGTATTTGACCAATTACAGAGCTATTTCTTTAAAAATCCTAGAAACTGATAAGTGGAGTGAGGCAAATTTAAGAATAATAGGTGATATATGGAGTTCTCTGTTGACACTTCTTGATCACCTTGCTTAAATATCAGTTTGAATGCTGCCATTAAAATTCTGTCTGCTAGAGAGCTTATAAGGAAAAGATACTGTTATAACAACATATTGACTTAGCTGTAAGTCCTAATATTCAGTTTATTTAGAAAATATTAAAATTCTACCAAAGTCATTTGAGAAAGACAGAAATAAAATATCATGCTTAAGTTTTTATCATATAACTTTTTACTACAACGAAAATAACTGAATGAAAGATATCAGTGAAAGAAGACTGAAGACATTTCATTAAAAAACCTGGGACTATTTTCTGCCAGAAATTGTAGAGGAGATGATTAAAATATAATTTTCTCAATTCTCAGATTCAAGTTTCACTGATACCCTGCATGAAATGGTAAATATAATGTAAAATGCCAGAATTTCAGAACCGTGTCTCATTTTCAACCTGTAGAAACTGTTAAGGAATCTCAAATGTTAAGTCTTCAATGATTCATAGCAATAATAAAAGCAAAAATGTCTATGTGCAACAGTCAATTCTGACTAATAATAGACTCCTTAAATAGCTGATCTATGACCTAATACAACAGAGTTTAAAATTGTGTATTACTCTAAGAATGTAAGCAGGTAATTACTCTAATTATGATAAATTTGCCTAATTACTTTCACAACTAGTTCTAACTACTGTTTTTAATGCTCTTGCAGTTTAATTTCAGAAATGGTAAAAAAATAAAGTTATCATATTAGCAGATAACAGCATGTTCACTATGGAATCACCATATGTATTAATAGGAAAATATAATTTAAAGGACAAACCTGTTATATCTGATAAAAGCTACTACCTTATAAAAAAATAAAAATTTTCCAGGTCCTGAAATAAAATATACCAGAATTACTGCAGGGGGTTCAGACAATGAAGAGAAGTTAAAGAAAATCCTTGAAGAAGGTTAGTATGCTTGTATTATTTCATTTCTTTAATACATATATATCTCTGTATATAACTTAAGTAATTACTGAATGGATGATCCATGTTTAACAAATCACGTTCATACTGCAAAATCTTACCCAGAGATTAAACGTCAGAACCTTCCAAATGTAATATCCTTGTTTGAGTCCATGATCCTCGTATTTCAGTCAGCCCTAGAGCTGACTGGGTCTTATACATAGCATACTGTGTTTGTCATAAAATATGGTGTTTTCAGTATTTATGTGGAATTTGATAACATAACATGAATTTTTAAATTAAGAAAAATTCTATGAATTGATTATATATGCTCTTGTGGGATTGCCAAATGTTTTCTGTAAACCAATTTTTTTGCCATAACCTGTATCCTATCAGAGGTTTCCAAAGTGACCAAATTTATTGAAGGTGATGGTCATTTACTGGAAGATGAAGAAATTAAAAGACTTCTGCAGGGAGGTAATTCAGTGTATTATAACTAACATTTTTGCAACAGGTTATGATAACTGAAACCCCTCTCAGATATATTGAACTCAACATTTTAAAGACTGACGCAGTAGAAGTGGAATTTTAATGGAAAAAATAGAACACTGTTTTCTAGTGCCAGATATTTGTGAAATGGAAGTAAATAAGCACGAATTACCAATAAGTAATCAATTTTTTAATGCCATTGATCACAGAAAGAAAAAAAATTGATTTTTTTCAGTCTTTAAAAGGTTATCTAATTAAAACTCAGAGGAGCAATGAAGATTTATTCCAATTTTTTTTAGCAAATTTAAAGCTGTGAAAAACAGTTATGAAATGGAGCATATTGTAACCAGCCAAATTCATCTTACTTATCAGTTCTTCAGAAATGAATGTTCATTGCCCTCAAGTTAATAATTAAAGGCATGTTTAACATCTTCTTTAAATGCTTACAGGTGATGGATATCCAGACATTAACTTTAATTCTCTTCAAATGCAGCATTTCAAGGAATGGTTTTCTTTCCTTCTTTCTCTCTAAATTCTAACAGTTTTGGCAGTATATAACCAGTAGCTGTAGAAAACTAGTAAAAGAACTTCTGCATAACAAGTAGCTGTAGAAAACTAGTAAAAGAGCGTCTGCTTATGAAATTAATCTTTATCTATGAATTTGGAATGTTCTCTGCTTAATGTAGATTAGAGCAACTATCTATAATAGCAATGGGTAATAAAAAAAGAATTTAAGTGATGTGTTTTTTTTAATTCTAGTTTAAACCTGAGTCAGAAGCTCAAAAATATGGCTGGATGCTTCTTTTGACAAAAATTAAATAATTCCATTTAATTTTATGTTCATTTTCCAGTAAGTTACAAAGTTATATTCCAGTAAAGTAACTTACAACCACATTTAGTTCACTGAACTAAATCTCATAGTTTTTCAAAAACACTGTTGTGTGGTTGTGACTTAAACTTCAGTCAAGTAAAAAATTTCCTGTTGGCTGAACAGCTGCACAGCTGACCACCAAACTTAAATATGCTAGTTGATAACACAGCTAGTCTTGGAGAAAAGCCAAGATATGGCTATGACTCCCATTGACCATAATTCTTGGTTCTGTTTCAAACACCTGAATCTTAGTTATACAGATCTAAGCTAGAATTCACCTATAATATTGGACAGAAACAGAAACTTTCAGAGTGTTTTTCATTTTATCCTAAGTATCCCAGCTATGTGAAAAGATTTGCTCTCTGGAGATGCCTATTTCTGGATTGACTATTTAAAAGAAAAGCTGGAAATTTAAAAATTGCAGCAAGAAAATTCCTGTATATACACTGCACTATGTTCTATTGGTTTAAATCAGTCAACAAGGAGTAAGATCAAATTTTATCTGTAGAATTCTGGTCTGATACCAGAATCTAACAATTATAACTGCACTTGTAATCACCTTCAGATACAGAGGTATACAATTAAATAGATGTAATATGTAGAGATGCATCTTAGAGCATATAGGTGTATGGAAAAGAGATAGTTTCTTTCTAAGAAATCTGAAGAAGACAATATAATCTCTTGAATTCTTGCTATTTTCCTTGCTATTATATGTTAGTTTGCATAAGCATCCTACTTTACAGAATGGACCAAGTAGGCAGATTTGTCTTTTTGTTTAATTTGATTTTTCTCTATCTTTTCTATTATTTATCCAGTCAGTTACCCTTGGCTACCATGATAATACCATCCTATACATTTAGCCAATAAGCAGCAGTTACACATGCTGCTTTAGGGTTGTTGGTGATAGTAGTGATAATGCTTTACAGCCCTCTTTTCTACATAAAATTATTTTTTACTGAAAATTTCCTAATCATTTAAATTTGAGTACAGTCACAAACAAATGTATTATCACTATCTAAATAAAGGATTTCATATGGGCTTTAATTCTGCTCATAAAATATCCATAAAAAGACTGCTTAAAACAATTAGCAGTCTTTGCAGAAGCAGAACTGTAAAACAAGATTGCAATGAACGACTCATCCCTAGAGATAACATGCCTTAGGGCGTGAATAGCATGGTCGTCTGCAACACCTACTCCCAAAAATGACATTGTTTCCTCTGAGGGCTCCTTGCATATGGAAAAATGCTATGCCAGCTTTAACTCATTTGTTTTTGATGCTTACCATAGCCGGAACTGAGTACACCAAGGTTACTAAAGTAATTGAGGGAGAGCCACAGATTATCGAGAGAGAAATCAAGAAAGTTCATCTGGAAGGTTAGTTTTTAAAAAATTAAGTATCACTAAGACTTGCTTTGTCCAAAGTGATCATTCCAGGTGAGGTTTTACCATATCTATTCATTAAAATTATTAGGTCTGGAGCCAGCACTTTAGCAAGAGTTTTATAATTGTTTTGGAAAATAATTCTTTCACTGATGTTGCAAAGGAAAATGTTGAGGCTTATCTTGTGGCTAAAAGTAACTAAAAGTATTGGCAAGCATAGCAGACAAGAGGAAATGCCTAACCACAAAGCTTAGGTAAAACATTTGAAGGAACATCAACCAAAAAGAATTTACTTTTCTTTAAGCAGCACATACAGAAGAAGACCACGTGAGTTGCTTTTAACTTGAGTTATTTATTGTCAGTGTAAATGTGATCTGTTGCTGCCAGGGTTTCTCAGCGTGGTGAAGGAGTGGGTGGGGTGCAGGGAATATAACCTCTGAGGCTGAGTAAATATCTCGCAGGGTCTTGGAATTTCTCTACGTTTGTCCTGTTGTTAAATGAGGGAAGCTCTTGATTTGAAAAAATAGAATGGAATAAAGGTCCAAAAAGAGCCAAACAGAATTCACTCTGCCTTTATACCAGCAATTTGTTCTTCTACTTTAACAACTATTTTTTAATGATCTTCATTCAAAGTTAAGAAGTAATTTGCTTAGGGTTTCTTTTGGTTTTATGTCATTTTCTAATTCTAATAATGCAAATTAGGTTATTCTGTCAGACTTTGAACTAAATACATAGGGGAAAAAATATGGCTTTTGGACAATGAAATAAATGTGTTTCTGCCTTTTTAATTTTGAAGTCTGCACCAAGTAGCGAAGGTTTATACAAAGTGTTAGTTCAGCTTCAGTGCTGAGCAGCACAAGGCATGCTGGGGAGTCTCCTGTTGCCTGAAAGTGACAGAGAGGTGCGATCTTTAAACACAAAGCTTATCTGAAAGCATAATTGTACAGACAGCACCTAAGTATGGAAAGCATACTTTGGATGGACAATATTCTGTCCTTGGCAAGCAAGTGCACAGCTTGGAGTTTTCTGCCATGGTGGTGCAGATACCCAGTGTTCAATCTCAGCTAGAATTAGGTCAAGCCTGCATCTCAGGGCTAATGCATTTATATACCCTGTACATCAGGATGAAAAGAGAACCGGCTGTAGCTTGTTAAGTGAATATACAAATACCTTATGGTTGTAAAGAAGGAAAAATTACTGCAGTGACATTTCTGTGACAGTAACAGAAGAACTATTTCTTGTGCTTATGATGTGTTTTTTCCACCCAATAAGGAGACATCTGGTTAAAAAAAAGTCTCAAGGTTTGATGAGAAAAAGGAAAACACGTCCATACTTTCACTGTATAAGTGAAATAAAAAGAATATATCTAATGGGGGTGGTACTTATGCAAAAGCCCTTGCTCTGCTCCACCTTTTAAAGCAGAAGCCTGAGAAAATTAACTGAACCTTAAATGCGGAATCGTATTGTGGACTCACAATGCACTTACAAATCAAGCCCCAAATACAGCTGGAAATGTGGCCAACATCTTGTAATGGTTCCAAGCATTTCACTTTTGAATAATTCCTGAAGTAATGTCAATGCAACAGACCTGGACATCTGCTGCCAAAAGCTGAGACTGAGTCCTGTGCCTTAACCCGAACTTGTACTTCACTGACACAGTTTCACATGGTGTTTGATGAATGAAGAGCATAGGCAAAATGCCCTGGCATCTGCCTACATCATGTAACCATCTCTAGAAGATCAGTGTGGATAATGGATTAATTCATATGTTTAAAATGCAAAAATAGTTTTTAAATGATACTAAGATTTAATGGATGACTGCACGTGAGTGAAATGTGAGAACTGTATTTTAAGCATTCATATTTCAGGTGATCAAGCCAACATGCTTCTGGAACAAAATTCTGAATTTACTGAAAAATTTAAAGAACAAACTTCAAAAGTCATCAATGAGTTTCCAGTATTTCTAAAGAATTTTAATTCAAAGGCTCTAGCAAATAACTTCTGACTGCAACATTTCTCTTTTCTAGAAGCACCTGTACGGAAAGCAACACCAACCAGGAGGGCACAAGGTAAAAAAAAGCCATACATTTAAACAATATAACACATATTAAATATTATCTCAGTTATCTCAAGAGTCAGGACAGGGAGGAAAAAAGGCTCCTAAAAATACAGATTTCAAAAGAAAAAGCTGTACTTCTGTTTAAAAAAAACATAACAAAATCTGGAGTTGCTAATTATTTTTTTCTGGTATCTCGAAAAAATCTAGATTGTGTGCTTTACTGAAAGAGTGTTTCAGATGAGATTAAAGCCATCAAAGTGAAGTCTGACTTTGGAGTCAGACTTCAGGAAAATGGCACTGGGATTCTCCACTGTAAGATTTATAACTCTCAGAATGTATGTTATTTTGATTAATGAAGAAGCTGAAAAATCAGTTTAATTTCACGGCTGCCAGCACAAGAGAGAAATACTCAGCTCCAGGCTTCATCTTTGCTTTTCACATGTCTGTTTCACAAGTAAATACAGTATACAGTGTTACTATGTTATATATAATTGCAGGTAATAATTAAAGCTCTTTTTCCATATTTTGCAGGAGGAGCAGCAAGAAGGAGGACAAGACTAGATCATTCCTAAAAGCTTTCCTAGACAGAATTCATAGAATTAAAAATTAACAACATGGCCTTTGAGAGGAACTGTTTGGTTTTGTTGGGGCTTTTTTTTTTTTTTTCTAATGAGAACATTAGAAAATGACGTTGTTTTGATGACATAAACTGAACCATGAATCCACAAAAAGATGTGAAGCTGCAGATACTCACTGCCAGCACAGTGCTCACTAGGAGTCGTCCATTGGAGGTGCTTTTACTGCTCTTGATAGTAAGCACTATCAAGGGTGGGATCCTGGAAGCCCAAAAACTTCTGTAGAACTAGGATTCCTTCTTCTGCTGTTTAGTGTTAGCAGAATTGGATTAAAAATGAGCAGGGAACAATACAGAGTGTATTTTTTTATTATTATTATTTCCACTAAATAAGAAATATAAGTGAAATTAGATAATTTCTAGAAAAAAAGAAAAATAATCACCTCAAGTGATTTTTATAGTAATCTAAGGAAATACGAGATGTTAACATAGCACTTTTGGTTCAGTAGTATTATATGCTTTTATAATTCAAAATTCATCATGTGTTTAAATTCATAATACTAGTAATGTTACCTTTTCTAAGCAAACAAATATGCCTTATATTAAATGTATCAGGGTTTTTTTGTCCTACGGTGCATATCCAAATACCTTCTAGTAACTTGGCTAATGGAAGCTCTTGGGAAAAAAAAGTGAACATTATGAGCTTCTTGCAAGGTATTAGAGATCACGTTGACTTCTTTATTTATAAGAAATCACATTCCCATTAAAGGAATCCTGTAACAATACATATACCGCGATTCTTAAGTGTTTTCCCATTTTTCCCTAGATGTGCCTTTTGATTATTAAAGTGGATTACAAAAGTGATAAATAAAATGCATGCAAGCAGTTAACTCAGCATGGAAAAAGGTCTTTAAAAAATGAGGCCAGATCTGAAAGCTTTTAGCTTTTGTATCAAAACATGCTTTGCTAATGTCTGGTACTAATGTGGAGTTTTCTGTAAATTATGTCAATTTTATCATTCTTAATTTTGTACTCATAGAAGTTGTCTGCCTTTATCATCAAAAGGTAAAAGACAACTATTCATGGAGTAGAAAAAAATCTGTTCAAAGTTCCTTAATTTTGCAGATCAAAGTATCAGAGGCATTGTCTAACATGCTTTTCTACTTCTGTTTTGAAAATACTCAATAAAGAATTTGGCTGAACTGTGCTTGCTTTCATTTGTAAATATTTTTTAATAGCAAAGCAAATCCTAAATATTCTTAAGATTTTTACTTTAACTTGTAATTGCAAAATATGCTTTCACAGAGGAAAACTGATGCTTCCCTTTTTACTTAGCACATGCTAATGGACTTAAACTGCATCATTGAACAATTTAAGTAATTAAAAACCTTCCGTAATTCCACAATGACATTCCCGAAACACTGTTCCTTGAAGAGTACATCTGTCTGGGAATGGCATTGATAAATTGTGCAGCCTTACTGGGCCATGCAACATGTCACTAAGGTAACCTCAGTATCTACTACAATAGTGCATTAATGGAAGGACAGCTTTTAACCCTGGCAAGGGCTAGATAGCTTTTAGGTCAACATCTAAAAAGGTGAACTGAAGCTGTCACCCTTCCCTGGGACATTGATTGTCATTAAATCCTTGGGTTTAAACTTCTTCCTTCAATGCTGTACTATCATGGAGTGGTAATAACAGATAAAGAATGGAGAGAAAATGGGAAAAAAGTAAAAGGTAGCAAAAAAATTATTAAAACCTATCCTGTAGTAAGACAATTTTACCTTTTCAATTAGGAATAAATTGGTGAATTTGTGACGTACCATAACTTTGGTGAGTTTTCTGCTTTGATAACATTTTAAAGCATCTGGTATTCACTAAAATAAGTTTCACACTTCACTTTTCAATATAATCTATTAATAATAAGTAATATATAATACAATAGTAATATATAATACAAGTTAAATACAACAGTATATAAAGATCACTTCTCCATGAAAACTTGTTTCCCTGATACATGGGCCCTCTCAGTCCTTCATAGACCACGGTAGATGTCTGTTCAGCTATAGTGAACTGTGACATTTATTTTGGTGGAAATAAAGTGATTAAACAGGGGGTTAGCATACTACCAAATTAGAATTCTCTTTAGCAATAGAGCACTCACTTTATTTCGTGTTTCCTTATAGTCTCCCAGGTATTTATAAACAGGAATGTCCAGTCGAGTTGGTGATGGAATTCTCAAAGCATTTCTTCTGCTTTCTTTGATATCCTGTATGAAAACTAATGCAGAAGAATTTTGAATTGTCAGTGTTCCCAAATCTTTCAGTTTTGCCAGAAAGTGCGCATAAATAATCTAAAAGATCACAAAATATAAAAGATTATCTAAGTAAAATAAAATTAATAGCTTTATTCCTTTATAAAGAAAATGGTGTGAAATCTGAAAAAAAAAAAAGCCAGGAAGAATTTTTTTACCATTTCCATTTTGACAACTGAATATATGCTAATCAAGTGACTATCTCCAGTGTAAATGTAGTACACCTTTTCATGTTGTTCATCTCTCAGAAGATCTGGAATAGCAAAACTAAATTAAAGAATTCCACTTCTGTCCACAAAGTTATTCTAATACAATAGTGAGTGGAGGCAGTAATCCTTAGAGATCAGCTGTATTGTATTTAATTCTTTTACTGTCTAAAGCTCAGAACCAATAAACACCAATCCCAGATGGAAGGTCTGAGTAGGGATACCAAAGCCTAAACCCAGCTCAGATGGAAGAAGAACTGATTCCTTTGAGTACTGAGCTCCAGAATTCTCAGTGATAGCATATGACATGTAATTGGATCATGTGGGATTTTCTAAGATTTATAGTGGCACAGAGCTTCATGTTCCATTATTAAAGGAAGATTTGCCTCCACTTCTCTTCTGCATAAACTCCACATGTGAAGATTTCAAAAGTTCACCTTCTCTTTGTGTCCCCTTCCTCCAAAAGTATGATTTTCATAGCATCTCAAGAAAATGTAAACTTCTCAATATTGCCAAGGGTTGATTTTCAGTTCCGCATTATATTTTTTTTAATATATGGAAAAAATTAGCTTCATTATATTATTTTTTTTAACCAAAACTAATTAAAACATTCAGTGATAAACACAAATGATGAAAATTAGCTACAGATTCTATATGGGGAGAATAATTCTGTGTGTTACAAGTAATTAGGATCAGAATGACAATATCTCATTAGGAGCCCAGCATGTTATTGACTGAGAAGATGAAGCAGTTTCTATTCAGGAGACTTTTCAGTCTCCTTTACAGCCATATTAATTTATTCCTAATGTCATACTAGATTAAAATTCTCCCTTCCTTGCTGTTTTAACTAGCGTCCTTTAAATGCACACCACAGACATCAAACTTTCTTTTATGGATATTTTCCTTGCTAAACAAAAGTAACCTCTATGATAGAATGTGCAAGTCAGAGGAATGGCATCAGCACTTAAACTTTGGATCATAATGTTCATCAATCCTCATGTGTCAGGTTGTGTTCTTGCTTCACTTTCTGACCTGATGCATCTCCTATCTGCTCTGATTTCTTGACTTATGATTTTACCTTTTGTCTATACTACTAAGTAAAAATATAACTAGAGATTTTGCTTGTGTATTTAGATCCAGCGGCACATGCAGCCTTCATTCACATTACCATCACTTTGTCCTCAGCTTCTTTTACCACCTAGTGCCCAGTGCAGGTGCAGCCCTTGCACTTAAACTTGTTAAACCTCATGAGGTTCTCATAGGCCCAGTTCTCAAGTTTGTCCAGGTTGCCCAGGACAGCATCCCATCCTTCTGTTGTGTCACCTGCTCTGCACAGTCATCTGAAAACTTGCTGAGGGATATTCCACTAAGGAATAGAAGATGCGGCTGGTCATGGTGTGCTGGATGTTTAGGATAAGAGAAGTGCTGCTTTCTGCATGCCTGCTTTATATTAATTAATTTCAGGATAGCTCCAGCTGATACACTGAAGGGCTGTTTTAAGCATGTCTGGGTTGGATCATAGGCATTTATACCTCTAATTGCTAGCCCAATTGCATTTTAATGTTTTTCTTAGGGAAATACTTAACAGTTTTACCAACAGACATATTTCTCACATGGAACAGCTGTATTTCTCACCAGTGGAACATGTGGCCTGAGTCAAGAGCACATTGAAGCCATGTAATGTGACTGTAATGCTAAACAGAATTAAAGCACATTTGTAATTAAGAAAAATCCATCACTGCAAAAAGTACTGGCAAAAGACAGTGATGTTTTCAGGGGCAGAGGCAGGAGTGATTTGGGGTATGATTTGCATAAGTTTACCCCAATCTCTTCAGGTTGCTGACTATAGAAAAAAAGACCTATTAAGGTGTCACTCTGTCACCACAGTCCACAGTAAATCCAGATAGACAGATCCATCTGTCTACGGACACCTAGGTACATTTGTCTGGAGAACCTAGTAGGACTTGTTTCTGTCTTCTATGGAGACCAGTATTACAAAGTGCCTGTATGATGGTTGAGGATATAGATGGAGTGGTGAGGAGACTGCTGAGCCCTCTTGTTCCATCTCTAGAAAAAAATAAACAGTTGAGACATAGCTTGGAAAGTCGGTTCTTTCCAGGGAGGGCAGAAGGATAACTCATTTCTGGATCCCAGCTGGACAGAGACAGGAAATACAGTAAGTACAAGTTTTAAAGAGGAGTGCTGGCAGAGAACTTTTTAACAAAAGTATATTGCTGCTGTTTCAGGGTTTTTATTTTGAGTTTTTGCATGAAATTTAATATGGATGAGGTTATCTTGGAAAATCTTATCCCATAATGCCAAGAACCCAGGAATATTGCATGTAACCACTGCAAGACCGTTGCCTTCTGTACAAACCTGCAGAAGCCCCAGGAGCACTGCCAAGACAATGGATCTTCATGTGTGTAAAAAAACCCAACTCTTTTGGAACAATACCTGAATGTGTACTCTCTTTCACCTACAGTCCTCAGAAAGGACTCTAAAAAACATAAGCCAGGGATATGTCATGCAACAATCCAAACAGAAGCAAGCCTGGAACAAAACAGTTGCATCTCAAATGTGTATTTGTTATTTCTCCAGCTAGAGATCTGAGACATTACAGATGGAAAAGTCTTATTAGATCATGTTATCAGTCTACTTGCCAAGCCTGGATTGTTTCCCACTATTACAGTCCATAATGCTTTACCCAGATGTATGGTACCTTCCCATAGTCATTCTCTCATACTGTCTTCAGAGCCACTTTCCTATATTTTGTTTCCCTTTCTGGCTTACCTGCCATCAAGTAAGGCAGACATACTCCACCAAGTAGTTCTTCAGCAGAAATGACAACTGTTTTACCTATACCAAGGATGATCCCTGTTAATGTGGCAATAATCCACTCACTCATATTTTCCTGAGATATCTGTATAATTTAAAAACTTTCGGTTTTGAACAAACTACTGACTATGACTTAATTTGTGGATGATCTCATAGGTCTGTGACTTTTTTTCTTTTTTTTGCCATCATATGATGCCATATAAGTTCAGCATGTGTGGTTCATGAAATCACAGAACCACATGTTTAAGAAAGGGACCTCTGGAGGTCATCTGGTCCAAACCCACTACTCCAGTAAGGTCAACTAGAGCTCTAAAAATTATTTAGAGACTCAGTCGCATTTGTGAATGATTTCTTATGAACTAAAACTGCCCCTATGTATTTTCCTTCTTGTCTCAAAATCAAATTGTTTTTTCAACACCATGCAATGAAAAACTATTATGTGCAATTGTTGATGCTCCTCACGAATCAAGAAAAGTTATGTCAGTAGGAGTGTTGCAGCAGATGATTACAAAATTCAGCATTCTTTTCAGTTCCATCATTGAAAATCTTACTAGTCTGAAAGTCTTTATCCACTAGCAGCCAGGATGCCAGGGTTGTGCCCATGAATCAGGAAACCATTTCAATTCATTTGGCTCTTGGCATGCAGACCCCAAGTTTCAAAGTTCAGAAAGCCATTAGGCTTATAGTTTCACAGCCATAATTATCTGTGAGCAGGAGCACAGATAACTGACATAACAAGAGAAAATCAGGCTGTATTAGCTGATCATAGAAAATAAGCTATCTGTGCATCTTCAGTTTGTTTGATGGGAATCTTCAGAATGTGCTCGTCTCATCTGTCCATATACGCCATGTACATAGTCACTGTGATATTACCATGTCTGTAGTTTTGCATATTTTTTAATTGGGTACTCAACTGGAAATGTCAAAATTTGCAGCCGTTATATAGTATGGTTTAAATTAGCTTAGTACAGCCACTCTGAACTGCCATGTGAAAAAAAAAGCTCCTCTAAATTTTATATAAGCAGGCAGAGTCTAAGCCACAGGCTCAAGAGATGTGGCTTAGCCATGCTAAAGTAGCCAACTATGCCATTAATCATGGACTGTCTTCCTGCTCAAATGGTAGTTCAATTGTAAATTCTGTTTTAATCATTAAATACTTTTAATCATTAAAATGTCCTACACTGACACTTCTAGCGCTAAGATGCTAGCCCAATTACTACATAGCTCTTTTGGATAAGTTGTTTTCTCTTTGTCCAAATTTCCACACTGACATATAATCAAAATGGAGGTTATGATCTAACTCTTTGTGGTTTCTGTGTGAATGCTATTAAAAATATTTTTGCAGTGAAAAATTACCACATAAGTAGTAATGAATGTTGAAGATAAAAACCAGACTTTTTGTACGTCCATTCTTGGACTGTCTTTTATTCATTCATGGGTGATGAGGCACTATTAGAAACCAGTCTGGCTTCACTCTCCACTCTGGTCACCGTGCATTGCCCTCAGGGAAACCACAGTGTGGAGGGAAAATCCTTGTATGACCCAGGCTCAGCTGAACATGAGGGTGATGGCAGGTCATGCACAAACCTGGCACATTAGAAGTGGTCTCAGGTCATACAAGAACATTGCAATCAAATTAAGAAACCTCTTCCCTAGTTAGATATATCTCTATGTTCATTTCTGGGTACTATTTAATGTGGTAAATTTTTACTTCTGCAATTTAATTGTTTAGTTTTCCTTCTATGATACCACTATTTATTTTTATTCTCTTTATCATTTCAACAATCTACAGGAAAATAAGATATTTTTTTTCTGGGCAATAGCTATAACTGCAACCATCTTTCATCTATACAAGCTTTTTATTGGGGCTGAAATTGAAGTATTCATTAATTGATCCAGTATCAGATGTAAAGGTCACTTTGTATGATTGAGATATGCAGAATATGTCACTAGGACACAGATTTTTAACAGCTATTTCATCAGAGACAGTAGGTGGATATAATCTGGGAGGAGCTATCACCCCTGCAGACAGTAGTGGAAGTTTTGTCAATTTCAGTGGAGGTAGGATTACATCATAATCTTTTTCCTTTCTTTTGTCTCTCCACCTATAAGTTATTAAATTATGATTCTGAATGTGAGTAAAACTTTTAAACACATGGTGTCAGTGGCTTGGTACATGAGACATTCTTGCTTCCAGCACTGACTAAGTGCAACAAAGGGAGTTGTGAGTGAGAGGTTCTGAAGTATGGATGGTTTGGATCAACATCACTCTCCTCTTGAACTTTGAAACTAAAGTAGGGACCAAAGCCTGTCATCTGCTGTACAGCAAATAGATTATGGTTCTTGGTATCTCAGTATCCAGGGAAAGGAAAGTGTGCAGTTATGTCTATCACCTAGATGAAGCTGCAAATGTTATTGGCCTTCAAATACCAGTGTGCAGAATGGAACTCCTGGATTATGGCCTAAGATGCTGTTATTTAAACACAGCTTGATATAAATTACTCATATTCAGGGTTTGGTTTTTTTTTTTTCAAGGGAATGACTGACTGAAACAGAACTGAGGAATCTGGTTTACTGATGTTGCCTCTAAGAAGGAGTCCGTTTTGGATAATGGCATTCTGGAGCTCCCTGAAGCAGGCCCAGCTAATTCACTCATAGAATTATTTTTCCACCTAACCCCATCATCCTTTTTGTCACACAAGATATACATAGCAGTTTGGCAGTACATCACTTCCAAGTTTTAAAAAATATTTTAACAATATTCACGTCACTAGACACACGTGGAGATTTACCAGTTTGTAAATACTGGATGCAACCTCTCCATGGAAGATCATGGTCCATCATTCTGCCAGGCTGCAACACAGACTTTGCATTACTTCTAACACTATTGACAGACACACATCAAAGAAATGCAGGGCTGAGAGAAGTCTTGAATTCATGCACTTGTGTGGATAAGCCAGACTACTGTAAAGGAAGCTGACTGGGAACAGCATGGATACAATCACTTTCTTCAGATGGCATGATGTCCCTGGAGCAGATTCATTCACTTATGCATGGCTACCAGCTATGAGCAGAGCCAGAAAGCTACAGGCTCAGCAAACACTGGTGTTCACCCTTGATAAAAGAGCAGCCACAAGGCTGTTCAAGCAATTACACAAGGCAACAAAGACCTCCCTGTGGAGACCTGCCTGGTTAAACATTTCTCTCTAGTACAGCTTTCAACACAATAGATGTTTGTCCTGGCATATTTCACTTATACTAGACCTTATTTCGGCTGATAAAATTAAGAAATGCTTTGCTTTGGAGAACATCATACATATATCTGAACTGGAGAACCTGGAAGAGCTTTCTCTTTCCAGACCTGGGGGCACATTTGTGACTGGTATGGAAACCATCATCCCATCAGCTCAAGTTTTCCAATAGAAGAACACCCAAGTACATGTGTGCAAGGCCAGTGATGTGGTGAATTAAGTAAGCTGGTGTGGACAAACAAGGAAACAAGTCTTTAAGATCGAAGATTCCATCCACACAGTTAAAATTCTTCTCCACACACAAAATCAAGAAAAGAAGGGTCTCAGGGGTAAAACACAGCTGAAGTTAGGTAACCTGATCTAAAGTTAGGTGAATCCTATGAGTCCTCAGCAGAAGAGGTGAAGACACAATGTTCACTTGATTACTGGGATATTTTCAGGCACACCATAATGTAGTCAGCCTGACACAGTACAGAGACCAAACAGATCATCCACTGCAATCTTCACACACAGGGAATGTTCCAACATAATGACAGAAAATTCTGGCATAATATTTATCCTAGCTTACTTTATTTTTGGTTTCATTTGATTTGGTTTAGGTTTTATTTTTCTAGGATAATTTTTTAATACTGCAACAAAAGCAAAGGAAGTAGAAACTGTGGCTGTGACCCCATCCTTTATGGCAGGTTACATTATGGGATGTAAGTCCCATTGCTAAAGCTTCACCTACTTCCCCAAGCCTCACTTGGGAAAGATTTATGTTCCCTCTATCCAGATCGATCTCAATCTCAATATTTTCAGATTGCTCTTATAATTATGTTTTTTGTCAGTACATAGTTGAGACTCAATGCACAAGCTGTCTCAGCTGAAAATGCACTGATGGTGGTGCTGGCCAAAATGTCAATTCTCAGTGATTTGCAGGTGGGTTCACATAGCCACTCCCCAAAATATTCTGTTTCCACAAGCCGGTGGAAGTGCAGTTGCTGGTGCAGTCACCCTGGGAATTCTCTCCCTGCATACACAGACACCCTGGAACACAAGAAAGTCTCTGGCACTTTTACATCTGGCAGTAAAGCTTTTTGCCATGTAAATCTATGCAAGAGTGAAGCTCATGATAGTGAATTTGGTCTCCTTTTCAGTAAGTACAAAAACACTTGAGTTATCCAGGGTATATTTCATGTTTCTAAATTGGGAATTTGCTCTGTTTCACTCAGGCTGAGTGAGTGTTCTTCACCCAAAAAAGGAAGAGACATTGTAATGAACGTAAGCCTGATGCATAGTGTGCACAGTGTTTGGCTATCTTCATTAAAGTCTTTTAAGGTATTCAGTCTTAGAATTAATCTTTAGTATTTAGACCTCATTGTCAAAACATTTAGGCAGTCTCAATTTTTAACTAGCTGTAAAAATGTAAAACCATTTGAGGGAGTGCTTATAATTTTCAATTATATGAAGAAATATAGCCAACACATAATAAAGCGCATACGCATAATAATAAATAATGAAAAAGAAGTATTGTTTCTACTATTTCTGGTTAAGAGTATAACCTTCAGTGTTATAATAATAATAATAATAATAATAATAATAAAATTTCAAAGCCTCAAAAAATGCTTAGGTGTCACTTATATAATTATTTCATATACACATTGCATGGGGAAAAATTATGACTATGCCTGGTTTGTGCATTGTCCTATCTCATTAAAGAGGAAAAGTGTAAATGACACTGCTTGCCTTCTTATTTTAAGAAAATTATGAACCATTCAAAATAAGTGAGGTCTTCATACTAAGAGAGTGTATGTCATATATAAGGGAAAAGGACTTGTGTTTACACTCATCCAAGAAAGTTTTTATCATATTTATATAGAAAAAAGGTTATTTTCCCCCTTTTCTCAGATCATATCTTTTAAGTGGGATTTTTATGATTAACTCGATCCATTCTTCCTTTTCACAAAATAGAATTATTTCATGTGAAAATTAATATTTTTTATAAAATCACAAGATTAATAGTAATACTAATACTACTGCTACTACCAATAAAAAACTCCCAACACTTAGAAATCAAGGACTGATAGCTGGTATCTCTGGATCTTCCTGCAGCCATTGAAGTGTCTCATTTCCATACTTTCCCACAACTGTCCATTATCTTGTCCCTAAACCATGCAGAAAATAGTGTCCCTCAGAGTTCTTTTCCCTCTCACTGGAGAAGACAGAAAATTCTATGGCAGGCAGAATCATTCGTTATAAATGACTACACAGTGTTTCCATGGCAGTGAAATGTACAATAAAGTAGTTGCTGAGAAGGCATCAAAAAATGATGATGGAAATGGATTTTTTTTTCAATGTTTTGTGGGTTATATGAGTCAGTGTTCCTGGCTTGACTCAGGAACACAGTCATGTGAGGTACCTGCACTCACTTTCCAGGAGAGACTGTCATGGAAGCTTTTCAGTCAACATATTTTGGACTTGTGCAGAATTAATACATTTTTGCCCCTCAAAGAAATGGAAACTTTCTTTGAGAAAATTAATTTTTGTTCTGCTTTTTAGACAACTAAGTTGTCACCATATGTGGAAAAAGTTTACACTTTGATAGAACTGTTCTTTTTAATGAATGCCCTTCCATCTTTAGACTCTTTTGGGAAATTGATAACAACCCTGTTTTCTGATCTTACATGCCACATAATGAATTTGAAAGCAATTACTTGGTTTCAAATTATTATAATTTAACATTTTAGAATTATACATTCTAAAACTCTGCATTGAACTGCACTGAAGTGTTTTCTGGAATTATTTATACATTGTCAGAAAACATCACAGAACTAAAAGATTTCTGGTTAAGTATTTATCTACCTAAAAATTGGGATTCATAGAGCCATTATGAGCTGTATATTTGTTCTGGTGGGGTTTTTTGCTTTGTTTTTTTTAATTACTAACATGAATTTACATGCATTTCAGTGCCTAAAATTCAGTTATGTAGTTCCAGGAAAGAGACAAAAATCTGTCAGTGACCTAAAGATTCTTACTGCTTCAAACTTTTCCTTCATTACTTCTTATTTAGGACTTTTACTTCAATCAATCATTAAGTTTTCCTTATCTAAGAAGATCAAAGAGACAGAACATGTCTTAACTATTTTAACAATGCAGGTGTTTGAATTGAAGCATACAGTTTGTTTCTCCAGGCAAGCCTAAGCCAGTGTAATTCTTTTGTTATGAATTCAAACATTTCATTATTCTCAAAGAGAGTAGGTTTTGATTAGATATGAGGAGCTGGACAGAGCTCTGAAATCTGTCCCTGTCCATGGCAGAGGGGTTAAAACTAGATGACTTTTAAGGTCCCTTCTACCTGAGGTCATTCTATGATCCTACGGCTCTATGGTTCTATGATTCTATGATTATTATTCAGAGGAAAAAAAAAACATGGGAGAAAGCCACAGGCACCAGGACTCATAAGTCATACATTCACAGTACATTTTCCTTGCCTCTACACTTCTAACTTCTAGGATAAGTGACATAAAACATCTGCACACATCTTTCTTGGGAGTACATGTTTCTGCTATGCAATGTGATGAGTACCTTCAGCTGCTCTTTAAACATCATCTGGGTCTTTAAAAAGCTCTCATTACTTCACATACTTTCATCATCATCTTTCAGCTTCTTGAAAAGACAAATCTGGCACTTTTCAGCAATTTTTGGTTTCCTCTGTGTGTGTGTATTTGTTGGCTTAAAGGTACAGGGCAAATATAGTATGATAGATAATAACTGCAATTTAGTGCTTTGTTGCATTTGTTCTGCCTGTTTTTGGTTTCATGGCTCCTTAAGTCATGAAAATTGCTTACTGAGACATTATTTTGGGGTTTTGTCCAATATTTGCATTAAAAGCATTTTCCCTGTGTGTTGCCATGTGTTATTTCATGCCAATAAATCCTTCACTGTTTAGGATTTTCATTTTAACTTAAAATTCTTATCAATAATTTTGTTTACTCCTTGGGTTTCTATTCTTTTCTCAAGTAAGCAAAGACAATTCCCAGTGTGGTCAAAAGACCACAATAGAACACATGGGCTGTAGCTGAAGCTCTGAGGATCTGAAGGTCGAGGTTAAATAACTGCAGATCAGTTTTTGCTCCCATGATTTGTCTAGTGAAAAGTCACAGTGTTGTTAAATGAAATATAAAAATGTGAAAAATTACTTAAAAGAGCTGGCACTACCACAGAGGGAAATAAAGATATTAACACAAGAACACAAGCACAACTTATGCCTAATCTTGAAAAAATAGGACATGCAGTAAAAGTAATTTCCGAACACTGAAAGGGAGAACCACCACCAGCTTGATGCTTTCTGCTTTTTGTAATCGCTTGCAATAGTGCTCCTCAGGCATGTCAGACCAGTTGCTCACAAAATTAACTCCAGTGACAAGTCTCTAGAGTGGAATGAAAAAGCAAAACAAAGCAAAATAAAACTTGAAGAAATGAATGGTTTTTAATTGGTTGTATCTGATGAATACTATTCTAGGAGATAAAAGAAACTGACCTAACCTCAGAATAAAAAGAGATTACCTTATTACCTTGAAGAATTTGTTGGAGAAAGGAAGTACAGGTACATTTAAAGAAGTGTTTCTAAAAAGGGAGAAAACAGAAAACACGAATTTTTATTCCTACTGGTTTTATAGCATCCAGTATGATCCTGAAAAAGTTCTGGAGGAAGCATATGTAAATAACAAAAAAAACATAACTGAGAGAATGGTCAATTAGAACTCAGGCTAAAAATGTTTGGTTCTCTTCTAGGTAACAGACTTACTGGATACACAGAAAGGGAAACAAAAAAACTCATTTCCACAAGTCTCTTGCAAATTCTCTAAATGTTTTGAAAACAATTTGCTGATGTTATACATATAGTGTAGAAAAACCCCTAGGACAGTGTGTTATTTAGGAGAAGTTTTTATTGACATGCCTTTTAAATATTCTGCACTGATTCAGTCTTAGACTTAGTGTCTTGCTTTTGCAATTAGGTATTATACTGGCAGCTTGTCGACCATGTGAAAATATGCTGATTTTATCAAAGGCTGGTCTTAGCATGCACTCATTAGATCTTACACATCCCTTGCAAAGGCCAAACATTTAGTCTAAAACTAAAGCTCTTCCAAAAGTTGTAGTTATCCAAATGTCTATTAGTTTACAGACACAGGTTGTAAATTTCACAAAGTATAATATTTCTTACACATTTTCTGGCAGTTTTATTCTCAGCTGTGGAAAATCTAAATAGAGCACCTTACAGCAGTCAAATATTTCCTCTTTTGACATCAATCTAAAATTTAGAAGTGAGGAAGTAAAACTCAAGTCTTAAAAGCACTGAAGATTTTTCAATTTAATTTTGCTACTGGAGAAAGGGAATGGGCTCTTGATGTTTCTCTGGCATTCTGGTCCAGACACTGATGGTGATGGGTATATTCTATCCTGTGAAAAGATGTGTTCTTCCATACAGAAAGGTCAGCTGGACATTGCTGGTGCACATTTCTGCCAGCTAAACCTCAGGGGGTTTATTGTAGTTTTTTTTTAAGGATGTCACCTCATTTGAGGTTAACTGAAGCTCTTGTGGATTTGTTTATACTAAATCTGGTAATTCCCTGAGAACCAGGGGAAACTGGAGCAGTTCCCTTTGGTGGCCAGGGAGCCTGGTGTTATTTCAGTCATGCTCTCTGTACAGCCATTACTCAGTCCTTCAGCAATTCAGCATTGACACAGATGTGGTCAAGAAAAGCTGACGCAAATTGTTATACAAACAGTATCATTGTTGCATTTAGCTGTAGCAGAAGATTTATAGCTTCACATAATCCCATGAATCACGCACAGAGCCTGGAGTTTCTCAAATTCAAGGAAGAGGTTTCAGCTGTGGCACTTGCAGGGCCAGAGGACCTGGTGAGTAAAGCAGCAGGTGTGAACTCCAGCAGATCCCTCTCTCCTGCCCGGGTGGGCAGCTGCCTTCTCCCATTTAACTGTGGAAACACCACAGGTGGGATTAGCAATGTCTTCCAGACTGAGGAGCCTGCTCAACCAGCACCTCTGTGTCTGGCTTAAAACAAAGGCTGCAAGTTATGTCTCTCATTGGGGTAAACAGAAAATCAGTCTGGGGCCTCCTGGTCCAGATGGATCCATTCTCCCCCTGTCCGATGTCATAACTTCTACCCCAGGGCCAGGAACCAGTATTTCAGGCATTGCAGCACTGAGTACCAGAGAAATTTTTCCAGTTTTGGGTACCTAGGTACTTTTCAAATCACTTGACAATCTGTCAGCTGAAGAGCAGGGAAATGTCTTAAAAGCTAATGTCCACCTTCTAAAATAAAATTTAAGTGGTACTCTCCAAGCTCAGGCTGTTGAAGAAAATGAAAGAAGGAAAAGAGATAAATATGTAATCTGAATTTCTTCACTGCTGGTTTGGATTCTGGTTCACGTGAAGCCCATCAGGCTAAATTTTCTTAACTGAAACTGTGGTGATTATTAAGAAAGCACAAACTGCAACAAGGATTCAAAAACTCTAATTTCAGAAATATTCGTTGCTTCTAAAAAAAGAACCAAAAAATCTCAGGTAATCTACTGTAATTCTCACACCAAGAATTGTGTCTCATTTATTTCATACTAGAGTGTGTTGAGATATAAAAAGCATCATGTGTCATTTGTTCTACTGCTGTTTAGGATTCTTCATGAACATTGTGACCTCTTATCTCCATGCGTTTGAAGTTAGAGCAGCTAATCTTTGCATTACTGATTTGATCTTAAGACTTCAAAGTAACAAAATTAATGAAGATAAAATTATGTTTGACAGAAGGGGGAAAATACATTCAGAACAATAACAAATATATATATTATACCAAAATTTGTTATTTTATTTTTATTGTTCATGTATGTTAACCTATGTAAAGCTTACAGAATAATTTCAATTAAAAATGGAAGAAACATTTATCTCAGCCTTTTTGGATCCCTCAGTTGGTGTTTTAAAATGAAATTTCAGAACAAAATTGATGAAATGGGATGAAATGCAAATAAATTACATCTAAAAATAATGAAGTGTTTTCTTATCAGATATCTCTTGATAAACCTTGACTTGATATATCTAATTTTTCATTTAGCAAAGAAAACAAGAAGATATGTGTTTTATATTGATATATTCCTTAAAAAATTTTCAACACAGCCTGTTAGCCAGACACTAATCATTAGGACAGCTGTAACTGCATTTTTATAATACCTTTTGAGAATACGCCCAATTACACAAACTGATAGAAGATCTGACCACTATAAAATTATATTATAATGATTTTTTGTACTATAGTTATGGGAAAAATAATCAAGTTATGTCACTATGACAGTAAGTACAGTTTTATGTACTATAGTCACTCAGTCACTCACTCAAGAATTTATTGGTGGTCCCATCATCTAGTCTAATTGACATTTCACCTACAGAATGAGCAAATCTCTGGATGCAAAGTGATGTAAATACATTTTAAGTACACTGACCTCAGCTCAGCATCAAAGGTTTCAGAGAGAGCTGGCAAAAACAATGATATTTCATTGTGTTCACTGAAGGACAAAATCCTTTCTCATTAGAAATTATCTACAAAAAATATTTAACTAATGAGTCATAAAATCACATGGTTGAATTTTCCAGAAGGTTTTTTAAATCAAGATTTATAATTCAACATTTATGTCTAGATTGAAAAATTCAAAGGCACACTTTAAAAAATATTCTAACATTTCATAAGGTAATATTTTTACAAATATTAGCACATTTTCTATATACTACTAGCGAGAAAATTAATTCCTTTCCCATTTAAAGAATGATAAAAATAGCATTTACCCTTTTCCAAATACCATCAAAAGAGAATGAACTAATGACAGTGTAATGAACAATATTTGCATTACTGGCATTTCCTGCCAGCCTTTCCTGAAACACTAGTAATATAACTCAGAAATCTCTGTGCTGGCTCACACTTTACCTGTAGCACTGAACTCCTGATCAACACCATCTTTTACATAAATGTTCACTTCTGGAAATTGATGTAGGAACAGAAACTGGGCCCCTTTCATGCCTCCACTTTGAGCTCCTGCTAAGTGTTGGAGGCTGCTAAACTGCACAGTAATGCTTTGCTTTAAAAATTGACTATTCCCCCAGCTTGTGAAATTCTGAGTTGATCAAAAGATGCCTCAGTCTTGGCAAAGTATTTGTCCCACAGCTGACTCTACTGTGATACAGTAACAGTATCTAAACACCCAAACATTATTCTAAACACCCAAAAGACCCAACACATCTGAGTCACTGTGACACATCACACTGAAGTCCTTCCAAAATACCCTGGCAACTGCAGATTTTACTTAACAATTGGCATCACCAGCAGGTCAGGGGAGGTGAACCTTCTCTCCTTGGAACAAGTGAAACAAATCTGAAAAACTAGGTTCAGTGCTGGGCTCCTCAGTACAAAAGAGACATGGATATACTGGAGACAGTCCAGCAAAGAGCCATGAAGACGATGAAGGGACTGAAATATCTTTTCTCTGAAGAAAGACTGAGAGAGTTGGGGCAGTTCAACCTGGAGAAGAGAATATCTCCTACTGTGAATGCAAGTTGTTCCTGTATACTCTGAGTGTCTTACATTGACAAGTTTAGAAAATAAAAACATACATTTGGAGAGAGCTCAGGTGTCTGGAGGTGTCACACCTCTCTGAACGTACCAGTCCACTGCGAGCTGCTGCACAACTTTATAGAACATAAAAAACCTTCATTCAGTATTTCCATCACACAAAGGCATGGGTAATCTTCAGCAGGTCTAGTAAAGCAGCAGGTTAGTGAAACAAGTTTTTCACATTTAATTTCTTCCTTTTATCACCCTTAGTCATATTTAACAAGTTCACCAATTGGGAATCTGCTCCTTCAGCTGTGTCTCTTTTACCTACATTATAGTCAGCTTCAGATGTTCTAATCATAACTCCATGTAAGAATGAGGTCAGAAGATTTTTCTGCTGACATTCTACTCAGAAGAACTTTAGACAGCCCATTGCAGAGAAGCGAGATCTGTGCTTTCTCAGAAATCAAATAACTTCCATGCCATTTCTTTACACAGCTGTGCTCAGGGCTCCTATTCCTTGGAGTGCATCACTGTAAGCAAATTCTGAGAGGTAACAGTTTGTACCCAGCACAGCACTGACGTACACATTCATCAGAGCCATGCAAACAGAGCATAACAGGACTGGCTTTGGATATTAACAAGTTACCTCTTCCCTTCTTGTTATAACTTTCTCACAGTCTCAAACCATGTTCTGTTACCATTTTCATTAAGCACGAACATACATCCTTATCATACAGTAATTAGCTCTTCTCTAGCCATTAATCAAAGAAATGCTATAAATTAACCTGCAAAAGAAAATTAACTCCGAGGAGGAAATTCCAAGTTGCACCACTGTAAATGTTACAGGGCCTCAGGAGGTTAAGGGAACTTTTGTGTGAAACTGAGAGAACTTGGCTTACTTATTCTGCTTTACAGCATGCTGATAACTTTCACACAGTAAGATACCCATTAAACCACTAGGCGAAATATCTTCCTAGTCTGAAGGCTGGCTAAAGTCCAGGAAGAGGCTTATGCATTTAATATGATACTTAAATGGAATTTAATTTCATAAATCCCAAGCTGTGATTGAGAAAAAGCCATTAAAATGGTCAGATCACCTAAAGCTAAAAGTATGCAGGTTCTGTAAAAGAATTTGTTCTTTTACTTTGAAGATCATTAGTATCTGGGTTCATAGTCCCAGAAACACTTCAGAGCTCAGTATAGACTCAGACACTTATCCTATCACTCATTTGATATCCACACCTCCATCTGCTTAAGCTGACTGACACATCTGATCTGTTAAGTCTCATAATTAATAATGTGTTTTGGCTAAAAGATTTTAAGGTAGAATAGTGACATTTCTGCTTTTAAAAACTGTAAAAGGAGGCAAGAAAGACTATGGTGGTGGCAGCCATCTCTTACCTAGTAACCGTCATTAAGAAAAGAACTAGATTTCACCTCAGTCTGCAGAGGTTTATATCAGCAGCTTCTATGAGACTTTCTCTGTACCTGTCCTTTTGAAGCTTTACTGTGTTTGAGTAAAATACTCAGGGTGGTGGAAAGAGAGCAGGCAAAAGAAAATGCTTTGGTCCAGTCCATGAGTGTAAGCCCCCCACTGGGCTAGGGGCTGCACATAGGCCCTTGCTGTTAAGTTCACTTTATACACATTTGACATATATTCAGCATAACCTGGAAAAAATAAAGGAGTGTTTGTAGAAAATCTTCCCTTCCAAGTTGAATTCAGTGCTGATCTACACAGCTCCTCCTGATACTCGTCAAGTACGGCAGCTCCTCAAGCCTTTGTTGCTAAATACTAAGTTTTCAAAAAAGAAGGAGGAGGGGTGAATAAGTCATGAATCATTACACATGACAGAATATTCTGTACCCTTGTGCTTAAGGCCTCTGCTTAGAAAAGTAAGCATGGGATGGTGTATTTGTGTGATGTGCCCTGCAGCGGTGACCCCTGGAAGCACTGCAGCACAAGGCCAGAGCTGCGCCTGCCAGAGAGATGACGAGTGCTCTCTAAAGGCACCGGGCTTCAACTCAGACAGAGCACTTGCTTGGGCTCAGTCCAGTGTGTTGATTTATGAACTGAAAAGGGTCTGGGAATCCACTCCATAAATTCCAAGCTAATAGTACAATATTCATATGTACAAGCTATACATATAACAAACTTTTAAAATTAACTGCATTAGACCCAGTTTCTTTCATATACAAAATTCAGATAGCATTCTAATTTCATTAATCCCACTTGGTTTTCTCATACCCAGTCACAGGGATTTCCCTTTTACTGGTATTAAATTCAGGGCAGGAATGTGCCCATGAGGCTTTCCCATTGTTTGGCAACTTACCTGGCTCCACTGCCACAGAAGTGCTTAGATAGCCAAGAAGCAATGCAGAACCTCTTCCATGTACATTAAAACAGAGAGGTTTATTATCTTCCAGCCCCCTTGCCATGCCCTCAAAAGCAGTTGCTGTACTCTCTGTAGGTAATTTTCCTGAGCTTTATGACCAATATTGTAACTGAATTTTGTAAGGCAGAGATGTCAGGGCAAAGCTCCCTCAGTTTCCCTGCCAATATTTTGTCACCTTGCTTCTTTCACTACGGTATCCAGCCTCTAGAATGTGTCACGTCACCTCACAACACCCCAGAATGTTATTCGTTTTACAAATCTATGAAAGTTTTGATGATTTCCAGAAAATAAAAATTTCAGGAAACACGTTCCACTTCCTTAGATGTATGTCAAAATGTGTTGTCCAATGTGATCTCAGAATTTTAATAATATTTAATAAATAATAAAATTAGATAATTATATGTCACAAATAGCTGTCACTGCTTAACTGCAGCAACAGTGCAGCAGAATGGGAGATAAGCAGAACCCTGATAAAAAATTTAAATTATTTTGAATGTTTATAGAGTGACTATTTCCTTCTGGACAATACTGGATATTTAGAGGTTTGAAATTATTGCTTGTATGAGTACATCCAAAAAAAAGTCAATCTCTGCATATAGATAGTTTTAGAATCAGAAAGATCAACATTATAGGCTTCATGGAGCAGAAAGATGACTGCATCTGAAACTGCATCTAATAAAAACAACAGCAAAAACATGCAGTGATCTGGTAACTGTGTAGGATATAAGGAAAAGTAGGGTACTGAAACAATATGGAACATTTCTAATGGGTCTTGTTGAAGCTTATTTCAAAGTCAAAAACAGATGCAGGAAGAAACAAGGAAGCTCTGGAGATTATCTTTGTTGATAAAAATATATATATATGAAACACCTTAAATGTGGGTACAGTTAAAGATAAATAAACTACTACAATATATAAAGGACAGAAAAACTAAATTAAACACTGTATTTGTTGTGCAAAGTAAAAGCAGATGGCAGGCTATGCTTGGGTTAAATTATGATTTATTTGTTTTCTGTTGGAATACTTGCATCGCTTTGGGGACAACATACCAGTGGGAAATCAGTCCGTACTTTATATCTAATAAAGGAAGGCTAAGACATGTCCAACTCAGTTTCAAGAAGAAAGGCATTCCTCATAGTATTATAACAGAAATATTTATAAATTAAAAAAAAAACTTTATGAAAGATAGACTTATTGAAGACTTACACTGTGCATGTTTAAGGAACTACATTCCAGAAGTATATTCTTAAAAGGTATATTAAGAGTAAATGAAGAATGATTTTACTGTGACTAAAACAAGTAGGTGGAACCCACAGAGAGACAGCTTATACTAAGCAGAAACATGAAATAACTCATGGCCTTGGACATTGAATCATACTCAAGTGTTATGATTTGATCAGTCTTACGTGTAACAGCACTGTGTTTGCTTACCACATCCTATTTTTAAAGGCATTTCAAACTATATCTAGTGGGATTAAAAAATGGCCTTTGGACTTTGGCCACAGGCCAGATTCAGTGTGGCAGTGTCAGATTCAGCAGATCTGTGGCAGTGCCCCACTGCAGCCCAGCTGGCCTGTCAGGCTGAAGTACCCCTCTGTTTACCCAGCCACAGCCTGGCACACCATACAAGTGTGTCTAAAGAGCCCAGAGATGCAGCCAAGCATGCCCAGGGATTTTGTGTGCCAAGACACCCTGCTGCTGGTGGAGAGAGCTTAGCTGAAAATCACTCTGAAAAATGACACAACATGGTATCTAACAAGTTTGAGTGTCCATAAATCCTAGCAATCTTTGGAGTGTATTCAGAAGAGTTGGCTGGCTTGCCTTTCAGAAAATGTTTAAGAAGCTGTCACTTCAAGACATACCCCTAAGGAGTTGCCACCCTGCTCTCAGGCAAGGGATGCAGCCGGAGAGAGGATCAAAAACTTGAGGTCCTTGCTCTGTTCCTAGCTTCCATTTCATGCTCCATTCCAAACTGCTGTTAAACATGATGTTACTTTCCATAATGATTGTATTTGTATTGTCTTTGGCGTCATAGCCACTAAATGGCATCATTTTATGGAGCTACTATGATTTGTAGGTTAAAAAATTTCTCCAAATTTTACCTTTTCATCTTTGTCATACACCACTGTGTATGAGTGTATTTCGGGAACAAGTAGCAGATGTTCACACATTAGTGTCATCCTATTCAGCTTAATTTTAAAATATTTTAAGGTTTATGACGTCCTTTCTGCTCGCTTTGGGCTTAATACCTGTCTTGCCTTTTATTGTTCTTGAAGAGAATAATAGAGATGATGTAACACTTTGGGAGACAGATGAGGAAGCAGGAAAACACTTAGTAAAATAAAAAATGTTTGGCTCATGAACAATGCAGCAACAGAAATTCACACAGCACAGTTATTTCAGTGAAATTTTTATATAAAATAATAAAAATTGCTGTCCCAAAGTCCCAATTTTGCTGTGTTGTACTTTCAGCAAATCCTGATTACTTCCAAGAGACGATAATGTAGATAATGTAGACACTGAGAAAACAAGATTATTTATAATAATGACAGGGTCTTTTTGAATTAACCTTTACTTTGAAATTTACTGCAGCTTCAAATGCTTCAGAGGCTCAGTTTTTCTGAGCTGCAGCTGTGAAAAAATGCTGCCTTCCCATCCTCTCGTACAGCCCTTGATCTTTACTATTTTTTCTTATTTTAATCTACATGGTGAATTTTTTGCCTAGTTCTGCTTTCATGGCATGGAAACCCTTTTATGATTTCTTTTGCAGAAGGTTTGTTGGAAAAAAATTCATAGTATCATGTACAGCCTCCCATTAGTGACAAGGATTAAGTGAATAAAGACTTCTCCTGCAGCCTAGGCATCAGGCCACTCCTGATTAGGAAGATACGTCCTCCAGTTGAAATTGTTGGTTTGCCACAGTTGAATAAAACCATATGTCTAAGAAATGTGGACAACATCCACCCCCAGACCTCTAATGACAAGGTGAAACAGAAAATGAAGAGTATAACATATATAATTATATTGTGCTACCATATTTGCCATTATGCTTTTCAACCACTGAAATAATTCTCCTCTTTCTCGTGGTAGATGTTAAAGGAAAGCAAACACATGGTATTGTTTGGCTTTATGTCTCTATAAGCCTTTTGACACTGTTGTGCTGAAATTTCCACATGCAAGCCAAGGAAATGTGGGAGAGAGGAAATCATCACAAGGTGTACACATGTTTGAAGAGTTATTCTCAAAGCCATTAGCCATTCTTTTTCCTGAAGTACTTGATATATTTCTCTTAGGATCCCATAAATACGTTTACTGGGTCTGTTAATAACTTCCTGAAATACTGGGAAAAGAATAGGATATTTCTATAAATTTGTGGGTTACACCAAACTGAGAGTCTGGGAAACACATTGAAGGAATCAGACACATGACTAGGCAGAAGAGTGGCAGGTTAGGATGCAGAAGATCACTAACATTTAAAAAAATTAGTAACAAATATGATTCTCCTATTTAAAAAGAAAATAGGCAGATTCTATGGTCCAATAAATAGTATGGAGCAATCAGACATTCAGAAAAATTATTGGTTAATTGGTTTTAAAAAGGCAAACAAAGTATGAGAAAACTGAGAAGGAACTAGGTTTTTTTCTTTGTGGAGAGAAGGACAAACAAGGGGGCAGCTGGAAGGGGAGGGAGAAAAGATAGACACAGTAATGGTACTGCAAGGAGGCAAACCAGTTCTACTGGCAATCAGAGTCATAGGATGGATTTAGGAAATGACTTTGTACTTCTCAGGGGAACAAAGCCCTGTAGCAGGCTATCTGCAGAGATCATGGAATCCATTTCATGGAGGTAGCAAAGACCTGCCTGGTCCTTCTTTAGCACAACAGGCAGACCAAACCAGATCTGTTTTCTTCTTTTATTTTCTGAACTGAATGCCCTAAAAGCAAAAGTTAAGAGATAAATATGCTAAAAAACTTATGCCTTGACAAGCCAAGAGGTTTCTTTGATGTATTTGAATCTGCCATTGGTCTAAATGCCCTGGAATTTCTATGGGTACTGACTTTCTGTCCATGCCCACCTTTAGAAGGCTGAGGGCTGTGCTACTGTCTCAGCTGTACCAGTAGCGCACAAGCTGCAACTCCTCACGCTCTCCCTCTTTGACAGCCTTTCTCTTGGTACGTCCTCAAGCTCAAGACTTACTGCTGACAAAAGCATCAAAGACATGAGAAAACAAACAAGGCTGGAATAAAGCCACAGGGACAACAACAGCCTGTCCTACAAGATGAAGTCAATGTCAGGGAATGCACTTTAAGCAGGGTTGTGAAACCACCTTCTGACTTCCTGTTCCTTTTGAGTGTAATCGCAGAGTAGAACACTCTGCTCTGGGACTCAGTTTACACAGAAGTGATATTGAAATCCTACACCAGACTTTTTCACCTCCCTGTGCCATCTGTGGCTTCTAATTGCCTTTGTTGTGATGCCAATGCTCTAGCTTCTCTCATTTCATGTGTTTGTCCTCAACAGATTTTCCTCTTGTTTGAATATCTAAAAAAAGCCAGCATAAAGTCCTTTTTAGTGTCAGTGTTGACAACTGCCTGTGTGGAAACTCTGTGAGGATTTTCTATTTATAATATTTGTCTATTTTTATTTGTATTTCTATATTTCTATTTTACTAGCGAATTAGTAATCCCAGTAAATAAACTTGTACTGTGAAATTAATGACTATGGCATGAATTAGGTAGATGTATTCTAAAAGCATGCCCCTGGTACTTTTTACTTAGCAGATTTATACAAAAAAAAATTAGTAAAGTACTGTTTTTATTGAATATTAAATGCATAAGTTATTTTTTTACTACTAATGCCATAGTATAGCCAACCTCAGATTTCTAAAATGAAAATTAAAGTCTTAATTTCATCCAGGATTAGAAATTAGCAGGATTTTGTACTGTAATGTGCGAAAGTACTAAACTCTGGAGAACAATCACTGTTACAAATACTCAATCCCCACATTTCACAGGAAAGCTATTTATTTTTCATTGTAAGACCAATCAAATATTTATTTTTCTTTCTCTCAAATAAATTTTGTTGGTGGCTAACTCTGAGTTCAGTCAAACAAATTGTTAATTCAATATTCAGCCCAAGGGACATAAACATCTGGAGAAGGGAATGGAAATGAATTGCAAAAAAGGAAAAGAGATTTCTTTCTCCTGCTGAAAAGAATTCCCTTTTTAGAAATGCCTGAAGGAGGTTTACATTTGCATCCATTCCTGCCTACCCTCTCTCAGACCATGCCTGTAAATGAACTGTTTATGTCTCTAAGTGTTGGGGCAGAAACTTCTACCTGAGGTATATGAAGAAGGTTGGAAGGTGAAAAGGAGGAAAGTAAATCAGCAAAGTAACCCTCAAAAATGGCAATTAGCAGGTAAAAGTGCTTATCAATGATAACTGATAAATTTTCATACATCAAAAAGTGGCCTATTGCAAAGTAACAATAAAGAGATTTGTAAAGTGTTTTCCTTATTTCTTTAACCTGTGCTTCAATCGCTGGGCTCATCCAGTATTGCGTGACTGTGAGAAGATTCTATGGAAATTACCTGGCAAAAATTTTACATGTATGCAAATATCATCTACCCACAAGCAGTATTTCTCTAAGTTTATGAAAACATTACTACTCTAAGGTTGAGGATGTCCCTGCAAGAAAACAATGATATGGCATTATGCCTATGAAACCAGTAAAAATATTGCATCCCACTCATACATGGAATGGTAGGAGTGAGAGCATCCAAGATGTATAGATACCCATGGTCAAAAGAGAATAGCGAAAACCAAAAGGGTTCCAAAAAACCAAGTTCATGAAGTTTTATTAAAAAGTACACACTTGGCATGGAAATTGGTACGTGTTTTGTATCTATCTTCTAATAGTAGGAGAAATAAAAGAATAAAATGTTAGAGGCAAGAAGCAGAGTGTGAAAGAGACATCAGATAGTGAGACAGGAGAGGAAAGAAGATCACCAGTTCTGGGTCCATTGACTCAGTCAACAGAGTGTCCAGGGTCCTGAAGGCAAGTTTTCCCTCTCTTGGGATGGTTTAGGTGTCTTGCTCTTCATGTAAATGAGTGAGCATGAGCAGTCCATTCTTCTGGACCTTTCTGTGCATGGGTCATGGGCCTTTGCATGTCTTTCAGTGGTGTTGATCCCCCTTTACTGGATTGACTTCTGGTGTTCACTGCACGCCCACTTCTTGACCCCACTTCTGCACTTGCACTGTCCTTTATGTTGCGCAGTCACCATGAACCAGGAGAGAGAAGCTGGCCCCAAAAAGGTCCTTCCATACCTCTGAACAGCTCCCCTGTCCAGACACATCCCATTCTAAGCTGTCCACTGGATTGCCACTGGTGTTTGAGGCACAGCAATGCATTAACTCCATACTGCCCAGGTTTCTACAAGCATGCATGAATATAGCCTGTTGCCAAGGGTATTTGCAGTCAGTCCAAGCCCATTGGGATGTTAGTCTATGCTGAAACCTGAACTGTTATATTTTTTCCTTTAATTAGATTAAAGCTAGCACAAATTGCAAACATCTTAATTTGCTATGTAGACATGGCCTTGAGATACAATTGATTTGTTCTGATTTCAGTCCTCTAATAAATAAATACCTACCGTAAAATAATTATACATCTAGAGTTAATTTTATGGATGATAAAACCTACTGAAGATTAGCAAAAGCAGAATCTGTCTGCAGGTACAGATGTCTGGGAGGCAGCTCTGAAGATAGAAGAGAGGGGAAAACTAATATTGCTCTTAAGAAAAAGAAATTATATGAACCTTCAGAGAAGGCAGGCTAATCTCTAATTTCAAACAGACACTTTGGAGGGGTTTATAAACTGCTGATTTCAGAAGACAATCGAATCATCTGCAATACTGACTTGCTCAAAGGAATATTACAACTTAAAATTTATTTGTGTGGTAATATTTTTATTGTACCATCTCACTGAAAAGTAACTATGTATAAATAATCAGCTACATCATTCAACTTGTGTTGCTTCAGCTACTGGTGACATTCTCTCCAATAAAGCATTACACAGTGCATGAACATTCCTCAGTAGCTCACAAGTGGGGAAGGGTAGGTTTTGATTATTTTTCTTTTGTGACTCATGCTATAAAAAATCTGTGTAAATATATGGTGCACCATAAAAATTATCTGTGGTTTTGAAAAATATTTTCAATCTTTTCCATCTAAAGAGGTTTAAAAAGGTATCTGAATATTCAATTTTTTTCAAAGGCACATCATCTATTTTGAACATTTCATAAGGACTTGGCATGGTTGACAACAAGTTTATGTAAATAAAATGCACATTGATCTAAAAGAAATGTACATTAATTCAATAATACCATGATTCTTTCTATGTCATTGCTTTATCTTGATGCAGCTTCAAGGTAGCCAATTGAAAGTTTAGGACAAAATAATGGAGAAAGAGAGATAAAAATTTTACTTGTTCTTACATAAGGTTGCCATAAATTAGAAGAGAAAGCCAGAGAATTTGAGACTAAATATACAGAGATATTACCTCCCCACCCTCTGGAACTGCCCTGTGCTTTAAATCGCAGAAATAGGAAAGAGAGGAAGGTACATCGCTCTCTCAACCTAACCACAGACGTGTCTCAGCTCAATAGGATTAAAGGTAATTTCCTGACTGTCTCTTGGGGAACTTGGAGGTGTTTTATAGCTAAATACCTGACTTAGGGCTGTGCCTAACAGATACGTTTTTGCCTTGAACTAATAAAGAAGAATGTTTTCCATTTAGTAGCTCCAGACTGTTACTCTGGCCATCTGGCAACTCTTTCTGTACATATTTAACATTCTATTTTCTTGATTTTATGAAAGGAACTATTTGCATAGTAGATTTCAAAGTACAAATATTTTAATGTGCAAATAGTTTTTCAAAAGCACATGGGTTAAGAAAAATACCATTGAAGTGTGCAAGGTTTTACAGACAGAATTTTTTTAAAAAACACTCATATTTATTTCCACAGACTACAGTTCTTCAATATAATGAAGACCTCATGGATTTCAGATACACAGTATGCCAGCCATAAGCCACGACACAAATTTTAATGTACAAATTGCACTTCAAAAGCTCATGTGTAGATCAGAAACTGCTAAATAACTGTTAAATAGAGTAGAATTTATAGGAAGTTTTCCCAAATTTCTTATTTTTTCATATGGACTGCAGTAGCACCAAGATCTCCAAAATTATTAAGACAAATTATTATGGCAGGTACTGAAAAAGATGTTCAGGTACTGTCAGAGAAATCAGGCAATTAGAAGTGAAGTAATAGTGCAAGATCATAGAAATTTTGCCTGGAAGAGATCTCTAGACATGTTACAACGTAATTTCCTGCTTAAAATGGGATTATACTCAGACCATGCCAAGTCAGTCAGGATTTTGCATAAATTATTGAAAATCTCCAACAATAAAGATTCTACACCCCTTCTGAAATGAACATTTTTCTTTATGTTTAATCTGAATTTTTTGTGTTGCAATTAGTCACCATTTTCCCTTACTCAGGAAAATAAGTGAAGAAATTGGCACTACCACAAATTAAGCTTCACAGCCTCTTCTCTGAATATGGAGCAAACTTTCCCCCACTTAGTGTTGATTGAAAGATAGCAAAGCATCATATTTGCTTGAAACATGATTTCTGCTGGAAGATATTCCAAATCTCACTGGAGAATATCAAAATTTCTAAAGATGAGACCTGAAGATGAACTATTGGACTCAATGATCCTTACAGGTCCCTTCAATCTTGAGATACTCTGTATAGAGATGGCTCTGCCCATCAGTCTGTCTCCTTCTTCTTAGACACTTTGAGCTTTTCCTCTTTTTTGAGCTTTTTTGCAGCAGAGTACAAATGGTGGATACTTTTCCAGCACCCACGCAACACATCAAAAAAATGGGGCCAGGATTAGAAAATTTAGCAAGCCTTCCTAACTGTTCTACTAATTCCTGTCATACCATATTTCAAAGTATACAACTCCAGCCCACTAATACTCACAAAAATGAAGGGACACAAGTCCTTCATTTCATTCCCCAAAGCATGTTTCACCTTTAGATTCAGATTACAGATCCAAGTGTGGCTTTCTAAATATGAAGTGTGAAATTCAGGCTCCTCTTAACTTTGTTGTAGTTGTTTTGGTGAGGGTGTCCATCACTGAAGAGGTACACAAGCCCTCAGTGTAGTCAATGGAGACTATGGACTGAATTGTGGAAACACAGGTTTCCAGGCCATGTCAGCTGAGAGCGTATCCTGCCAGGCCCTTCCAGGCAGACATTCCTTTCCCTTCCTAGGAGCCAGAGCCTGAGCAACAACTCCACTCAGCAGCAGTACCTGCTTTATTGCTCCCTGGTTCCTCCTCCTTCTCCCTCTCCCTCACTCATGTCTGCCCTGCAGCTGCTTCTGTATTGCTGCAATGGCCTATGCAGCTGCTCAGTGACTCAGGCTGGGAAAATGACCCAAGTTTAAAAAAACAACAAAAACAAAACAAAACAAAACAAAAAAAGCTTGGTGGTTTTTATTCGGTCAGATTATTCTTAATCCAGCCCATGCATTAGACAATGACAACTGAAATCCAATTGCACACCATGGACACTCCTGGCAGATTTCATTGTATACAAAATGTTGCTCTCTTACAAAACTGCCATCAGCAGATGACATCCCAAAACTGTATGGAGTTATTCCCTTTCTTCTCACAGACAGCATCATGGCTGTCAACAGTTCTTCCATCACTTAAATCTCTTGGCTGATTTCTTTCAAACATTCATTAGTCTGAGCTGTAACTCCTTCATAAAGCCTCAAAGAATCTGAGAAAATCTCCTGAGAGAAAGAGTAGAAAGTGAACACAACACAGTACCCAACTTTGAAGACTTATTGCACTGAAAAGCACACAGCAAATTTTTACCCAATTCAGTACTAAACACAGGCAAAAAATGAAAATAGAGGTGTTTTACTTTTTCTATCACATTAGAGGAATTGAAATTTTTGTTAAAATAAGCTTTCTACAAGCTTGCTCTCTTTGATAGGACTTCTGATCTTCCCAGTTCGGTGAACCGAAAGGCTAAAGTTCATTCTGAGCCCATTGAAGCAATTGGCAAAACACCAACAGAGATTTTAGCACAGAGACCCTATAAAACAGTTGAGATTTGTTTGCCATAGCTCCCAAATACATTTTCGTGTTTGAAAATATCTCAAAATCTATTTCATAAATGTTGTTTAAATATGCAGTAAAAATCCAATCCAAAAAGAAGGAAAAACCTAAATAACTTGGTTTCCCTGTATGTGTCAAAAACAGGATAAACAAATGTTTACTATTTACCATTTTGTACCATTAGATCCTAAGAGGTCCCATGCCACATGTGAGCCATCAGAACAGTTTCCAGAAAAACAGAATACTTCAGGTATTTCAGTCTTGATTAGAGTTCAAAACATCCTAAAAGAGAAAATTAATTCATCTTAGTCCCTGGCTGCATATGTGCTCACACTGCAATGAATCAAGAAAGTATACATAGAAAGAAACATAGTAAAGTGAACAAAGATTAACTTTTAGTGAATATTATTTAAAACCAGCAGTTGATCACATCAGCTTTGCAGTGACATAATGTATCCTGCAGGTACCATCAGTCAACTACTTGTATCTATGTCTCATTCACTGCAAAACAAAAACAAATAAAACAAAAAAAATACTCTTCCAGACTTTAATTAAGCATTTTCTATCTGCATTAAGTTTCTAAAGGTATATATATGATATGCTTTGAGTTATCCAGATCCTGGGATAATATTTGTTGAAATACTTTCATTGGAGTCAGCAGGACAGTGCAATTTACAGTAAATTAGTAGTATCCTCTAATTTGCAAAAGCTTTATGCAGTTGAGATATCTGGGGTTCTAACTGTGTACTTGGGTGCTAATTTAAAGCTTTTATTTTATTCTTTGTTTTCTGAAAATTCAGAGGAAAAGATACTCTGCCAGCTTACAGAAAACAGAACTTTATTCCTTTGCAAGTGTAAAGGCCTTTTAGCTGACAGAGCAACAAAAAATTTAAATTGCTACTTCCAGAGCAGTAAATGGAGCATGATCAGCAATCCCTGGCATTGATACTACCCCAGTGGTATGGAATCACAACTGAACGGATTGTTAAGGTTGCCCCAAACTGGAAAAGTCACTAGACCCATGCTGTTTCGAAAACCACAAGTTTTGGATTACCTGTGTGACTTGGGCTGACCTAAGCCAAAAGCCCTACAGGAAGCATTGTAATAGCAGAGTGTGACAAGTACATGCGTCTCACATGGCTCTCTAGTGTTTATTTGCCAGGATACAAATTTCTGATGTTTATTCAACAAATTTTGATACAATCTGTGGATCTTAAAAAAAAAAAAAGGAGCTTTTTGTTGCAATGAATGCTTTTGAAATGTCAAAATTTCCTTCCACAGGCTGAAGTCAAAATTCCTTCACTTTCATAATGTTCTTTTTAGCACTGAGGAAAGCAATATTCATAGGACCTCAAAGACTGAAAGTTCAGAGGCATATTTTTCTAAGGACATGCCACACTCAATCTGCAAAGTCTTGGATGTGCAAATGTTGGAGGAAAAGTTTAAAAATTTGTAATTTCATAGTTTTGATTTTAGCAGTGAACATTAATTGTCATTAAGTATTTGCAAGACTGTCGGGGTAAATTAAATGTGAGATTTCAAATGCAGTGTTATATTTCTATCTTTCCTACAAATAATTAAAATTAATTATTGCCTTATATTGTTACTGCAAAGATTATTCAAATACTATTTTATAAAGAAAATATTGAAGCAGCTCAAGTTCACTCTAATAACTGTGATTATTTTAGCCCCCTTTTTTGTTCAGAAGCTCTCTTCTAAGTATTTTTAATAAAACACTGTCTTCCTCACATTTCTCTTTTTTAATTCAAAATTCAAAAATATATCTTCTCAAACCCAGCATTAACTTATAAATATTCCCATAGTTTTGTGCAAGTCTGCAGCTCCTCACGTAACACTCTGCTAATTCCCTAATTATTATCAGGCCTGTTCCAGTACTGGCTTTTTTAAGAGTCTTAGGAAAAAAATATGAAAACTATTATTCAGGAAAAGATTTAGCAAATGCTGAAAGGGATTTTAGAAATTCCATTTTCTCATTAGTGGATGACTCCAGTTAACAGAAATAGTTTTTATACTTTGATATTGCAGATTAATGCAAATCTGCACAGAAATCTGAGGAAGTTTCAGAGTCAGAAGGCACAGGGAAATGCTGTAAATTGAGGCTGAATTCAGCCTCATGGAGCATCACAGAGTGATGGTGCTCAGGACCTTTCAGGAACCTGTAAAGTGTCACCTTGCAAGCACACAGTTATTGCCCCCTTTTATTTGTGTTAGAAGGCTGTCAGAGAACCTTTTCCTTCTGGAGGCAAAACCACTTCTGTTACTAAGCCTGTCCTAGTTCATAGTCAGGCCATCCCCACTTACACTGATATGGTTCATTCAACTCATGAAGTTCTACCCCACCTCAGTTTGTATGAAGCACAACTCTGGCCCATTCCTGACTTCATTCTCCCATGTAAACCAAGTGTTTTTTGTCTGCTCTCTGCACAGGCTGTCCATGCCTCCTGTAGCACTAATGGCCCTTTGCTAAACTGTTATAATTTAAGCTGATTTGCTTTAAAACACATTTGCCAGATCTCACCACAGGACCTGCAATGTGACCTTCTTAATGCTCCACTGTGCATGACATTAACACTGCTGACTAAGTCAGAAGTTGCTGGTGGATCACTGCACATTTGAACCCCTTACTGTACTCTGAAAACTTTCAAACTCCAGCATTAGAAATTCTTGTTACTGGTTTATGTGCATGTGAACTTTCCTTTTAGCCACAGTTTCTTTCCAGATGTTGCAGTTTCGGCATCCTCCCAATTAATTCTTTTACAAGGAATATGTCTTCTGCATATAAGTGTTCTAAAACTTGTTTGCCAATGGAAACAGTGAAAGGTGAGCCATAAGAAAGTGGTCTTAAAATCTCAAAATGTTATGTGGTTATCTTCTCTTCAGCCAGCTCATCACTAATCTCAAAATTCCTGTGCTTATCCACATAATTTCCACCCAACTAGTAATTTTTCAAGAAATACCTTATCTAATTTTGTGTTGAAGAAATCCAGACAGATACAATCTATTACATTTTCTTGCCTAGAAAATAAGCTGTCATATCAGAGAAAGTTCTTAGATTAGCCTGGCACATACAACTCTGGTAAATGTGAATTGCTCTTTACAACACTCCCCTTTAACATTCATGTTTTAATTACTTTCCCTTTCAAAATGTTTCCTAAATCTTTTTATGCTGCTGAGAAAGAAATAACCCATGACAGGAAATACAAATACAACTGCCTGGATCTTTTTCTTACATTTCCTATTTATAAGCATTACTACTGCTTTTAAATCTAATATGGTGCTCTCTCTCCCTATACCTGCCATATGTACCTGCATCCAGACAGAAATTTGATAAGAACCTTCACTGCAAATCCTGGAGCTGACATTCCCCAGGGAGATGAATGGGGTGGGATTCAGTACAGCCCTTTTTCCCATCGCTTACCATGCCTGTCACCCTTTTGTTCCTCTCTCCCCAGTGTTATCCTCCTAGTCAATGTTATACTTCCTCTTGAAAACTGACTCAAATATTCAGCTAATCTGGGGGTTGCTACTAAGTTCCTTTACTGCCTATCACCATTTTGTCAGGGGAAGTGGTCATTTATTCCTATGGTAAGGAATTCCTAAGTAAGAACTGTATTTCAATGTTTTTTTTAAGTTTAATTGGTGATTATGTTTTTGTACTTCTCAATTTATACTATGATATCCTGACTTCAAAGACTCATACCCACATTTCTTGTAAATCCTCTCCCTTTTCCGTATACACTTTGAAAGGTTAGCTGTCCAGTTAGATTTTTTTTGCCAGATTTCCTCCTTGCACAGTGCTCATTTGAAATTAAGAACATTAGCTTTATCAGTTAAGGTGGCACCACGTTTCTACTGTTTTAAAATCCAGAGTCATGGTATGTCACTGAGCTAATTCTCCACTGAATTAAACCTTAGGCTCAACAGAAGTTGGATAAACTCACAACTACATTTTTCTTTAAGCAATCCCATGAAATTACCCAAACCAAATCAAAACTATAATAGAGTTGGGTACCTTGGTTCAGTACTAACCTGAGTGGTTTGTCAAGGAATGATGGCATTAGGAAACGAAAACTAGTGACCAATAAGACTAAGCATTAAAAACTAGAGCTTCCAAATTCAACCACTTGCCACCTGATGAATCACAGGGGATTTCCTGTCTTCAGTTTTAGCTGGAATCCCTGATGTCAGAAGGTGTGGGTGTCTGTCCACTGATGAGGTTAGATTACTTGCTTTCAGCCGTGACCTGCTTGCTACTCTACATTTGCCATAAGTTACCAGCATGCAGTTTAGGAAGACACAGGCTGCAGCTGAACTGACAATGCTTACTCCTCAGAGCAATTATTCTGGCTACAGCTTCAGGGTAAAGTTTGAATAGTAAAGGAAAAATTATTTCCTTCATTCACTTACAAGCTAGATTTCAGGTTAAATGCAGTAGTGAAATGTGTCTTCAATTAATGGATTTCCTTTTCTTTAAGAAATATGGGTACATAGCTACTTAAGACACTAAGTTTTTTCAGACGAGTAAGCAAATTTGAAACCATTACAGACATGAAACAGACCTTTCTTTCTTTCTACTTTAGACAAATAATAATGTTGTGGTAAAAATTGGCTTCAACTGAAAGAACTAAAAAAAAAAAAGAGAACTTTTTATTTTAAGTAACTTTTTATTTTAAGACAATGACTTATTTTTCATCAATATAATTTCATTTTTATGGGATGCCCACTACCATCTCTGCCTATATTTCCTTTAAGGGGAATTTTGAGGTTTAAAAAATGTCAGGAGACATTCCTACCCTAATTTTTCCCCACATGATGTCTTTCGGCACTGTTGTTTGACCGACACACCTGAAAAAATGTTTTGCTGCTGAAATGAGTAACAGTAATGTGCATCCATGTTCAAGTAAAAGATATGTAAAATGATGTTTTAAGAGTCACAGTTGTTTCATTGTAATGAATTTAACAGACAGTAAAGCTTTTCTAATGGTAGCATTTAAAAAAAATTACCACAGACAATGGTTAGTGTTATCTGTATAACTAAGGCAATTTTTAAATTGTGGTTTTTTCATTAACTCCTATTTAATTTTTCCTCCCATTTCTAAAAAGAAAAGAACATTTCCAATCATGTCTCTTTCCCTAAGGAAAGTGATATTTGACTTTTTGTGCAATTATTTTTCGTTTGCATTAGAGGAAAATATATGAGAACAGTCTGAAGAAAGTAAAGGTTTATTTTTTCCACTTCAGCTTTCTTCCCTAAAATCAGTTTGGGGAACAGATGTCTCTTTCTTTCATTTATTTAATAACACAAAATTATTATGTTTAAAATAATTTAAAATAATTTCATTTATTTATGAGAGTAAGACTTGTGACCAAAAATCTGCAGGAATATGGATCAGACTTTCTGAACTCTGAGCAGAGTGAGGCCTATCTGTGCTTATAGGATGATAGAAAAAAGCTGTTACACACATTTGTAGTACATACAATTGAGAAAGAGTGAGACAGGGCTCCACTTCCTGCAATAGCTTGAATTTTTAGCTGGAGAAAGGTCCCTGTAATGGGGAAGTGATGACAGCTTGAAATCCCATTGGAAATCGCACAGGGTTCTTAGCTGCTTCTGAAAATATCAGTGGAATAAAGAATGGGAGACAAGAAGGAGAGCAGAATCAGATCCACCACCTTCTAGGGAAGCCATGGGGTATCTGGGAATGTTCAGGTACCCATTTCTGTAACAACTTAGAACCATCTGTAACCCAGGCAGAAACATGACTTCTTTTTTTGGGTTGCCAGTTACATTCATCCTTACCCCAGTGACAAGTTTCTCCTGAGACCATGAGAATACTTTTATTTGTAATTGCTGCTGTGCTGGCAAAACCATGACACATGGTTTCTGTCACTGCCCTGACTGATTAAGAGCTTTGGGTATACATTTTGATGGAGATTAACATCCTATCATGTGTTGAACAAAGTTGAACTCTCATGAGGTATATGAGGAGACCACATTCCTGCAGATCAGATTCTCAAAAGTAAACACAACTTAAAACCACATTATTCCAAAGACTAATTTACTGGAATAGACTTTGTATTATGAGGTCTTTAGAAGCAGAGGCGTTTTCGGTTTGGCTCTAAATATCTACACACACACATCAAAGTTTGGACATTTCAAACAATAATCAAGTGTCTTTGATGTGCAGATTGTATTTTAATTGCCAAAACAAACAAATAAAATGCAGGTTTACAGTCACTCCTACTCTATGTGGGAGATCACTGCTGACAGGTCACTGGACATGCCATGGACCAGAAGATGAATGTGTTTTCCCACCAGGCCTTAGAGAGACTTTTTCTAAGGCAGTATTAAGATACTACATACAAAGAATGTGATTATTACTTCCATTTATGTGTCAGTCCTCATTAAAATACAAGTCTCCAGACTAATTAATAATTTTTAGAAGTGCAATAACACTATGTAAGGAGTGAACCATTAAATGTAGACCACCATTCTGTCCATTCTGTCTTTTTGTGACACTATTCATATTTTTTTGTTATTTGCAGGATGCATCACCCTGCAAGCACAGACAGGAGAAGCACTTGCTGAATTCAGGAACAATAACTAAACATAGGCAATACTACCAGTGTTGCAGAGAACCAAGACAGAATTTGAAATGTTCAAAAATTGGGAACATACTGAGAAAATTTAAACTGAAATTCAATAAATGCACTTTGTGAAAGAAGACTCAGACACATGAAATATATATTGGGAACAAACCCCATGCTTATATGAATTCAAAATGCATATTAGATAGGATTCAACAACCAAAACTGAGCACTCATGTTGTTACAAGGAAACACCATGTATACATGAACAGAGGTACAGTCTGAAAAGAGAGTGTTGAGGAATCATTCTATTCAAAGCAGAAAGGATGTTAGACTTGTGATAAAACATAATTGGGAGTGGAAGATTGCATAAAACACATAAATTAATTGTGGAAGGTAATTGCAAATGTTTAGAAGAGAGCAGAGTAAGTGATCTGATAAATAATTGGCCTGCATGGAAAAGTTGTAGAACAATTGTGAAAGGAGAAAGCATAATAACTGCTGAAATATATACATGGTTTATTTGAAGACAGGAAGAATAAAATATTTTAACATTATTGTAACAAATACAACATTTAATGGCTTTAAGTTATGAAACAGGCTGAACACTAGAAAATACTGGAAATGCAGGGTATTGATTTTCCTTAGAAAAAGAAACCACACGTGCTGCCCTTTTTTTTTTCTTTATTTTTTTTTAATACCAAGAAAATTATCTATGTCCATGAGGTGGGTTAATATTGGTTCCTCACCATCAATATCCTATTTCTGACATAACATACAGTAACTACTTGGTGTCTTGACTGAAGAACATGTACTAGTACAGTCAGATGTTTTTCTTCAGTACTTCTGCATTTCTGTGTGGGAGAGGCCACAGACAATATTAATATAACTCTGTAATCTCTAATATCCTCTTATTTTTTCCTGAAACCAAGATTACTTCATTTACTACATCCTTCAAACAAGGAAAAATTTCTAGTCTGTGGGGACTTTCAGGATATATTATGCCTAATTCAGGACAGGTTCAAAACTGCATAAATTCTGCACCTTGGGGATTAATATTATATAGCCTTATTCAGACAAGAAAGAGAGAGAAGGCAATGCATGTATAAGCTTTGAGTATAAGAACCCTTAGATGTCAAAGTCCTACATTAAGTCTTAAATGTAGTCTGTCCTACAATGAAACTACACTGGTACATACTTTACAACTCAGCGAAGCCAAATCAGGAATTTCCCATTCCTTTTTCAGCTGATTTCCAGCTTTCTGAGCTCTCCTGTCACCCAATCTGCCTAATTTCAGTGCCAGAGCACTGGAGGAGTAAGGAATAAATGGCTATGGGCAAGGGAAAAGGGGTGAAATCCTCTTGGGGCTACGCTGTGCATTTATGACCTTAGACAGCTTGAGCTGGTTTTGCCTGTGTAGCACATTTCTTCTTTGCACGTCTCTCAGGGCTATATAAGCAGAGCTGGTTAATGAACTGTAATTTGCACTGGAATGAAGAATGTATTTAGCTGGGAAGGAAAATTATTTTGCCTTCAGCTGGATCATCTTCTCAATCCACTATAGAAAACTGCCCTAGAAACATATTATTCTGAGGTTGTGCAATGTGTGGTGGAAGGATGGAAGATAATGCTTAACCAGGTATGGTCACCAAAGAAATTTGGAAATGCAGCCTCTGTAAAGTCAATTAAAAAAAAAAAAATCAAAACCAAAACCCAACACTACCACTACACCCAGCATATAGCACAAATAGCACACAAAGCTTTGCAAACAACTTATGAAGTATCATGAGCAACTTCTACGCAAGTGTTCCCACTTCATGTATCTGCTGGCAATCCTCACTGCTGCCTATTTTTGCTCCTGTAATTGTACATATTTTGCTAATAAATAGAAGGGTTTTTTAATAATCAGATCTAATGTTCACTCTCAGCAACAGATTCTTTGATAATCAGCAGCAGCCAGGATATACAGGCTATGCGAGTGCATATTCAGGCTCTTTAGAGCACACAGGTATGGGATTGGGTTTCAGGGATTTTTTAAGTACTTCAAAACCATTAATCAAGGGAGTAAACAGAGGAGTGAGGCTCCAGAGTCTCAGTCCATCATTTAACAATTTACTGTTTTCCTGTTACTGTTGAAACAAAAATCTCTTCTATATAACCAGAAGGGTAGAAAAAAAAAATTTTGTTTAGCTTGTCTTGGCCCACTTTTTCTCTGTGTTTGCTACATTAGTGGTGTATCCCCTTCTTTCCCCTTGCTCCTCTTTTGTCATCAGCCCTCAAGAGCACTGAAATCTGCAAAATAACTTCTACAGAATGAGAGAATTGCTGAATACGACTAACGTCAACCACATCCTATTTTTTGATATTTCTTTTCCTTCTGTTTCAGTCACCCTACATTGCCTGTGAGCACATAACATAAGAGTATTACAGATAATACCTCCACTTACTTCATGCTGTTCCTACTCTTCTTTGGGACAAGCATCAAAATGTTTCACTCTAAAGTGTGTGGGTAAACCTGCATTAGTCTTATTGTCTAAGGCAAAAGTGTAAGGTAATCAGAAGGCCTGCTGATTTAGGAAATATATCCCCTACTACATATTTCTATAGCATCTGTTTTTACAATTTATGTTAAGTCCAACCTGCAGTGTATGCAATTAAGTCCCTTCATGAGCCCACTGAGGCCTCAGAGGAGACAAGTGTGGAGGTGAGGGCAGGACATGCCTTAAAAAAGCTGAAAATTTACTGTCCTCTGAATGACTGGCAAACCTCTATGTGCTTGCAGAAAAAAAAAAAAAAATTACAGTTTGAATATTTTAGGAAGCAGCAAGGATAACATAGAAGCTGAGCTGCCCCGTAAATCCTATTCCAGCATGCCATATTGCTCCATGAGGTACTATGACTATGGCCATGAACACTACAAGGATGGATGCTGGGGCCTTGAAAGCAACACACAGCCCCTCTCCAGAAAGGGCTGTGACACTAAAGGTGGAGCACGAACACCTCTCAAGGACAGTCTCAAAGGTGTCCTGCCTCCTTTGGCTATGTTCTTTTTGCCTGTGAAAGTCCTTTCCCATGTGTACATGTGCAGCCTCTTAAGGAAAACAAAATCTGTCATGAACAGTGGAAAACTTACAGTTGCACTTTTCTGCCAGAATCAAGTTTTCTTTTAGACTAACTTTGAAATTGAAATCTAAATCAAAGTTTCAACAGGCATGTTTTGAGGAGTGCTGTAAAGAAGGGGATTTTTTGGACACATTTGTAAAACTTTAAGATAAGTAGCAGTACCCTCAGGAAAGCTGGACACAGACTTCTGCTTCTTGGCTGACCCAGAGAAGCAGTAATGAGCTTTTTTTTTAAAACTAACTCAAAGCACGCACGTTTCAGTGAAAAAGTGAAGTAACATGCAACAGCTTGTTAAAAGAAGCTAGAAAGTTGCTGATTTGTGATTTCTGTTGTTTCAAGCATATTTCATGTCATAACATTAGTGATACTCTGGGTAAATAGACAAAGCAACTGAAGAGACACAAACAAGTCATGCCTTCTCTGCATAAACATGCTTCATGACATGATTGATAGTGATATACTAGTGAAACCATAATCTATATCTGACTCAGGGTGAATTCAGAGTTTCCTTTTTATTATTTAAGCTCTAGGGGTTTTTACAAGCTTGGAGAAATTCCCATTTTTCATTCAGCTTTCCAGATATAACTATATATTTTCTAATAAGTGGCACAATATACTAATTAATGCACTGTGTGGTAAAAAGAAATACACATATATACAATATACACAGACATACATATACGTTCTACAATACCTCATGACCTACCAATTATTGATGAGTGGAAAAGTGTTTCACATGCACACTGCTCTTTGGTTGTGTATGAAGTGCAGAACATTTTCTAGCTTAACAGGTTAGTTGATTGCTTTTTTTTTTTTTTTTTCTGACAAAAGCAGATTTGGATAAAATGTTCACCACAGCTGACATTCAGGGTGGAGCAGCTTTTCCTCAACCCAGCACACACCTCTCCAAGAACACAACTCCCCTGTCAGTCTGTATACTTTCTTTGAAAACCTCATTTTGCATGAAGTGGCCCTCCTGAGCTGTGGGTGTTCTCTCGCATGGCTGCTATGAATGAAATCATTGACATTACACTGAGAACTTTTTTTATAACTTTTGGCAACAAAGTGGGAGTTTCAAAATATATATTGGCCTAACAAAGTATTTAAAAAATCATAGAACTGTATTACCAGCCCTAAAGGGGATAAAAAAAATTCTTCCAGTTTCCAGGAATTTTCAGGGACATTACTAACATTTGTTTCTACTTAGATAATCACAAAAATTAGTTTTGTTGAAAAATTATCAAGGATAGCTACAGATAGAGATAGAAATAGAAATATCTTTTTATCTGTACATATAGATATGTAGCATTTTGGGCATACTAAAGACAGTAACTGAAAAGTAAAATTATTTGTTTTCTAGAACTGTCTGTGGTTTTTCCATACATTGTTAGAACTAATTGGAATAGGAAGAAAAAAAATTGTGGGGAAAAAAGTTATGAAAGATGCCATTTTGAAAATGTGACATTAATAAACAAATGTGTCTAATGGCCACACATAAATTTCCCTTCTGACAGAATGACAATGGCATTGCGAGGAGATCAAAATCCAGGAATGCTTTTTCTCTATGACAACACCTCAGTTTTTTCGAAGTCAGTATGGACACTTGATTTATGGCAAGGAAATAAAAAAGGAAAGAATAGCTATCTCTCATTAATCATGGAGTTACCTCTCACTCTCTGACAAATACATGGAGAGCTCAAACAGCAAGACTGCACTAGAGAGTTAATGTTCAAATTGATAGAGGCAGGTGAATTGAAGTTTAAAAGTTTCCTTACCTCACTTTAGTAATATGGACCTTATATCTCCAAATTTTGCAAAATTTTGACAAAGGAAGTTATTCATAATGAGACACTATATCAGTACAGGCACTATTTGACTTAACATTTGTAGAAATCCAACTTGAAAAAAATATAAGCCTGGATCTGCTGCTCTGTATCAATTAACTTCTACCCGGAAGACCGCAATATTATCCAACCAAAGGGCTGATCATGCTGCCGAGTTCCCACAAACCAAGGGGAATTATTTACAGAGTTGATTTCTGCTTACCTAGTTGTAATTTTCCATGGTTTTTGTTTAGAGAGGAGTTGGAGTCTAGCCAAGGGTCTTGTGGCATCAGCTGAAGAGTGTTCCTCAGATCCAGGGTAAGATCAGGTGCAGGGATCAGAGGTAGGACATGTAGGAGACTAGGACAGGCAAGAGTAAACCTGAGGATCTTGCTGAGGAAGGGAGATGTCATTGGAAGAGAAGAAAAGCAGAAGTCATGGAAACTGGTCTGGTTCAAAAGTCGAGTAAAAACTAAGTGACCTTTAACCATAAAGGTGGACGAAAGTGCTTAAAATTGGTGATAGAAAATAATCTTGTGGGTGATAATCCACATAAATGGGTTAGGAAATCTATATTTTAACCTGTATTCAGTAATGGTTGATGTCAAAAGACACAAAGAACATTTCTTGATGGCATAGCATACCAGTGAACTGGTTCTGAAATCAGAAAATATTAAGACCCCTCCAGTTTTCTACGCTTGATATATTTCACTAATTTTTTTTGCAAGACTACAGTTTTATCTGTCTGCTTGCAAAATACTGAGTCTGCCTTTAATGTTTCAATTGAGAAATTAATTAGACATGATTTAGTCAGTCATGACAGGTATATAATTTTATTTCCAAAATTCAGTATGTATTTTTCCTCTGTAGAAGGTGGTCCAAAGTATAAAGTATGCCTCTAGGAACGTGTGTTTGTACCTGAATCCTTCAAATAATGTTCTAGAAAAATAATTAAATCAACTGTGGTACATTTTTGTAGCAGTTAATGACTGCCATATGTGAGTATCATGAATGTCAATAGCAAATTTAGAGATGTGTACACGTAGATCTCCTATAATGGAAAAAGAATGGGAAAAGATTACTTAAGTCAACTTCTGGGCCAGAGGAGAGCAAACAAAGATGTTGATTCTTCTGCACTAATTTATATTTTATTTCTTTCTTGTTATTTTACATGAAGATATCAAAGTTCTTGGCATGTGGAAAATAAATTGAATGTACAGACTTTTTCTTACTTAAAAACGTGTAAAATGGCACATGGGCATGTCTCAGTTCTTCCTCCTGTAAATCCAAAAAATTTCAAAACACACTTAAAAGAGCAAGTCACACAAAGACTTTTGTGTACATAGTAAGCAGTTGTAGCCAGAATCCACCTTCAAATCCTGTTAAGGTATTAAATTACTTGGAAAGGACAAGTTCTCCTGCTGGAAAGGGCACATTTGCACACCTCTTTTGCACCATACCAGGAAATGGGACAGAAGATGAACAAGCACTGAATAAAATCTCATTTTATATTGAATCACCCTATGATTTGGAGCTTTTCTTAAGAAATAAGCCTGTGCTAGCTACAGCAGAATGCTTTGTTTGGTGTAGCTTTGGACTCCTGCTACAGAGAATGGAGCCTGGTTCTAGACCTCTTGTCCTGCAGATGTGTTTCTTTCTAGGAACCCAGATGTGGGTGCAGAGGCCTTTGGTGTTCATCCTTCTCTGACCACCAGCATGGGTACTGGTGACACTGCCAGAGCAAATGTAATCATATTAAATGTGGCTACAGAACTCTAGGGGCTGGAGAGATGGGGATGGGAGCTGAGGTGTGGTTCTTCTTTCTCCTGCCAGCTTCATGTCTAACCCACAGAGCCACAGGCTTCTGATCATGGATGATCTGTGGCAGACCCTTCCAATCTAAATTATTTTAAAATTCTGCACCGGACACCAAGAAGGATTTGCCTTCTGGACAGATAGTGCCTTTCCCCCTTATCCCAGTATATCAAGAGTGTGTAATGCAGAAATGAGCACTCCCTACCTGATTTCTCAATGATTTATGTAGTAAAGGGACTCCTGTTTTGTCAATATCATAAAAAATTGATTATTAAAAATCATGCGTGAGGCACAGAGGCATTGATATTAGAGTATAATTGCCACTTCATAAAGGTTTTCTCTTCAGCAATTTTCTATCTTTGCTTTCAGGCCTGTTACTTCCTTGCCTTGCTATGAGCTTTGTGTTTTTAAGCAAATAAATGCTCCTACTTCTGCATTCCTTTGCCATGATCACTTTTATCAGTTGCTGATGTAAAGAGGGATAGTCTTTGCCTTAAATTAATAGAAAAAACTATGAGCTAAATGAATGGAATAATCATTAACATGAATTAAAAATGGATCATGCTTTAATTTTCATTTACAGTCTTGGGGTTTTATTTTATTTTCAGAGGAAGGTGTACCTCATATTTGAGGTCAGAAAAATCCATCCTCTGTCAATATGAAATAATATTTTTACATACTTCAGGTTTTGATGGAAAATTGCATTAACCAGAGATAAATCAGCTATGTATCCTTTTCATAAAAGATCAGGTTTTCCACATACTACTATAGTTTATTATGTCCAAGGGTGCATTCCAGTAAACCAGAAAAGAAATCAGGGTCCATGAGTCTGGGAAGAACTAAAAAAAAGAGGGATGCCTCTTAAACAATGGCCATGTCAAAGCTAATAAAATTAACTTGTATTTTTCTAGAGAAATATGTCAATATTATTTATTCCCTTCAAACACATGTTGAGGCTTTGTGTTGTGGAGAAAAGGAAAAATTCATTAGCAGTCTCTGCAAGCCCAGATAAGAATATATGCAGAAACACATAAACAAGAGAGTTACATGAGAACCATGTTTAGATTTATAATGTTTATAAATGTTGGAAGGAAAAATGTGAAAGTTTTTGAAAGATTAGGAAAGAAAAACTGTGGTTTGTTGTAACTCCAGTCATCCATAGTGCCCACGACCTGAGTGGACCTTTGTCATGACTTAACCCCAGCCAGTAACTAAGCCCTTCACTCTTGCCCTAAGCAGAATAGTGAAGAATTTTTTGTCAGTCCTTTTGTTTCAATACTTATAATAGTCACTTGGTTTACAGAATTCTTTTGGGCTCTCTTTGATAGACAGATTTTCCTACTCTGAAGTATATTGCTTCATCAGATTGAAAAGCAGGTGGGAAAAATTGGAAACAGTTGATTTCTAGATACTGTCACATCCTGTTAGTCAAATGCGGGGAGGGATAGAAGAGGACTGATACATCTTTTAGGGTAGAGGTTTTGCCTTTTTTTTTTTCAGATGTAATTTCCCCATGGAACTGACCATAACACAGAAGATTACAATGTTTTATTCTTAACTATTTGTTATTTTATGTCTTGAGGTACAAATAAAAGCAGTTGTCGCAGCCAGGCACCAGCACCAAGTTATGGGCTTTTGCACTTTAAGACTGGAAACAGCTGATATACAAAACAAAATGGGGCATTTCTGGAATTAAGAAACAAAAATTGTGATACTTTCTTGTTTAATTCGAATGAGCTTTTACTAAATGTGTTTTGCATGCATAAAAATGGAATTCAGAGAAGGTTGAACTTTTGTACGATATCACTAATAGCTATAGACAAATTACTAATCTGTCTGTTTGTACAGAAGAAAATTACCTACTATCTTCAGCATTGTAATTCTACTTGATGGTTTATGCACAAAGAAAATGTATAATCCCAGTGGTTTCATAGCCACTCTCCATTAACTTCCTCAGATTAACTGAAGCTGTGCTGAGTTTTATCTTCAGAGGGTCTGGATGAGTTGTTTAATTAATCATAATATCAAAGACTGTCAATTAATCACACTTGAAAAGAAATCTCTTTTCTGTAGAAGAAATTACTAAAAAGCAGGTCCAGCCCTAATAAAGAGGGGTTTATTTCAGTGAGTTCCAAATCAAAGCCAGCTATTTTTCCAGTAGAGTAATTATGCAAAATAAAATTGCCCATTGTAGTCTGCATAGAAATCTCTAATTTTTTATTAAATTCACACAATAAGTTCTTTGAAGCCTGCTTTAAAGTTGGAAAATATTGGAATTAGGCCCACACAATTTGCACTCCATAGATAAGTTAATAATCAGAGATTTTAAAGCAAATTCCCTTCAATTAACATAACACTTCCTTTGGTGGTTGTCCCCTTGAACCAGCCATTGTCAAATCCCTTTCCAGCATCCATATGGAAATGGATTTATTATTCAGCTGAATTTTAGGCAAACATTTTTTAAAAATTATTTTATGGTCCTAGTGAAACTATAGTTTTTACGATTTTTATTTATCTTGTTCTCTTCCTTGGTCTAATATACAATTATAAACATGGGTAACTGTCTACTGATGTATAAAACTCATATGTCAGACCTCCAGTACCTTAAGGGAGCCTAAGAAAGAGCTGAAGAGGGTCTTTTGACAAGAGCATGTAGTGATAGGAAAAGGATAATAGTTTTAAACTGAAAGAAGATCTATTTAGGCTAGATTTAAGAAGTTTTTTTTTCTTTTTTTTTTTTTTACTGTGAGGGTGGTAAAACACTGGGAGAGGTTGACCAGAGCAGTAGTAGATGGCCCATCCCTGGATATAGGCAAGGTCAGCTTGGACTGGGATTCTGAGCAACCTTTGATGTCCATGCTTACTGCAGTTGAAGATGTCTCTGCTCATTGCAGAGGGCTTGGAGGAGATGAACTTTGAAGGTCTCTTCCAGCTCAAACTGTTCTATCATCCCTTCTGCTCCTCCAGAGAATTTCCCTTCCCTTTTCCAGTCAAGTTCTTCTCAAGACTGTCTAATCAAGAACAGAAAAATTTCAGCTGCTTTTCCTCAATCTGTGATAAAACCTTGTTTGTGGTACAGTATTGTGTAAGCCCTCTCTTTTATGATGCTGGACCAGTGGAAGTGTGATTACTATGGAAATCATTAACAAGCCTCACTGAGTAAAGGCCAAGTGATCACAGGCAAGTACAGCTAGGTTTTCACCAGGAATTAAATTTAATGTACATGTTGTTCAATCTACTACATCTACATGCAAATACTCACATATTTTTGGCAATAAGAAAGGCTATTTCCAGGCTCTCCATTCACTACAGAGGAAATGTAAATAAAGTTTATGGCAAAATCATATTGCACTGCCAAAAATCCAGAGTAGTGTGTTTTGAAAACCTTTCCTAAGTGCTAGAAAAGATTCATTGTATTGCTTTTCCATGGGCATAGCCATCTACTCAAATGATTCCACTGTGCTCAATCACAACACATTTCCACAGCAGTATACTAGGCCACCAAATGATTCATTTCCGTTCCTAGCTCACTACCCTGTTTTAAGACTCCTTTCTTTTTTCTCTGTTGTATAGGAGTGACAGAAAAAAAGTTAAAGCATGTGGCAAGAAGGGAAGTGCCTGAAACAGAAGTGAGCAAGTATTGAATAGTGGTGGTGAAATCAACCAGCAAAGCTTACTGAAATCCATGAGATTATTTCCACTCATTTCCATAGGCACTGGGCAAATCCTTTAACAGCTGTATAAGCCAGTCTGGCAGGAGATATTCATCAAAGACTTTCAACAATGTTATTAAATGGTATTTTCAACTACAATATGTTCTTCCCAAAATAAAATATTCCAGCTCAAGTTTTCCATCTAACCAGAAGGTGATATACAAAATACATTTCTACAGTTGTAAGAATGTGTGAACAAATCCATTGCATATGATCAATGCAATTTTTCAGGTGTGTTCAAATTGTTGAGGTCCCAAACTTATTTCAGACCATCTCTCTGAAGTAAATATGGAAATAAAGAGCAGCAGCCTGTTGAATATGGACTTTATTTCAAAGTATATAAGTACTCTGGCATTTGGCATTACCTCAACATGGCTTAGGGCAAGCAGCCACTCTGCAAACTTAAAGACATCCTGTGAATTTAAGCTATAATTTTGGAAAGAGCTTGCTGCTTATCCATTGAGAAAGTGAAATACTGTTTTTTTCCAATGTGCTGTTCATTTACTGGAAAACTGCTCTCTCTCATAAAGCCAGAAATGCTCTCTATTCTTATTTCCCAAAAGCAGAATGGTACACTGAAAAGCAAAATAAGCAACATCTGCGATTCACAGATGGAAGAAAAGAGAACATTGCCTGTAGTATCCAATACAAATATCTGCAATAAACACCCCACAAAGCTCTTAACTGGAGAATAACATGAGCATTCCAGTGCAATAGTCTGACTTTTGCTATTCCACAGTCCACGTGAAAAGGACACCACTATATTGCAGTGCATCTCAGGTTTTCACAGGACTGATTAAAATAAAAAGTTAACAATTAGCATGAAAAACCAGCCTCAGAGTTGTATTTTTCCAATTACTCAAGATTATGCAAGGTTTGTGCTTAACAATTTGTGATTGCAAATTACTCCAAGCTGCAGAAATATTTAGACTTTGTTTGCAGAAGGTTTAAAAACATGATTTTAAAAAATTCCTTCCATTATTTTACCTAAGCAATAAGTGAGTTCTACTCCACTCTGTTTTCCAGACAGTAAAATACAGATGACACTACCATAATTTTCTCAGCTTTCAAGAATTGGTTTAAAAACTAAGCAAGAGGGTTTTCATTCCCTTCCAAACAACTGATTTTTTTTTTTAATTCATATTATGCCTTTTGATAGCCTTGTACTCATATTTTTTGCCATCATATAACTGGTGTAACTTGGCTTCAATAAGGTTAAGAAACCCTGATTGCCTTATGGATTCCCATTAGAGTTAGAAGTTCAGAAAACTTTGACCGACATGAGTTCACTTGCCCGCAGTGTACAGAATCCATTGCTTTTGGGCCTGTATGTTTCAGTGTTTTATCAAAGAAAATAAACCCCATATTTTTTGTCCTTGACCATCAGGAAAGACATACTAGCTAAAAGTTACAGTGTAAGTTCCTTTTCCTTCTAGTCCTTTTAGTCTAACGCCATTTTTTGGTTTTGACATTTATGAAAATGAAGAATTTGCTATTGCCATTGTTTTCTACCACATACTTTTAGGCACAATTCTACCACACTGCCAGTGTGGGTTATCTGACTAAAAATTTTTAGCAACTAAAAAGTTGTTTTAGTTAACTTTGCAGGCTTCCTCTGTCTCTGCTGGAAATCACAAGGCATTCATCCTCTCATGTAAAATTGACAGTCCTTATTTATACCCCTTGACTGGTGAGGAAACTGAAGGAACAATAGCACCAGCTACCCATAAACCCACTGTTATACACAATTCTATGATGACTAAAATATCTCATAATTCAAAATCTTTATTTTTAAAGAAAAAAATATTGACCTTTTTCTCCTAAATGGAAACAAGTTTTGAAAAAAAAATAGATCACGTTTAGACTTAGAAAATTAAGGAACTTATACATATATATATATATATTGCAAAATGATAATTGAATTCTAGTATTTTTAAGCATTTTCTCAAATTTTGCTTTTCTTTAAATACTGTGCTACAAAGATTTTTTTGGAAGAAGAATTGGGGTGGTTTTTATAAACTAATGTAAGATCACCAGAAGCATATTTTCTCAAAACATTTTATCAAATCTCTACAAAAGAGCAGTGAATTGATTATAAGAACTTTTCTTATTAATATTGTTAGTGAATTCATACAAGCTTTAGCAGTTAATAAGCAGAATGAAAAATATTTTTTGTGTGTGTGTGTGAGACTTGCTTATTTCTCCAGGCTATAACATAACCAGAAATAGAAGAGTAAATTAAATTACAAATATTCTCCTGCTTTGGGGTAATGCCCTCTCTTGGTGCTTTGGTTTACAGGAAGAATTTTTGTGAGGGGTGGGATCATTTCCAGGATTTTTTTTACTATATTGCTTTACAAATGCTTCTTCAAGCTTTTGATGCCTAAGGATCATTTCACATGTTCTGCAAAAATGAGAATGTAAATATTATTCTCAAACATTTCTGAAAATTAACAGGAATGGTTACTTGGAGTTCTGTCCCCTTTCTAAATTATTCCTTCCAACACCACATTGAGGTAGTTAAATTTTGTGTTGTGAGACATTTTACATCAATATCCTAGGTGAAATGCAATTAAAGTATGAAATTAAAAGGAACTTTCTTTGCAGTTTTGATGCTTTAAGCAACTTCATAAAATTAAATTTAGAAGATGATTCAATGATTTCTTACCTCTTTCTTTTTCCTTTGGATCTCAGGGGAGCCATCCACATGGGGACTCCACTGAAACAGATATAATTTTATAAAATGTTTATTTCTTCCCCAAAAAACACCTTATCGTACTAAAACTAAAAAGCATTAAAGATTACCTATTTGAATCTAGCTTTGTTCTCTTCAAATTATCAGCCAGGTTTTCTATACCAATTCATGCATATTCCTACCATTTCAGATGGTGAAATACATATATTACTTGACATTTTAATCCAAGGTATTTGACTACTAAGTCTGCAGATGCCTGGGGCTCATAACCTGTAAATGTGGCTCACAGCATAAAAACAGATGAAGGGTTGCCTGAAAATTAGGTGATAATGCAATTTTTCTTTCCATTAGATTTCAATAAAAAGGCATGAATTCTAATGGCTCTAAAAACAAATTTTAAAAGTAACACCATAGGCAAATTAGACTAACTATTTGGGGAAAAGAAGCAAATAATACCTCACTTTTATCCTATGAAATGTCTTTTCTTCAGTAATTGCACAAGAGCGCTACCCTACATTAGTATTGTTATTTGTTATTTCCATGCTTTTAAAATCCTGGATCTATTTAGAATAACCAGTTGAAAATTAGATAATATTTGTGTTGGTGATTTTAAACTATTAACTGCCCTGTAAAACTGCATTTTAAGTGTCACTGAATTACTTAGGGATTTATCAAAGAATGTTTCTAATTTTGCTGGAAGGAAAGTAAATTTGAATTTTGTGCTTTGCAAACCATTTCTATTTTAACAGACAAATCCCCAAGAAGGAAAATATATGATCCATCCAGTTCACAGACAAAATATTTTTATGACAGTTCATATCTGTCACAAATGTCCCTAACATTCAATGATTCTGTATGCTACAACAGAAATTCCATTCCTCTGACAAGCCATCTCACAGATGCAAAGATAAGCCTTCAGCTTGTGCTTCAAATGAGAAACAGGTTAAAATGAAGCAAACTATAACCTCTGTCATGAATTAAAGAAAAAGGAAGGAAAAACACCTGATTCCATAGTTGTCTGAAGTGCACCTAGAATTTCTTACAAACAACAGTTTTCTTGCTGAATCCAGGAGCTCGGCTGTCTTACATGGAGTAATCACAGGAATCTATCTCCTGGCCTCATTTATGACACAGAAATAAGACAGCCACCTTTAAAACCATATTTCTTAAAAGTCCTTCTGAAATCACACTAAAGATGTGAATTACTTCAGGAACACATGACAAAACAGAGGTCATTAATTTAGTCCTGCTTCCATCATCATCCACGTTGCATATTTACCAGTTCCCTTCAAAAGCCATTTCTGAATTTAAGAAGGACAAGAAGGTAGTAGTCAGCATGGGTCAATAAAGTCCATTTAAACAGAAGAAAAAAAAAACAAAAAAAAAAACAAAAAAAAAAAACCAAAAAAACTTGTTTCAGTGTGAGGATGGTCAAACACTGGCGTAGCTTGCCCACAGATGATGTGAAGTCATCATACACAGAGATACTCAGAATCCAGCTCAGGAAATATAAATTAAATTGCAGCCTTCTGCTTTCTCAGGGACAAAAAACAAAGCCAAAAGTTCTGTATCAGATGAATCTTTTTATGAATCTGGAACTTGCTTTTCTATGTTTAAATTATCAAGTTCAAAACAAAACCCAGTAGTCTCTGATTTTAAAGAAAATGCCAAACTGCACATCTAGAGACCTTTACCAATGCATATTTTTTTTCCTTATTGCATTGTTCTGTGACATCTATTCATATGCTGTCATGAAAATCTTTGACTAATTCAGGAATTTTGATATTCTTACAATTACAGACTGTGTACTGGCATATATAATTAGATGTGTGTGCTTTGGAAGTGGAAGAGAAATAAAATATAAAAACATAAAGCTTATACCACATATTTCACAGCAACTGAAAACTATAATTTTGGGTTGTGTGCTATAGACAAGCTGGTATACAACATAACAAAGGCATCTCAGGCTACTGATTAGAATGACAAAAAACAGTATTAAGTGTAATTAAGTTTATTTATTTATTATTTATTTTTCAAAATGCACTTGCAAGACATAAACTTTATTAGTACCTACTGTAGCAAAAGTTATAATATGGAAAGAAAAGTGTAATTATAAGGAGCTATCATTAAAATTTTAGTCATGGTCTGCCATGTTTTCAGGAGTAATAAAATGCAGGATGTTTTAATTACTCTCTCTTAATACACTGAGTTTTTGACTTGCATTAAATTATATTCGAATTGTCCTAATTGTCTTTGAATTTTACTTGAATGATTCTTCTGTCATTATAGGAGGGTTTTTCTTCATCTCTCCTTGTATGCACAAATCCACGTGATATATATAAGCCATGGTTTGTTTGGGGTTTTTTACATTGCATATAAATAGGAATCCACAACGAGGGAAATTGCTAAAAGACTGTTCATATGTCATTGCAATAGAAAAAAGGAGCAAAAGTTATCATTCATAATAAATAAAAAAATTAATCAACAGGTTTCCAAATATTTACTTTTCCTGCAAGATTCTAGTTTGTAACCATATGCTTGTACCTGTCCCGTCTATATTGGCATATTTTATCAGAACTTGGTAGAAGTATAATTTTGCTCTGTGTTATTTATCTCATGTCCCTATGGAATTTTTAAAAGAGTTGCAAAAGAGCACTGCTTTTCCATGTTTTTTGATGGTGGTTTCTTCATGGTCTTTTACAAGTCATCTTTTTATCCCAATGTCTCAGGTAGCAGCCAGGTCAAGTATTGTGAGTCAACCCTTTGCCACAGCATGGGACCAGGTGGTTGACATACAAAATGGCAGACAGATTCTTCCATACGACAGGAATATTACTGATGACTGGAGTTCTTCAAATTATTTTCCTTTTCTGTCAACATTTTCAGGCTTGCCATGAGTTTAAACACATTCAAGTCCTTACCTCTTTGAGGCAGTGAGGGGATTGAATGGCAGTGCTCCTTTAGCCAGCAGAATAATAATACACTTACAACAAACAAGTTTCTGCAGCAGAAGTGTCACTGGAGGGGACTTAATTAAATCAGGATTAAAACAAACCTCTCAATCACCATTTAACATGCGTTAGGCTTAACATAATGCTCGAGGTAAAAGAGCAACGGAGCAATATGAGAAGCTGATTCATGAGCAGAAGGCTTAGGGCTGGACCTTCCATTCCAGCACTACCTTCAGACAAAGGAATTTTCTTCTGGCAGAGCAACAGGTCTCATCAGCACACAGGCAGCGTAGGCAAGCACTGAGAGGAAACAGCTCTGAAACATATGACCTCTCAAAGCACTGGACCCACAGGGTCACAAGCAATGGATTTTTTGCTATTTTTTCACAGAGTTGTACCTTTAGAACTTCCCCACACAACAGCCAGTATAGGAGTTCTAAATCATGGCATTAAGCTTAATCCAAACAGTTTGTTCTAGCTAGACTTGGGAAGTGGCATATCATTTCATCACCCTTACTAACTTCTTTCAGAAACATGAAAAACAAAACTGAGTACAAGGTTTGGTACTTGCTAATTCATATTACCACAATGCAATAACTGACTGATTGAAAATAGAATTTTTCAAGGATTGTAGAAAATATCTGTTTGGCCCTATTTTTCAAGTAGGTTTATGTACTATGTTTTTTCTCAGACATGCAGTTGTTTCAGTTACATTTTAAATAGAATATAATAGAAGATCAACATCACTTTGGGTGCAAACTTGTGCCAAAATAGCTCAAGAGGGTGCACTCTGAACAGCAAAGAGAGAAATGTAAAATCTTATAAATGGCTTCAGTACAACATCCCACCCATAAGCACAAGACAACAACAATTCCAAAGAGAGACATGTGCAGGATGGGACAGTGTGGCTGAAGGGCCAGCCCATTTCCATCAGCCTTTCAGTCACGTAGGGAGGTGGGCGTGTGTTACCTTTCTGCTCTGCACAAAACAAGATCAAAGGTATTTTTGCTCCTCTTCCCATAAATCTACCCCTCAATAGGTGTAGGCCTTTCACAAGTAAATTATCCTGGGGAATCACAGACACCAAAAAGCAAAGAGATCTGTGTTGAGATAAAAGAACAGTGTCTTGTTTCTTACCTCTCTGGCATGGTGGACTGGCATATCACCTTGATCTGCCTTATCTTTTTCAGGGTCTGATGAAACGTATTTCCAAGTGTTTGACTTTGTAAGACAAAGAGAGGTGTGATTTTTTTTTCTATGATCTAGTATTTGCTTAAACCTAGGATCCTCAAACCCTGAAGAAAAAATAGAAATTGCACAGAAGACAGATTTAAACATTCTCTTATGATTTCAGTAACTAACACACTAAAGTAAAAATAAAAGTTAACAATGTACAAAAAAGTCCATAACACCAACAAATGACTTGCTACCACACATAACCTCAGTGTCACATCTACGCAGGCACCTATGCACTGTCCTTAACCATGAACACACAAGGAGGTTAGTGGAGGAAAAAACCCTTCTGCTCCAAAAGGGAAAATGTAGATGCAGAAACATCACCTCCTGAAACTACCATTTCAGTACGTGCAAATATAGAAATGTTACTTCTAGCTACACTCCCAAGGATGGGATTGTAATCTTTTTCTTCTGGAGCAAGTTACTGTGGAGTAACACTGAGTATATCCAGTTTTCACTTTGTACATGGACACCTCCATCCTGTGTTCAAGGCTTTAGAAATACTAGACTAATAAAAGGTATTACCTTTCCTCTCTAAAGGAGAATTCAAATTGATTTATTTAGCAAAATTAAGATGTCTTGCTTCATTTTTCAGGCTTTCTCAGTAGTCAGTGGAATGATTCACCTCCTCTCATCTGTCTGAAAGAGTATACCCTGGAGAAAGTGTGTCCTACATTCACCAATAGACAAAACAATTAGTTTAGAGTAGCCTTTTTAACAGTTGGAAAAATGAAGGGAAATCAGACAAATTTTCTGGAGTGTTTCCCTACACACAGATAACTGTAGTAATAGAGGAAACAGACCTTGTAATGTAAACAGACCTTTCTAATTTAATTTTTATCAGTCTAGTCTGTGCTGTCATAAGTGATGAATAGTAAAGGTAACAGGCTATACATGCTGGCTATTCCTGAGAAAAGACTGAAAACACTCACTAAGCCAAAAACCTTCAAATGTATCAGTCTGGATGTAACTTTATAGTAAACTTGAAACCTGTAGAAAAGCTTGTGGCAAAGACTCTCTTGCTTCCATTCATTACTAATGAAAGACTATCTTGATTGTGAAAACATTAGCTATGCTAATAAATAGGTGTAGTGGTGGAAAAATCACAGCCTAATCTGATTCCCATTAAAAATTCTCTCTTAAAAAACAAAATCATCAGCTTTTTTGTGTCCTGGTTGGATTAATGCTTGAACTGGTGAAGTTATATTCATCCATCACTGGTTTTATAAATATTTGATTAAAAAGCATCAAAGTACACCTACAAAATAAATCGGAAGACATGTACCATGGAAGCCAAGCTCTGTTTTCCTTGAAAATATGTGCATATGCTAATAACCATAATCAGTCACATATGTCAGGGTATACCTAAATAATGTGTATTTTCCACATTGAATAGTTTAAGTGAAGGGCTTTTTACATTAAATATAAAGCACAAGGACTTGGACTAAGCTCAATCTTTACATGTCCTTGATATAAATTGCAATTGTCGCTGCTTATGTGAGAGACCAATTTATGAGTGAGATTTTGCTTTCCTAGTAAAAACTGTCTTTCTGAAAACACAGTTAATGTAATAGTTCAGATTTGGAAAACATGACATTGATCAAGCCAAGTCTGAGGAGGTTTTTTGTCCCAACACACCTATAAAGATAAGCCTCTTCTATTTTCTTTCCTGACAGCAGTAACACTGAAGACATACAAACATTCCTTTTCAAAGTAAGCTAAGACATTAATATATTTCCTTTAAACTGCTTTTGTCTAAATATCAATATTGCAACTCTATTTTTCATTATCAAAATTTGGCCCCTCATTTCTAGAAGAGCGTGTTTGTGTCAGATTATTTTTTTCATTATTTAATACTTCATAAAATCTCAACTTGCAGATGGTGGTGAGAATGAGAAATCAGTAGGAAGGTGTGTGTATCTTCACATTGGAATAAAGTTATGGTTTCTTTTTCCTAAAATTTTTCTTCAATTGTCACTCAGACTAGGAGCTCACAGTTCCAAACTCATTTTATGATCTCTTGGAAAATACAGAGGGAAAAAAGATGTTATTATATTGTGAATCTTCTCTCTTTCTCCTACAAGAAGAGCTACAAGAGATACGAAACAATCCTGAGTTTCCCACAGAGATAATTCTTGACATGTGCTGGGCATGTGGTGAGTTGAAGATGTGGCAGAAATTAAGCATTTAGCCCAGTCTAACAGGTACATACAAATGGACAAAAAAATCTCATTTTGCCAAGCTGGAAATTATTGGCAGTCTAGCACACTCTGTGTTTCCAGATGTCTGCAGGGATATAAATGCTAATTTAGAGAGAGGGGCTGTGAGCACAATTCTCTTCCTTGTGCCTCTTAAAGATGAACTAATCTACAGAAAGACACATGACACTCAGTAAACAGAGTGGAATAATCAGTTCAATATCTAGTTTTGTAGTCTGTGCATAGGAATATAAGAAAAAAGTGATCTTGAGGTTTTTGCGTAGAATGATATCTGAAAGTTGTCTAGAGAGCCCAGTGCTGTCAGGCTGGGCATGTCTTTTTTTCACTCTACTTATTCATATTGATGAAGTCCACCTTTTTTTGGTCTTTGATGTAGTGAGAATGAAGACATAAATTAGAAATCTCTTATGCCCTTTCCTTGAAACTGACATATATTTTGGAGAGCTCCCTGTGTTACAGCATTAGATAAAGAAGAACATAGAAGATTAGGTTAAATGAGCAGGGGAAGCTTTTTATTCAAATATTTATCAAATAGAGAAATATCTATCTGGAACATCCCATCATGTTCATCTCTTGGTATCTTTGCCTGGCTTACAGGTTTTGAAGCCTGTCTTGAAAAATTGTGGATGCCCCATCCCTGGAACAGTCGAAGTTTCAGTAGAGATTTGACTAACCTGATCTAGTGAAATCTGTCTCTGCCCAAGGTACAGCTTGGACTAAGTAATCTTTAAAACTTCCTTTCAAACTACTGAAATTTTTGATGATTCTATATTTCTACAGTTTGTTATAGTCTACCTAGTGCTTAATTCAGCCTTGAGACAGAAATCTGAGCTAGTCTGAGAAGAAGCAATTCTCTCCAAATTGTCCTTCTCAATTTCAGGACAAGAGCTACAGAGAATTATTGGGCTACTTGTGAAAATTTCTGTCACTGCCACTATACATTTTAGCTGAAAGATCAAATTATCTATGAATTTAAAATCTATATCTATACCTAACCTGCTTTTCCCATTCTGAAACACACATATAGATTTTTAGCCTATATTCATTCATGGGAATTGAGCCAAAGCATATCTTCAAGCAATAGAAATTCCTAAGGAATACAGGCAGAAAATATGAAAGAATGTATTAAGTCATAGATCTATTCTTGTGTTTGGATCTAACCAGAGACTCTGATGAAAGTGAGTGAGAAAAATATTTTAATTTTCTTTTTACTACAAAATATAGAACAAAGACATTTTCTTTTGTTGTAATATATTGTTCATTAACATTATATTTCCTTCATTTAGATGTTTTTTTCTTTTAATTTTTTGGTCTTCCCATGTAATATAAGATATCTGGCTGGATTTACCACCCCAACAATACTATAGATTTTTAACAGCCCTGTGAATACCTCTTAGCAAGCTTTCCTTGTTTGTCCTGTAATCTGCTGCTTTGTTAAATCCTTTTTCTAGTTTTAACAGACTCAGAATTTCAGTGCTAATGCAATTACTAGATTAGAATAATTAAGTAAGAATTGTCTCAATATTAATTCCACTTAACTTTAGTTATCTTAAAGTAAATATGTGGACTAGCTAATAATTTAGGATCACTCTACAAGCAACTAAGATAAATTTTCCAGAATATGACCTGTGTCACTCTGAAACAAGTGTGCATAACACTTGTTTTTCTTTTCATATGTAAAGAAAAATATCCTGGATCTACATTTTTTTTTTTCCTACTGACTATTGTAAGAGCATAAGTATTTACCTTAGATTGGAATTTAACATTTAGAGTAGATTTTAGAATACACTGAATAAGGTTATCTCTACATTGACTAGAGATAGAAAAATGTTTTTCCTTAATTGCACAGTAAAAATACTCAGCATCTGAAATACCTTGTCTTGGCCACTTCCTAGAGCAATTTAGAAGTCTAGTTGAACAGTGAGCCTGGCCAACTTAATAAAGTTTATGTACATACTATCAAGAAAATTTTGTAGTATGCTTTTTCTGTAGTTTCCTGTAGAATTTAGTAACTGTTATGTGGCTTATGTGGAAATATGATGTCTTAAATGCCTAAGGAATCCACAATAGATAAAAGCATCCACCACTGGCTGGGTAGAAGCTTGGGTCCACTTTCCCTTCAGGCATAGTAAGTGAGGAAATGAGACAGAGGCATCGACTCTAATAAAGTGCAGGCAGTGTTTGCCCTACATAGAGATTCACTGGACAGAGCATCCTTCCAGCTGTGGAAGGAAAATGTACACTTGAGTGTGTGGTTACCTCTACAAGCACAGCACCTGGCTCCTTTCTAATAATTAAGGAAAGACATTAAGTTATTCATATTTTGGAGGGTTAAAAAATAAGGGAGTAATAGTTTATTTCCATGGATGAAATGCCACATTCATGGTGTCTCCCAGAAGGCAAACCATTTGGCATAATTAAGCATGGAACAAAATTATTACCCTGTAGTGTGGTTCTGACATTATACATTCAAAAAAAAAAAAAACAAAAAAAAAAAAAACAAAAAAAAAACAAAAAAAAAACCAACCCACCCAAAAAACCAAAAAATTGTCTCCTTTGAAACAAAATTATATTTACCCCTTCTGGAGAATATTTCAAGCTAACATATTAGAAAACAAATTTTCTGACAAGTACCACATCAGAAAATAGAATAAGGCCAGTCTGGAAAATATGCCTTGCCAAGAATAACAAAACCACTATAGTTATATATTGACTAAAAATTATTAAATTAATAATAAAATGAAAATTGTCCTTGTTAGATAGAACAAACCAGAAAGCTTCCTCCCACTTATAGAAGTTTAAATTATCAGAATGGCACAATTTCAGTATTTCATTCTTAAATGTAGACCTCAGTACCCCACCAAACCTCTGTTTGAAAAGAAAAATTTAAAAGCAAATGCAAATGAAAGAGCTACTGCTGACAACAAGAAACTTTTACATAGAAAGCTAAAGATAGTCACACTGAGAAAGAAAACCTAATCTGAATCTTGAAGGACCACACAGATTATATTTTAAAACAGATATTTTAAGATATTTTTAGATATCAGAGTATGGCACTAAGACCTAAAAGGTGTAAAACCTATGAACCAGAGTTCTTTCTGATAAGCAGTTGGAGTTGTACTTCAATAGGCACAATTATGTGACCCACAGCCATAAGATGAATATCAGAATTTTGTGCTCTGAGCTTTCTCTTTTCATTTTTGAGCATTCATCTACATTTCTTGGCACCTCCCCACAGAGCTGTAAGCAATCTCTCACCTACCTCACCTAAGCTGAAGTGACCAAGCCCTCACAACTGCTTTAGTTCATCAAAGAAGCTTCTAGAGAAATTTCATATGTCAGGAAATAATTTAGGAACTTTTATGCATGAGTGTTTTAATTTTTACTACTTTTTACTTCCTGGAAAAATTCAAGAACATCTTTCAATCAGGCTAATGTTTAAATTGTTCCCTGCCTATTTTCTCCCAAACCTTGGAAATGCTGCCAACTCTTCCACAGGGGACTTTCAAGATTCAATAAGAGTAGCTAATTTAGATATGGCTGGATCTTATCAGCTTTATTTTTCCAGGCTTAAAAAATTAGCAATTCTGGACTATTGCTGTTTGTTTGAGTTGTACACAACAATAACAAACTTCAAGCCTCTTCCAGTTCCTCCAGCAGATTACACAAAAAAACTGTGTTGTCTGTAGGTTTCTGTGCTCCATAGATTGTAAGCTTATGGTGACACAGACAGACGCTGCAGATTTTGTTACATAACTTTAAAAAGGTTTCATTGTTATGGAGGGATTAGAAAGATCAGTTGATGGAAAAGAGCTTATACATCTACAGTAGTTGTTACACTTAGGTCAACAAAATCTATTCTTATTTCTGCTCCTCTACATGCACAGTGAATGCAGAGGAATTCCAAGAAATTCAATAACACAATTGTGAAAATTTATAAAGCAACTAAAAATTTATTTCTCCTTTTGACAAACAAAAGAATTTCTTTTAAGCCTATATGTTTACAGACTGTTTAAATTTACAGGAGAAGAGGAAAAAAAAAAGGAAAATGAAGAAGGTAAAAAAAAGGAAAAAAGGTTAAAAGGTAAAAAAAGAGAAATACTTAAATAGAAATAGCTTGATTACTATCAGTAGGAAGATTTATATCTACTTGTAGAGTTAAATTTAAAGTGGCACTTGCACCAATGACAAAAACAAAGGTCTAATATGTAGCAATGAACAGAAGAAAGGTTGTGCTACAAGGTAAGCAATCAGTAAATGTCACAGTGTGTCACAGCATACCTATGAGCTAGCTAAAACAAGGAATTTGATTAGTATAAATTATTTGTTATATTCTTTTTGCCACTGTAGGCAATTTGGCATAGAACAGAAATGCAGGGGTTTATTTGTTGCCATCTTCCAGAAAAACTCCAACTCAAACAGAAAACCCAGTAACAAAACTTTCATATTTCCTGTTGAGCCTAAAATGCTCAATTTAAGCATTCCTTTTTCACTGCACCTAAAATAATTAATGAGTAATTGTTAAGAAAACCTTTACTGTAATATTAAGGTTTAAATTCTATACCTTAACCACAGCAGCTATAATAAGGAAAGCAGAAGAAAAGCTATGAGGACATGTAGTGTATAAATATTTGTAAGAAGGCAAATGAATAAAAATATTTCCTTGATACCCATGAGAGTCATGAAGTGTTTCTAATTTATTCTTCAGCATATGAAAGTTCTCATTGCCTCATTATCATACAAGGTATTGTTACGTGTACAAATATAAATGTTGTTTTTATTCCCAGACACAGCTACAACCAGCAGTCAGTGAAGATATTGCTACAGATTAGCCTCTCTCAAAATGAAAAGTAAATTACAACCCAAACCTTCCTGCTGTGCAGACTTCCCCTTCATATTCCTGCTATTTCTTTCTCCAGTCCATGTGGTCATTATTTTGTGCTCAAGCTCTTTTTAATGCCTCCATTACATTATTAAATAATTCTTTAAGTGTGCTGAAATATTTTTTATTTCATTTTCAAAAGTCTCATTAGAAATAAATTTTAGATGATTGCTGAAGGCATGATTAGAACTGTCTTAGAAAATGCCAGACTTCTATTCCTTAGAGACTTTAATGCTCTGTATTTGAGTCTGCCCTGAATGACATCAGTATAATAACTTGAACTGAGAAACAGTATTCTAAGAAATTCCATGTTTCCAAATTTCCATTTGCATTCAAGTCAATTTAGATAGGAGGCATATGTCTAATTGACACAGCTTGCTAGGACTCCTGGAATTTAACTAAACAGTAATCTTACTGCATGTCTTAACTAAGAAATAATTAATTTTTGAGTAAATTTTTGGGTAAAGCACTGTGTCATGTGCTGGTTTTGCAATTGCAAAATGATGTAGGATCATCTGTCATTTTTGCAGTATATCATGTAAGTGTTTGCCTCTGTATTATGAAGGACAATTCAAAAAAATTAACACTTTGAAGAGACTGCAAGTCTGCTGCCACTTGCCTCAGTGAAAAATAGTAATTTACATTATTTTGCACTATGCTGGGGACAATTCAGTCAGAGGACATAGTTCACTGCCTTACCAAGGTTACAGTTCCTGTATTCACGATCAGAAGTGTGAATTCTGACGAATCCCAGTCAGGTTCTCAGTGGGCAAGAGGAAAATGTGCCGGTCTGATGGCACATGCAGTCAAGATCAAAGCCTATTTCCTTCTCACTCTAGACTGATCCCAAAATATACTTGGCAATGAATGCACTGCTCCTTACAAGCCTCACATCCCTTGTCATTAGAAGTATTATTTCTACTGAAAATTATTTTCAGACCAGAGCAGATAAGTCTGGGTGGGTGCCAAGTGGCTGCCATACATACAAAGTTGTAATTCACAGCAATTTGAAAGAAAATTTAGAGAGTCTAGGTGGCTTGTACTGCTGGATATGGAATCTTATCTCTTCATAGACTGAATGTCAGTATTACGTTATTTTGTGTCTAATGACATAAAACAACAGCTTTTCAGATGCATTGCACCAGCATTCAAAAACAAAATGATGAAGAAACTGGAGATGAGATACTCTTATTACATCAGCCTTATATAAGGAAGCATACATAAAGTATGCAGATCTCCAACATCACCATCAGGTCCCTCCAGGTGTATACTTATATACAGTGATTATAGAGATGCCACAGTACTCTGTAGAAAGGAAGACACCACAGGTTCATGCATTAAATACAGTTCACAAGCTAAAAAAGAAAAATAATTTCACTTGTGGGAGGCATTTTTCTCTATTTTATATGGAGATTTCCCAAAGGTGCTTAAATCTGTTGGGTCATATTTCTGTATTTCTCATGATAAGCTAAGGACAGTAGGGAGTCCAGCTCCAGGCTAATAAATGTTAGGCAGCTCACAAAGGTGTGTCCTACTTCTCTTAGCCAGAAGGACCACAAGGGCCACAAGGATGCAGGGGAGAAAACAGAGAAGACAATTCCTTTGGGGTTCCAAAGAAGTCTTCTCTCCTCAAATATAAATTAATCAAATAAACATGTGGCTTTGGCATCTGTGTTATGCTTTCCTGAAGTCTAAATTGCAGGTCCAGCTGATGACTCTATGTTGAAATGAGTCACCACTGTTCACTCCAACACCATCCAAAGCACTTGGAATATGACTAGAAGCAAGGACCAGTACTTTTGGATGGTGTTACTTATGACAAGAATTTGGGAACAGTCTGCATCCAGATAGAATTTGAATCAAACAGTACATTATTTATTTTTACTGCTGCTTGACACTGTCTGTTTCTCAAAAATCAACTTTATTAGAATCAGCCTCTGTCAGAAAAGTTCTGCAGAACAAAACTACCTCATAGCATAAAAATGTTTGTATTAGCACAAATTTTCTTCTGCTGTTAATAAGACCTGCAAAACATCTTTAGATACAACAGGCAAAGGAGATAATACCTACTTATTCTTTCTTCACCACTACTAAAAATTTTTCATTCTAGACATTTTGACTGAAAGGTGATTTAGTCAGAGACATCAGTCACAGCTGGTAAGAAAAACAAAACTCAAAACTGATATGGAATTTTGTATAGTTGTGTCAAGCTAATAATATACTCAAGACATAGTATATGTCTTTGGAGAGTATTTGTAAAAGCTCTGTTTTCATTAACCCAATTCATGTGTTATGGTTTTCAAATTCATTAGTTCTTCATGTAAAGGCCCCAGATGGCAGCTTGCACTAGATAATAACTAGTAATAACATGCAATAAAATTCACAACTGACTCATGTTGAGCCTGCTACCCACCAGCACCTCCAGACTCCTGTCCGCCAGGCTGCTCTCCAGCTATTCGTCTTCCAATTTATACTTGTGCCTGGCATCTCTCCATCCCAGGTGCAGAATCTAGCATTTGTTCTTGTTAAATTTCATCCCATTATTGATTTCCCAATGCTCCCAACTGTCTTGATCCCTCTGCAAAGTCTCTTGTCTCTCTAGAGAGTCAACAGCACCTCCCAGTTTGGTATCACCAGCAAACTTGTTAATGATGCACTCAACTTCTGCATCCAGATTGTTGCTTAAAAGTATTGAACAAAACTTACCCTAGAACTGACTCCTGAAAAAAATGCTGCTGGTGACCAGACAGGCCCACTCACTACAACCCTCTGAACTCTGCCTGCCCTTAATCCATTTCTTCACCCAGCACACCTTGATCATACCATAACACTAGAGAGAGGCTTTTTCCAAGGGCATGTAGTGACAGGACCTGGAGGGAATGGCTTTAACCTGACAGAGGGTAGGTTTAGATTAGATATTAGAAGAAAATTCTTTACAGTGAGAGTGGTGAGGCAGTGGAACAGGTTGCCCAGAGAATTTGTGGATGCCTCGCCCCTGGCAGTGTTCAAAGCCAGGTTGGATGGGATGCTGAGAAACCTGGTCTAGTATAAGATGTCCCTGATCAAGGCAGTGTGTTTGGAACTAGATGATCTTTAATGCTCCTTCCAACCCAAGCCATTCTATGGTTCTGCGTTACACCTTTAGCTGCATGTATCTTAAAACAGTATATTTCACAGTAAATATGCTACGTGGCTTGAAAAATAGAATATTTGATCTGGAACATAGTGGAGTTTATGTAAAAAAAAAAAACCCTGTTATTGGATATAGATGATTTTTCAGATCATTCATTAATACCTTAAGTTTCTTGGTTGTATGGATATCAAAAATGTGCCCCAGCATTACCCCTGGGTCATTTTTCACTTTATTTATGTTATATTTGAAAGTCTTTTTTGGCACCCCTTTTAGCTTATGCTTAGAATATTTTGTGAATAAAATTTTATATTGGAGGGCTGGTTTATTATAGTGCTTTGCCTGCACAATCAAGTAGCTTGTGATGATGGCAAAAGGATAATTTATACCAGCTTTCACCTGGAAACATGATTAAATTCATTAATAGCTCCATAATTGTGCTAGGATTAGTTGCATTCTTAACATCAAACACATTGCTGGATTGAGGTCAAACAGTTTAGGAAGTTTTTGCTGGGCATACTATATACCATATAATTCAACACATGAAAGGAAAACTTGGAGAACAGATGCTGCTGGAACATGAGACAGAGAAACAGGAAAAAAAAATCAGACTGCATTGAATTATCAATCTGTTCCCCATAAAGGGAAAGCAGGGTTTCTAGGAAAGTTAACCAGTTCTGAGAGTCTGCAAATTAAAAAATTGTCAAAATACTAGAAACAAAGAAGTCTTCAGTTTTTACACCTTTTTCTTTTTATAACATCATGCTGAACTTGCAGTATAATGGAGAGGCAGCAAATATATATGTGTGGTAAAAGATTTCTGCATGTGGTGGGGGAATGAGGAGGGAAAGAGAGACTCTGTAGGGTTCTTTCTCGATTTCAACAAGAAAGGCCCAACAGATTTCATAAGAGGACAAACAATAGCACTATAGATAGTGAAAAATTTTCCATCCCTCCACATGCTGGGAACTCCTCATTCGCGCAGCATCAGACAGACTCCAGGGAGGTTTTTCCAACTGCATGCTGCAGATTCCCTCCACTGAGAGGTCCCACTTCCCTCCCATGCCAGAGTGCTCTGGTTGCATAACAAGCAGAATCAGCTCTAGATCAGCTTCCCCTGGCACAGCGCCCGGGGGTCCTCTGTGCACACCTGCAGTTTCACATGCAGTGGCTGCCTCAGCTCTGAGCACAGCGCCCGAACCAGAAAGCAGAAAAAGCTGTTCAAGATCACTCGAATACAAAGTCATCTCTCAGGCTGCCAATGTAAACAATTGAATCAGAAGTGCTGGTATGAAACTTCAATAAATATTTATATTCACCACAATACCAGGAACAACTTCCTTGAAAGGAGATTTGAGGTACTGAAATACTCCAAAAGAAAAGTGGCAAAGAGTCCATACTTAAGCATGCTTTTCAGGATTTTCAGAATTCTGAAAATTCTGCAGAACATACCTATATTGACAAGAAGACATGCTAGAATAAAGAGTTAAAGGGCTTTCCTTCATGCTTTCCATAAGTTTTGCAAAGCCTGTAATTAGCACTGACTGTGATTTGCACATTTTTTAAACAAACAAGGAGCTATGATGCTGTCAGCCTACATAAGACTCTTGAGGAAGTGAAAAAGGATTGAAGGCCTTACTTAAGCATGTGAAGAAGGGTTACTGTAGTTTTTTCAAAATATGCTGGCCATTGCCACTGTAAGCTCACTGCGGTGTATGCATATCCTGAAGATACCTGGATCAAGGATTTTTATCTAAACTGTGGATAAATTGGTGCACAATTCTTCACAATTAAGAAATTTGATGGCACGGTGTTTTATACTGAAGACTGGGCATTCTAGTTCCTGAAATAACTAAACTTTCCAGAATTTGGGTTTACCCCTGGCTCACATGTAAACACATTGTAATTAATCTTTTGATGCACCTTGTGATAAAGACACAAGCTCAATCAATCTGACATGGTATTATTTAGAAAGAGAGAAGGGGGCAGTTTCAAGGCAGAATACTTGGGACTATAGAAGAACAGGAACCCTTTTCATTAGCTGGCCTTCATTTGGATCCAATGCATAGGTTTGGAATTAAAATCTTTGCATAGTTTCCCTTTTTGTCTTATTGGCTTTGAGGGACTAGCAGTAAAAGTTTACCTCTCTAGTAGGACTCAGGTAACTTTTAGAAAGATGGCCCCACAGTGTCTTACAGAGTCGGGAGAGAAAAATGATATCCCTAACATGGCCTCGAGGCTGAAAATATCATAGGTGGTGAAAATGAAAAAGATCTGAGAAAAAATTTTGTTCTTGTGTGAGACAGAAGAACTAATAAAAGCTCTTAAGGAAGAGAAATTAATTTCTGTATTCAAAAGGAAAAGGAAAGCTGCCACTGCTGGATTTCAGAGTGATGACACTTCAAAGCAGGCATCATCATGACTAGCAGCACTCTAGAAAATTACACAGAATGTCTCCCAAAGCTTACCAGCGAGAAAAAAAATCCACAGTACAAAACAGCTTTCCAGTCTGCTTAATCTAAACAAAAGCAGGGCACATAAAAGCAAATGGTAAAGTTTAAAAAGTTTGTTTGTTTCATGGTCCCCACACACATTTGTGTTCCCATGCTGTGAATGGAAAAGCATCCAAAGTAAAAGTGGTCTTGCTGTCCCAAACTGTTCACTTGCAATTAATTCTCCCTGTGGACACAGTGGGGTTTTTGTTGATTTTAAAATGCACACAATTCAGAGCAAAGAAAAACAGGAAGGAAACAAAAAATCCTCATAATGACATGCGGTTGTAATGTTTTGAATTTCTTTCATGTGTCATAAACATCTACAAGATGACCTGTATGCGTCTATGGGTGCCTCTTATAAACTACATGAAGAAGAACAATGCAAACTTTGCTATAATGCTCTCAAAATCTGCCCTTTCATCATGATGAAAATGCTGAAAAAAATAACTACTTCTACCTGTTCTCCTTGGTAAAAAAAAAATGTAGGATTACATAATCTCTTTCTATATCTGTTAACCTCAAAAACATTTTTGGAATACGTTGGCCCAATTCAACCAGATTTGACAGAGATAAAGATCTCAAAAGTATAAAATTTATGCATGGGCAGTCTGGTATACCTTAAGAATATAAATACCCTTAGTGAAGTAAAGACGCCATTTACTGGACAGCAAAGAGTCTAAGGGGAGGGAAATTATATGAATGCTTTAACTGCAGAAACTGCAGAAAAAGTTTTACTGGACCCAAAAAAATAAAAAGGCCAAACATATTTTTAAATATCTATGAGAAAATTTATTTAAATAGATTCATTGTGAAAAGGGTGATAGGTGAGACTTAGCAGAAATCCATGACCTACATCTGAAAGCATCCCATTAGTTAAACACCAAAGCTCCTGTACTGCATCTGTGAACTAAATTCTGTCCTGCAAGGGACACCAAAATTGAGATACCAATCTTTCATAAAGGTTGCCAACTGAAAGTTGTGCTTTAGTGAGTATTAGCAGAAATCTATTTCCCATCTTTTGTGGTCTCACTGCATATCCTGCAGACCAGACATGCCAAACTTGCCTAGTCTCCAAAGCCAGCACTGCTGCCATGGATAATACACTGGCAAGATGCAGGAGTCAAAATCTCCCTTAAATGGGAAGTGCATCACAGGTCATCTGCTTCATCAGCAATGCAGGTCCTGTCTCACCAGCTACATGTCTCAAACACCTATCAAGAAATATTTGCATCACCCTTCCATCTGTGTGCAATATAGGGTGGTATAGATATGGACTCCTGGAAAATTATTTTAAAATATCACAAGTGATGTGAAATAGTAAAAAATACCTTTATGGTTAATAATCTTTACATAAATGTAAGATATTCTGGGGCAAAATAAATCGTTGATGTATTTTTATAATGTCCTTAAACATTACCCTGTTAAACCTGGACATGGTGTTACTTACTTTTATTCCATCCTACACTTTTCCCAATCTTATTTTCATATTCAACAGTCTAAGGAAAAGGTTACATAATATTAGACTATTTTATGAGTCACAATAAGTATTGAAATCAGACAGAATATATTTTCTTTTTTTGTTGAAATTAAATAGGGAAAAAATTAGTATCTTGAACTATGAAGACTTCTTTAATGCATATTGTCTTTTTTTACTTCCTTTCCTATTGCTTACATACACTCAAAAATTTAATTGAGGCAATATTGCTTTTTAAAAAAATGTTTATTATTATTGTGCCAAAATTTTACTCCTTTAGTAAGTAAACTGATTTTTTTCATATTTATGAAAGATTCTACTGTAGTTAATGTCTAAAAAGACAGTCTGATTAGAACTGAAAGAATTCACCTTTAGCACATGCCTCCTTCAGAAAAACAGAGTAAAATTACAAAAATAAAGGGAATATTCTCTACATTTGTTTTGCAATGTATTACAATGTCTAAGTTAAACATGAGAGTGAAAGTAGCTATAAACCTAGAATAATACACTTTAAAAACACAAAATATTTTTCACACTTCCACAGCATGAGGAAAGCTGTACAGTGTTCTGAAAACGTTTGATGAAACCAATAGCATCACTAGAGATAGACTGAAAATATTCAAAGGTGATTAGTAATTATCTTTCTCAGAGCTCCTGCTATGTTCACATTTTTGTTAAACATGCATGAAACAAAGTCTGTAAAATTATCATTTAATTAAAACTCTCACCAGTCAAAATCCACTGTGTGTGTCAAAGTGCCATTTAGAGTCTGTAAAGTAAACATTACACCAGTGAAGATGTTGCTGTTATTAATCAAACTCCATACATTTAGGGTTAGTGCAGGTCCTAGATCACACTGAGTGCAAAAGCTACTCACATTTATAAAAATGAGAGCATCTATTACTAGACAGCAGTTCAGGAGTCTTTCTGTGTCCAGATGAGACAGCCTTTTCTAAGTAGAATTTCCAAGTCAAACTTATGATAAGTTTAAGCTGTCTGATGGCAATTCCCTACTGCCTTTCTGGATCTGACCCAAAGCCCATTTAATTCAGCTGGAGCCTGTCCACTGACTCCAGCAGGCTCAAGTTCAACTCCCCTATAGTCTACATAGCAATCAGATATTACTCAAATTTGATACAGCTGAAAATACTTTCAGCTTTCCCACCATTTTTAAAGACACATATTAATATGGGGTAATAAAACATCCGTACTCCAGGAAATACTGAATTTCTGTTCTGCTAAGATCAGTAGAGGTGAAGGGGCAGAGAACCCAACAAAAATCTGAGCAGACAAACAACTAGGAACTATCCAGAACCTTAATTCCCATTGGCTTTCCTGGGAAATAAACACATTTAACCTTGAATATTTTGCTATAAATAATATATATAAAATATAGTGACATATATTTTTAATATGTAATCTTTATTATTTTGCTCAAACAGACCTTGACACTACCTTTAACTCCTGTTGACTTCAGTGGGTGACTGAGACTTTGACAACAGACAGGATCAGGCTGTCTGTGTCACCTGTGTGTAGTCAAAGATAAAAGCTGATAAATTACATCCAGTAGTGATATAGCTCCTCCATTTTTTCACATCACAAGCAAATATGTCCACATCTAAAAATACTGTTGCACATCAGCTCTGCATGCCATATTTATACTTCAGTGCTTTCAAAGGACATATTTTAGAAATATTCTGAAGTGTTTGTAAGAATGAAAGCCAGGTTTAATGATTAAATTGATTCTATTCAAGCAATTGCTCCACTATAGAGAAGGGGAAAATTACTTGTGGTATCTGCTTCTAATCCTCTCACAAACCCTTTTGTTGCTCTTGCATCTTAATCTCCTTCCAGAATTTTTACTTGCTATCTTAATTTCACAGATGTTCTCAACAAGTGGTGGGTTGCAATTTTGCTTAGGTGAGCATTTTCTGATTCTGTGGGAAAGATATCAGATACTGCAGCTATTGGAACCAATGGGAATACATCACTGTGTACCCATCATGGTGAAATGAACAGGCTTTTCCTTCCTTTTGGAGAGGTCTCAAAGGAAAGGAGTGCAGCTGTGTGTTTCTTACTCTACAACAATGGGAGCTTTATAAAATATGTGGTCACTATCTACTTCCAGGCGTAAGGAGTATTTCATGTTGTAGCTGCGCAGGCTGCACTATCATGCAGAATTTTCCCTGGAGCATGCGTCCAGCACAAAAGGGTTCCTCAGTTCTCAACCACACTGTAACAGCATACTTGACACCATCCTCCTGATCATTATGTTGTGTTTGGGAGGGACCTGGATGAAGACACAAAGACAAAGCAAATTTAAGCACCTCAGAATGCCTGTGGACCTCAGAACTGAAAAAAAAAAAAAAAAAAAAAAAAAAAAAAAAAAAAAGGAATTTCACCACAAAAGGATAGGCTAGTTCTTGCTGCTCTAACTCAAAGGCATCCTATGAGAAGCAGAAAAGATACAGTTGATAATGAAACAATTTGTTTATTCCCATGGACATCTTCCAGTCCTTCAGCAGCTGCAGCATGCAGTAAAGGTTCCCAGGCCCTCTAGGGTGGACAGAATAACTGGATTTTTTTGTCTCCATAATGATTTGCTGTCAGCAGCCAACTGTCTACCTTTTCCATGCCTACTGCAATCTGTAAGAAAAAAAGGTTTCATGTTTTGCATTTTTACTACTTTGTTCTCACTTAGGAAGACAGTGTAACAAAAAGAAATAATCATTAGGTGTGATATTTTTTTATTAGGTGGGGCTTTTTATTTTGGCAGAAAAATAGTTTTCTCTAAAAGCACATGCTCTTCCCTGAAAAATATTTCATTTTTACTGAGAAATATTTGGTTTTAAGTTCTTTTTTTGAATTTAAATAATATTCAGGTTAATAATGCAAATTTTAGAGACTTTTAACTCCCCTTAGTGGACAGATCTTTCCTTGCTTTGAGAAGCAACACAAACAGAGGGTCTTTGGTTTTCCCATGTGAGCATTGCATAATTGCAAAGAGGTTTGTTTTCCTGTTTGGCCCTTCTGGAAAGGAACTTTTATTATCAGCCATCCTACATGAACAATGATACAAGCAAATTCTGAGGAAGTTCTGGTTCAACTCATCCAGTCACAATGGGATAAGAAAAATGACATTGACACTTCTCAGCCAACACACATGAATACAGAAGGCAGTGTACTCCATTCTGTTCCAGAGTGTGAAAAAAAGACTGAAATATGGGCAGCCAAATGCAAAGAAGAAAAAAAAATTAGGATTCATCCTAAAAATCTTTGAAGTAGAGACACAAAACAAATCCATGTATATAAATGTCATACTCCTGTATTTTTGGCAGAGTGATTTTCAACTGTCAAGAATTGGTATTTTGTATAGACTGCTTTGTTAAAACCCACTGCACCAAGTTTTTCTCATTTTAGACAATTATGTTGTACAAATTCATATACAAAACTTAACCCACTTCCTAACTGCCAATCATTGGGTTTTATTTAGATATCTCTAAAAAACATAATCTCCAGTGTATCCTGCGATCTTGGTGAAATTAGCAGTTTGTTGAACAATCCTGGCTGCCCACATTGTACTCAGAGCACTGAGGCACACACTACCAGGGGTCCTGGAGAAAAGAGCAACAAGATAACTTGAACCCATGACCACAGGAGTCCATGCAGCACCTCAGGAAGGGGACATTCTCCTTTATCCCAGCACTTTACCTCAGCAGGTCAGAGTTCACAGAGCAGATACCAGATTTGTAGCTTTTGCCACTGTTTTTCCACACAATTTAACACCTTTTTCTCCCTGATTCTGATTTTTACTGAACAGTTATATGCATGATCATTTCACAGAATCTTGAAAATTTTCATTACATCTTTAAAAACACTTTGTATGTATAAAATATGCAATTACTGGGTTAACCAGCTATTTGAATTTCAATCTTTGTTGATCTAGAAGATATTATGTTGGATGCATAAGCAATGATTCCATGTTCTTGTCTATCTTAGCACCCTCCCATAGCTCCTTCTGTCAATGACTGGTGCAGGACAGCTGCTGTGATTCATGTCTTGCCACTATCCACATACACAACAGCCCTGAGCCAGCGGGATTTAAGACACATCACAGACTGAAAACACAGACTTCTTTGCTTCTCATCACCCTGAAACACATGGTAAAAGGACTGGAAAAAAATTAAAAAGGGGAATGTCAGTCCAAAGAGAACAACATCTCTCTTAACTTCTAAGTGACATTTCCACTTACCCTCAGATGGGTGCTGGCAACATTTAGGATGCTGGTTTGCATCCACAGCAGCTCATTGCCACTAGCAGTTATAACTAGAGAGCCACTTCAGATTTGCTGGGGCGTTTTTGTAGATTACACTTCTTTAGCCCCAAGGCTAAAGAAGAAAACCTCTACTCTTTTTCTTAGGAAATATTTACTAATTTTATTTGCTCATACCTCCTTTTCCCACTTCCATTACTCATGTAGAACTAGTTGCAGGTTGGGGTTGAGGGGAAGCTGATTAATACAGCACAAAGAGATGAGGCACCTCACAGGGCTTTCAGCAATAATCCTTCTTCTAATGGATGCTGACACCTACTACAATGATCTGGCTTCTTCTAACCCTCAGTCACCTCAACAGACCAAAGTAAACCTCACCTCTTCACTTTGTACTCTGCTAACATCTATGTTAGGATGTGAAGCAGAATAAGGGTCACAAGTTTTATTTTAGTAAGTGAACCTTAATGTTAGGGTGCCTTTATTTAGTGCCTTAGCTTAGCAAAATACAGTTTATTCTCAATATCAGGAGCAGCATTCATGGTGTGAGAACAACACATGAAACAGACCTGGATAAAATACAGCTAAAAAGACAGCTAAAATAGTATACGTGTAACCTCTACTCCAACCACTAGCAAAAGAGGCAGTTGATAGGGCAAGGGATCTTTCAGTATGAAGTTTTAGTTGAGATCCAGTTTCATATAAGCGTTAAATCTCTAAGATGGAGACAGCACAAAAGGCACTCAAATACAATATAGCTACTGAACACCATCAGAACAGAAAAGTCAATGAGCACAGCTTGGACCCAAGTACCAGAAGTTTTATTCCCTGAATAATCTTATAAAGAATATAATAGCTTATTTGCTCTCTTTGTCTATGTGTATAGAAACAATATCTCTTCAGAGCAGTCCTCATTTTTTAGCATGGGATCTTGTATGGAAAATCAATAAAATTGTCAGTCTTGCTTTAATGTTTTTCATGTATAAAGTGTTGTGTACATTTATTTGAGTTCCCTGTCTTAATTGTTTAAAAATAAATAAATATGAATATTTAAATTATCCAATTATCAAATTATCCAAAATAAGTGTAATATATTTGAAACTAACCAGGAAACTAAAATTACTGACTTCATAGGTCCAGTGAGAATTCCTGAAGTGAAGAGTTCTTTCAGTGATTCAATCACATATAAATTACCTGCAGAAATAACAAATCTGTGGAGTAGGAATTAAGACAAAATTAGGAAAGAGAAGTTGTTTTGGTTTTCAGTTTGAAAATGTTGCTTTTCTCGAATTTAAAACAAAATAATGGAAGAAATTGCAGTGATTTTTTTTTTTATAACAGGCAGCATATTCCTCCAGTTTTCATCCACTTTTTGTTTGTTTTCATTCATTCTGAAATTCGTCCCCCTCATACAGAGTCAGCACAAGGACCAGGGACATTCAGTGCTATGATGACACAAATGCTTGGGGTCCAACTGTGTCCACTGCTTCAAGCAAGCACCTCTTGTGCTAGATAAGAACTCCAAGGTATGTTACATGACAGACAAGTGCTAAAAACTCCTAAACTTCATATGGGAAGGGAATCTCTCTAAGTCTGTAATGGCTGCTGCTGTGTTGATGGACTGTGACTCCAGTTTGAACTCCTGATGTAGACAAATGCAAATTACAATGTTGGGTTTTTTTTGCTGCCTATTGTCATTGTTAAAGTGATACAATAGGCCAAAAATCTTGCCCTTGATTGTATAAACATGCTGCCAAAGAATACTAAAAGCTGTTCAACTTCTGATGTAGGGAATGCATAGCATATGAATCTGGGAGCCAGAAGGACTATTGAATAATATCTGCTGGATATGATTTTTCACTGCATTTTTTTTTTTCTTCTCTTACTGTCCATGAGAAGCTGGAACCTATGTAGATGTTTGGTCCTCTGTGGCAGAGGATTCAGGATTCAACTTTTGTTAATGAAAATGGGCCAACTGGATAGCAGAAATCAAGTTAGCTAGTAACCAAAAGCACATGGCTCATCCACATGCCTGTGACTCAGACAGCCCTCTACCCCACGTGAATATTACTTATATTTGTCAAGCTGCTAAGTTTGGAGCACAGGGAAGCCTGACAGAAGCCTACCTATGCTGGCCAGCATATTTAGTCTCTTGAAGTTCTGTATTATTTTTAAAGTGTTTTAAAGTACTCACCAGAAGTGTCTAACATGGCCAAGTTTTGTTTTAGTATCTTTGGGCCCAGTCATGAGCTACTGAGAGACATTTCCCATTTGTACTGATGGGCAGGATACTAATCCTTTCATCAATCTTTTCTCACTTGCTGCTCCTCCAAGACCACACTAACAAATTTAGATGCTTCCCCTTAGCACTTCAGCAAAAGGCAGAAGAAGTTTTATGAGAACAAAAGGAGAGAAAAAATATTAGGGTAATTTTCTGCAATGGAAGCAGACTGCTGGACTTGACAAAATATTTTCAGCAGTGCAGTGTGCAAGGACTCAGCACCAGACTCTCGTTGTTTATATAAAAAACAAGTATGCCTAAAAAGTCACTGAGTCCATGGGAGTTTTCCCCTATCTTTGAGTCAGACAGCTTGAGATCACAAGTTTTGCTGCTGATACAAAGTAGTCTGTTCTCTGTTTCTCACTTCACTTAAACGTGGTAATTAGTAGGTCTTAAACACAAGTCCCCAGGCTTGTATTGGCTTCCTCTGAGTTACTCTACAGTCAAGCTCAGGCCTTTCGGCACTTTTTGATTTATTTTAGGGCTGCAAGGACCACATCCCCCATTATAAATATTCTGATACCTGCTGTTGTTTACTCTACTCCATAGTTTCCTCACAAGCGCAACCATAAGGCTGCACGTAGTTCAGCCTTCACAGCATTCATTTCCCACTTCACACAAATGTCAAAGGGTATGGAACTGAACTTGCCAGTGATTCATTAGCATGAAATTCAAGGTTTTTCTTTAGTTGCAACCCTAGTTTGGCTGAGCATTAGGATTGTATCTGTGTATATATTCAGTGCATCCAAGCCAGTAACTCCTTGGGTGGTCCAGGAACTCCCCAGCTAGTTATCTGCCTAGAAGAGATAAGGGCCTGGTCTCAGGCAACCTAAAAATAGGTGAATGATTGAACTGTGCACCACCTTCAGAAATATTTGACTGACTGATACAGGAGTTCTCCAGGTAGAAACACTGGGCAAATTATCTAGTAGGTATGGCTGTGTAACTCCAATTTTTATGCTTTAATATACTGATAAATATCTTGGTTGTAGTCTAAGATTCCCAGGCCACTCCTCCTAGATAATTTATCAAACAGTGCATAGATAGTTAAATATAAACAGTCAATAGAAGCATGATTGCTTCTTATTGGTTGTATATTTAGATGTTTTTATGTAGTTTAGATAATCTATAGAAAGTAATTATGTATGACGTGGACTGGTAATGTAGGACCATGACCATCGGAGTTACAACAAATGAACAGAAAAGTGATTTGTGAAATTCATGTCATCAAGCTGAAGACATCATGGCAAGGATGGCTGCAACTGAGACTTGTTTTGACACCAAAGAATGACAAATAATTTTTTCCAAGAGATGTAATTCCCTGTGCAAGCATTATTTTTTGATAGGAACTTTTCTGTACCAGCATCAGAATCTTCAGGTGTCTGCAAGTGCATGGAAACAGGTCTGGTCAAGTGCATGGAAACAGGTCTGGTTTTGTCAACTATGTTGGAAAATATTCTGATCCTATGCCTAATAAGTAAAATTTTCTGGTTTAGGATTAAAAAAATTAATTTTTGGTGATTCATTTTCAGCATAGCAACCCATCAGAAGCCATTTGGATTATTAATCATACAAGAACATTGCTTTAAATGGCCAGAGACCAATTTTTTGGTGGCAAAAATTTATTTGTCCAATCCTTTGAGTTCAGTTCCACTTGCCAATATTCCTTATCAGTTTCCATTAAAAATTGATGCTCCTTTCATCACTTCTTTTTTTTTTTTTTTTTCCAGAAAGAATATTTAGAAGTGACATCAGCTGGTTTCCTAAAGTCTACAAGTAATCAAGTAAACCATTGCTGCTATCTCTTTGCTTAAGCAGTATTACACAGGTCAAAGACCAGACTGTAGTCTCCAACATGTCTTCCTGATACATTTAATGGCCCCTGTGGGAAATGTATAACCATGGCATTAATAATGCTCAATAAACAGATTTTTTTTTCACAAAAATGCATCATTTCAATGGAATCATGAAATAAATTCACAGTGAAACAGAGCAACAGTCAGGAAGCAGAATCTGGGAAAAGATAAGAAATAGTCATATATCCTACTGAAAAATTTCAGAGCACAAAGGCATCTCCAGAAACTAGTGCTCATTACGGGATATTGTTACACATCCTTCAGTACTATGTAGAATAATGAAAATGTAAAATCTGGAAAAGTGCATGCACTCTGTTCTGTTCTCTGGCCTGCCTACACAAATTTGTTCTCCATAGTTTGCACGATCTTACTTCCATGATCAATACATGGCTTCTTATAACTTTCAGATTTAAAGCACAGTAGAACATATTCCTAGAAAATTTCTTTAAAAGTATACAGAGGAGAATTATGTGAGCAGGACAAGCCAAGTAATGTACCTGACTTTTCTTAACATTTTGGAAAGTTGGCAGTGTTCAGCACCCCAATTCTCTTCCAGTTACAGAAAAGGTCTCTATGGTATATTTTAGTCTAAAAATAAGAGTTGTTGCTGAAGTGAAAGTTTTCTAGAAAGTGCTATAAAATAAGTTGAAAGAACTTATAATTAATCCAAAGAAAGAAGTCTGCAGCTCATCTTTCTGTTATTCCTACACACATCACAGAGCAAAGAATTCTTCACACAAACAAGAGCCCAGAGAGAAGAAAAAATGCAAATTACTTTATAAGGAAGAAAGGTAATGGAAATAGACTTTAGGTGATGGAGACTCTTTATTTTGTTTCTGGAAGTAAAGAGAAGTTGCAAACCTCAGAACTGTGACATGGAAAGCTGATGTCTGTAGTAACCTTTGGAGAGTTTTTATTTTAACAAAGCATTTCCATTACTTGATGAGTTCACCACAAGATAGCTCTAATCCAATCCTGATGTAATTCAGTTTAGGTTCATGGAATAATTTATTCGTGCCTTTCTCTCCTCTGTTCCTTTCTCACTTTGTCCACATTTTCCCTTTGTCCACATCTCCCTCTCTTCACCGAGCCTCAATTACCTCTGTAGGTACAGCTCTACATTGCACATATAGTGCTGCAAGAACCATGCCTTGTCACTCCCTCCCAAGTGTGATTCTCCTTCCCCTTTCAGATCCAGTTCTGTCTCTTAGTGTGACCTATTTCTAAATCAGAATTTTGTAACATTATCTTGGGATGACTGTTAAATACTTATACATGCTAACAGGTCCAAGAAAGATTAATGTTTTGGAAAGCCATTTCAAGGTATGAGATAAACATGTCCTTTAACTAGCAGCTTTAACTAGCAGCCAAGAAAGTGATTCTGCTACCAGCTGTGGTCATTTTCATGTTTATGTTTATCAGTGTTATCATTAAGGCCGGAGCTGTACAAAAGGAGGTTGGTGCTCAAAGCAGCCTGTGACCAAATAGTTTGTGGTTATGTCTCTTAGAGTAGCTGGCAAAACACAAAATGAAGCTGTAAAATAGACAGGACAGAATGAACAAGATCTAAATACTCCTGTAACTAAATGAATATGAGCTCCTACTAACTCTGACTAAAGTGCAATAGTTTTCTAGTGGTATGAGCTTATAAAAACTACAAATTTTGATGTACTGAAAATCTCTTATGCTTGTCCTCCTGTCTTCTGTGTGCTACAGCAGTCATGTCAAATTCCTTTGGTGTTTCCTCATGTTGTAATGACTTTTGCCCTCTGATTGATGAACCTACCCATCACTACCCTTTCTTGTCATATTGCTGAATGTGAGCACACTGTGCCAAATTAATTTCCCTCGACTAATGATGCTTCGCACTTGCTTCCAGCTGTGAATGGTGGGGGGGGTGACAACTTGATGAGACTAATAATCTTGCTGAGCATATGACATTAAGAATAAAGGCCCAGAAACTACCAAATAGATTTGTGATTTCAATGGCAGCAGTTTAAAGGCCTCACTAGCTCATTAGAGAATGAACTGATAATAATTTAAAAACTTTGCTACCTAAGTAAGTAGCAAACATGTTACTGAGTTGCTAAATGAAAAGAGAAATAAAGTAAAAGAGATATAAAAGCATATGATAAATACAGTAACTTTTTTTTCCTTAGTCCAGCTCGATAGACTGGAAACAAACAACATAAAAACTATGCAAGTAAATATCAATAATGAAAATTAACAAAAAGTCTTCTTCAGATGTCAATGATTTTGTGGGGAAAATAACCTTTATAAAGGAAAAAGTAATTTTGTAGGAATCAAAAATAGTAAGTTGAAAGAATTACCTAGCAAATATTTTGTACTTTAAAAAAGGACTTCCTAAAGACTGCAGATTGACACCTTTGAAAGTGGATGTAGATGATTTAGGAAATCAAACACTATTAAATTAGACTATCACACAGAGTATGGTTGTGTGTTAAGTAAATTAAATATTTACTTAACATTTTACAGACTCACATAAATCTCCCTACTTGAATTGAGTGAGATGTTTGGCAAATAATATTGAACCAAACAAACAAATCAAAAAATCCTCCCCTGTTTAACCAGGGTTTTTTTATGCCAAATCTATTTCCCAACTTTTCAAGAGCTTGTCTTACTATAAAAGACACCAGTAATCTCTAACAAGCTCTACAGTAATTTTTGCTGATCAAAGATATGTATAATTTATAGTCTGGAAGTGCTCTGAGTAAGATTTGTTACTACAACACAGATACTATCTCCAAGACAGTGAATTTGAAACATCTTTGTAATTTCCATGTGGTATGTAGAAATTCATCCTCATTCGGATAATTTTGTCAGGGTAAGAAGGAAAGGCAAAAATGGTGAAAGTTCTAACAGGATGGGTGGCTGGTGCCACAAAATATTGGTGCAATGTAATAACTTGTACTTGGTCAAAATATAAGGCAAGAAAAGGGATGTAATCAATAAAGGACACAAAAAGTAATAATACTCTATGCAGTAAAAGAGCTGAAAAGAGTCAGTCTGATACTCAATAGGAATATCATTGATATATATAGTGATGTCAGTGATATATATAGTGATACTGAGACTGGTCAAGTGCTTTATGCCTTCACCTGCCAGTCCTGACCAAGTCATTGTCTAGGGACCTGTCAGACAGCAACAGTGCAACCTTTAGCAGCAGTGGCAAGAAGGTTACTAAACCAGGGAGAAGAAATGTTTAGGGCATACGTTCAGGGCATATTTAAGAAAGTTAGGAGCTGGCTGGGCCAAATGTAGTTCATAAAAGCAGACTTTAAAAAATGGGTTATATAAACCTGAAGCTGCTAGCATTTATCTTTGAACCCAAATAGGATAACAAATATTTTCTTTTAACAGTGAGAAATGAAAAAGTAAAGGACTAACAGCTGCTTTAACACTAAATTTTAGAAAAATGGCAAAAGAGAACAAGGAATTAATTAGCCACCAAGGTCAGTTTGCCAAGAATAACTTAATATTTTCTTACAAAAGTTTAACAAAATTTGGGGGTAGGTAATACACAAAAGGGGCAAACTGTCTTAGCTAACATCCCCAAAGTGGGTAAGGGAAGAATATGTCTGTTCTAAACTTTGGTAGTACTAATATTTTCATTAATGATGCTGAGGTATACACTGTACATTTGTGGATTATCATAGAATGGTTTGGGTTGGAAGGGATGTTAGAGATCACCCAGTTTCCAACTCCCTGACATGGGCAGGGGCATTTTCACTAGACCAGGTTGCTCAGAGCCCCATCCAACCTGGCCTTGAACACTGCCAGGGATGAGACATCCACAACTTCTTTGGCCAACCTGTTCCAGTGCCTTGCTAGCCTCACAGTTAAGAATGTCTTCATAACATCTAATCCAAAATCTATCCTCTTTCAGTCTACACCCATTCCCCCTTGTCCTGCCACTACATGCCCTTGTAAAAATTCTCTCTCCATCTTCCTTGTAGACTCTCTTCAGGTTATGGAAAGCTGCAATTAAGTCACACCAAAGCCTTCATACACATTGGAATCACATCTTCACATATTCAAGCACACTGAGAGACAGAATTAAAAATTACTTTGTCAAGTGAAATATGTGTTGTGAAAAAGCTAGTATTTAACTCCAAACAGCCAAAAGCAAAGTCCTGCAATGGATAGAATAACCAGTTGCACTGGTTATAGACACAGACAACTCTTCATGAGTCTGTGAATGGGTGAATGCTTCAGATGTTTAAAATATGAAGACTTTCCACATGAGTCAGTGGTGCTGAGGTCTCAAATAGAGTACATTTCTTTCCATGGAACACAAAATCTCTTAAAGGATGCAAATCATCAGGAATCTAGAAAATATAGACTTTGAGATAAGATCAGAAAGCAGTGAGGATAAATTCAATTTAAAAAATCAGAATGTGAGGCTTAAAATAAATAAATATATCTAAAAATACAAAAGGTCAGGAAAAATTAAAGAAAGGAATTTGGAACGAACAGAAGCAGAAGTGATCTAGCAACTAGAGAATGAATGAATGAATGAACGAATGAATGAATGAATGAATGAACAAGAGCAGATTATTCAAGTGTCTGGGCATTTCCCAGACATCTGTCAGAAATAACAGAAAAGCTAATGTGGCCTCCTGGATATGTATGGCAAAGTGGGGAACAGGTGAGAGAACAATTTAAATCCCTTTCCGATGCTTACTTTCCACAAGTAACTGAATCTATTGCTCAAAACCTTAGAAACAAGTCTTCAAAGGGTGAGGTGTAGAATAGACTGAATTTGGTGCTTTTATCTTGAAGGGAACAACTTCAGCAAAATCTGGAGACTGGAAATATCTGCCTAGGAACCTCAGAGCACTTATCATCACTATTTGACAACTCAACTACTCTGATGCTGCCTGCAAGGAGAAAGGGAGATGAAATGTGGGAACAACAATTCTAGACACTGTAATTTTGCTGCTCCTCTTTTGTCTAAAGGCAGAAGCTATTAATCCAAGAGAGATAAGATGTACCAACAGCTGTTCATAGAATATAATAATAAACACACTTTTCACCAAATCAAGTAAGCCAAATTCACTAGCTGCTTTATATCATTCTGATCATTAAAAGTAGTGTTGATACTTCAATGCTGAATTTTATTACTCATTCACTATCCAGATTAATGAAGTCTGCCAACTTTAAATATTTTTATTTACAGAAGGGGGGTAGAGTAAATAACTGACCTGCAGTCCTTCAATGTTGTTTTGCATTGAAAGTTTTTGATTCCAGTTTGAGGTTGGCAAAGTGACACTTCACATTTTTAAGTTCTGGAGACTTCAAAGGAGACAAGTTTGCTGTTGTTGGACTTTATGACTCTTCTGCATGTCATAAAATTCTTCTACCATGTTTTCCATCACTTTTGATCAACCACAGACAAAGCACTGAGGGATTATGCATAGGAAAACAACAAAAAACATATGGTATTAGCTTCTCCACAGTCTACATCTCTTATCCGATTCCCAAAGTGAATTAAAACTCAAAGAATGAGAAGGCAAAAAAAAATGAAAAAAAGTAGAGTGAGGGAAGGTGGATGAACTTATGAGCCTGGTTGCCTGCATTAGAAACTCAATATTCTGGAATACCAGCTGTTAAATTTTTGTTTGGAATATAAACAGTATATTTGTTACTAAAAGCAGTCACTCTGGTTAAGACGCTATATTATTGATGCAACTAATGGAGCTCAAGGGTGTGTTAAGAATTAATGTAATTAATACAACTTCAAGAAGAAATTAAAAAGTATTTGCTTCTGTCCATTATTTTTGTTTATGCTATGCAATATTTTGCACTAATGGAATTATTCTTATGTTTGTCCTTTTGTCAAGGAATTGTTGGAGTTTCTAAGCACAGGTTAGAGTTTTTAAGCATAGGCAGATGACCACGGTTTCACTGAAGACCAAATAATCACCAAATAAGACCAAATAAGTATGTTTTTTTTTAAATGGCTATTGTGCATAAAACATTTCTTCCTCACATGCCTTTGAATTTCAATTTTTTGTGACACCAAGATTTCTATTTGGGTGGAGACTATTTGGCACATCCAAATGAAAGTAAATAAAGTAAAAACAAATAATTCGGTAGATTACCAATTCTGACTTGATCAGGCATGAATGTTGGAAAATATCTTCTGTGTCTGGGGATGTGAAATCTATAAACATACCTCAAAGAATAACTGAATGTTATGCTGGGGATAATTTAATCTCTCAATCACACTCTAAGTATTTGTAGAAGTCACCTGTTTTTTTCTGAGCAACTTCAGAGATGGAATAAAAAATATATTGCTAAATCTAGGTTTTAAGAGGGCATCCCAGCTCCTTCAAGCAACAGCTTTTTTCTGTCAGTCATTTGTGTGTGGCTCTAGGAGTACTTAAGCAAATGAAGCTATGACAGAATTGACCCTCCACAAGTCCAGTGGTATAACAGATTATGATTTTCCCATTAAAATTTTGCTATATTACTTGGTTTTCAGGCAGGGGGAAGAAGAGGAAGAAAACAATACTGTGAACTTGAAAAATTTCTGATTTCTTGCCAATTTTCACTATCTCCTTTTTCTTGTATAGTAATCTATCCATTGATTTGAGATTTTCACCCTTTGTCCCTTTAGAAAGATTTCCAGTGTTAGAATTCAAGACTGGTTCTTCACTGGGAAGTGAAAATTCTAGATGCCAATGGTGTAAATAGCTTTCACAGATGCTCCAGTTTGAAAAAAAACCCCTATTTTCTTCCTTCTATGCAAGAGAGGAGACTGGAACAATATAGTGCAGAGAGATATTTTAAAGTTACATAGAAAAAAATTGCATACAATTTTAAATTATGCAAAAGGATGTATGTATTTATGAGGATAATGACCCACTTCAAAACAAAGCAGTCAGAACTGTGATTTGTGCTTATTGTCAACCCAATTCTAAAAGAGACATGCTACTTACAGACCTATGGTTACTGTGAAAACATAATTTACACGTTATCACGAGGAATCCTTCTTCTATAAAAAAATGTCTGTCTTTGTGTTTCATTGAAACTCCCTTGTTAGATCTAGCAGGAATACAGAAACTTTAATAGTGTGTGGTTACAGGTATAAATCACCTAGCCCAAGGCTTGTACAGGATGCTGGAATGAATCTGAGTGGCTTTGGAAAGTCCCTCAGTAAACTGACTTTAACAGTCATTACCATGCTCTCCCTTGATGAACATATCTTCTCTCACAAATTCTAAAGAAAATTACTTAATCTCTTTGGAGTAATGCCTGGTAAGAAAGATAAGTCCAGAATCATTAACGAGTTTTCTTGGGAAAAAGCTTGATCATGCCAATTGATTGGTAAGGAATTTAACAGAGTTTTGTAATACTTAGGTTTAAGAATAGCTTGTTGTTTTCAGTTTTAGAATTTGTGAATGTCATTGCCATTTTTCAGAATATTTGTATGTGAACATATGTTTCAAAACGTGTGTCTACCTAATCTGGAACTTGGGCTATGAAAACAGTCCTGACTGTGAATTCTCTAAACTATTTCTAATTCTTCCAAAGCTACAGGAATAAAATGCAAAATGCATCAGTCCAATATTTTATTTTGCCAAAATTAAACAGATGCTGAGTCTCAACAGTCCAATTTCCATTTAAATTTAGAAGTCGTGTTTTTCACAACTCCTATGTTTGGCAATGAGGTTTTTTCCCTGATGTTTACTGCTTGAAAAAATTAAATTCCTCATCAACAGACCGGAGAGACTACTTTAATTGTGGATTCATCTCTCTTTTAATGTCAGAATACCTTTATTTAATCTAGTGATATTTTTTCCTGATATTCTTTGTATTTGGCTGGGATCTGCATGAGATTCTGTGACCTCTAATAGAGAAAGGAAATATCCTTGCTGCTTTGAACAGTAGACCAAGCTGCACTTTCAGACCCGTCATCAGACTCTGTTCAGGCAGAATTAATTCAAATCATAACAGAAGGAGAGAAGAACTCCGTGATGATCATGAAGATCTTGTTTCTTTCAGAACTTTGTGATGATCGGACCTTGTTTCTTTCCTGGTTTATGCAAAGAGATTAAATGAGCTTGGCCTGCTTTGCTCATATAACTGAGAAAAGGTTCTTGCTGCAGACTCACTGGGGAGTAAACACCAAAATGGACAGCCAGTGTTGGAGCTACAGGGTGATGTTAACACACCATCACATGGTGATGAACCAGACACCTATTTTGGCTGGAGATTAGGAAATTGAAAGTTTCATTTAAATACCCCTACTTCTTTAATGGAAGAACTGAGTAAGAGGTTTCCTAATGAACAGGTACAGCGACATCTTTCTAAAGGGACAAGAAATCTAACTAGTTTCAATATAAAACTAAATATGTGTATGAAGATATATTTTTTCCTCTGTCTACAGTTACAGGAATGACTAGTTTAATCATCTTTCTCAATCCTTTCCAGTCTGATTTTCTACAGTAGTAAAAATAAAGCTGTCAAAGAAAATCAGCAGCATAATCAGGCACACTTCTTCTTTGGGAAAAATTAAAGCCATTCAGCTCACTGTGTTGTTAATTACTCAAAATCTTGCATTACAGAGAAACAAAATTTTATTTGTTCAGTTCCTTTTCATCCCTTTTTAGACTGGTGGCTCTTTGAAGTGATATGGCACTTAGCAATTTTATTTGAACCATTGATACTGTTCCACAATTTTCTGAACCAATATTCTATGATGGAAGTCACAAAGTGTTGCCTTTTCCTTGATGTTATGGTTTCTATTTCAGTAGACTTTTCAGTTTTAAGGGTGATGATCCACATGGACATATCTACTTGGCTACGATATTGTATGTGTTTTCAGGTTACAGTAAAAAAGAGGTCAAAGCCAACAGGAACATTTTAATTAATTTTGGAGGGACAGAATTGTCTTATTTTTAATTGGAAAAATTTGGAAAGAAATCTTCTTTCTTCCAACGCCATCTCTGAATTACAGCATAAGTGAATATAAATCAAAATGCACAGATTGATATAAGAGTTTAATTAGAAATGAAAGTTGTATTATTACTGTAAGTAATAGAATTAGGTCCATCTAAGCACAATTTAAAGTTTCCTGTGGAGCATATAAACATTATGTACTGCTTGTGACCATGAAAAAAGGAAAGGGTGTAAAGTAAATAATGTACTGTTCATGTTTCTCCCTTAGCAAAGTCTTGATGTTTTCATCATAAGGCATACTTTATGACATAATAAATTGCCAGAGCAGCAATATGTGTGATAAAATGACTAGAAGGAGACATTAATCTGTATTATCAATTTAATTTACCAAGCTCACATACCAGCATTTTACTGTACTTAAATAAAAGGAGTAAATCAAATAGGAAAAACAGTTGCTTTTATATGTCAACCTGTTTATTTTCTATGGTACATGAAATACTGGAAATCTCTATGGAATGATATGCCAAATGGAAGATAGCATTACAATTTTCAAGAAAAAACTGCTTAGCTTTGAGCTAATGGAAAACTGATCTTTTATATATGCATGAAATGGTTGATGTGGTGGTTTTTTAACTGGAATAAAAGTGAAGATAACAAACCTCAGTACCCTATTAAACACTTTGTAACACATGGACACTGTTCAAAAGACACAGAAAAACTACTGGTGTATTTTCCAAGCTCTGATTCATGTAAATTTGGACATAGTCAAATTTATTTTTGGCAGGAATAAAATGCTTTACACAAGGGGAGAAATAGAAAGACCAGAGTTTGAAGAAGAGGGAGGTTTAAGGAGATTATCTCTTATAAGCAAAACAAACACCCATCTCCTTCAATGTGTATATGTGTATGTTTCTGCTTAACTAAGCAAGATTCCACTTTCATTATGACTAGAATTATACAGAAATGTGACTATACAACTTGAAAATAGAACAAACTTTCTTCTAATGTTAGGTCTTGAAGGCGAAAAAAGACCAAGTACATACTTCCTCCCATTTATTTTTGCCCTTTTCAGACACAAAGTTTTTGATTGATCCTGTTTCTTTCTCAGAAAGTGAAGAAAAGGCATTCTTATGGAGAGAAGATAATAGCACAGTTTCATTTGCTGCGTGACTGTATTGATTTTTAACCTGCGGCAAACAGTACTGCAGACAGATCACTTCCTGGATTGGCTTACTTTTGCAAAAGACAAATCCATAACACCAAATGAAAATAATTTGGAGGAGGAGGAGGAGGAGGAGGAGGAGGAGGAGGAGGAGGAGGAGAAGGAGAAGGAAGAAAAAAAAATTTAAGAAAAACACTTGATGATAGGGAAATACTGCCCATGCTGTCCCAGAACAATGAAGAACACAATGAAGAAACCATTTAAAATATCAACAACTTCTCAACAGCATACTTATGGTCCAGTGTAGCAGCAAACAAACATAGCAACTTGGCTACTTTTTTAGGGTTTGGAGCTAATTTGTTAGGACAAGCTCAGGGAGTGTTGTATCATGTCCAATTGTTTTCAATCCTGTCCCTCACTGTCATTAAAGGCTCTCAAGCAGAGAATGAAATGACTCTCTGGTGATTTTCTCCTCTCCATGATGATATTTTCCTTATTTTCTCAAGAAGAACATGATAACTCCACAACAAATCAGCAGGTTTATCTTGCATCTCCAAAGAGATCTTGGTAAGTGTAAGGACAGAAACAAAGCACTTGGCTTAGGTGAATCAGTGTTTCAGGCATGAGCCTTCTGTCTGCCGCAATCTGCCTTGTGATTTGTAGGGTCAGAGCCAAAGGACATCTCTTTTCTCTTTGTCTTGAAATTATAACAATGCAAACCAAACCAGAATGAAATTCCTGAAGTGCAGGTTAGGGAGAGTCTGGGCACATCAACTCAGGAAGCCAGTCCAAAAGTCCCTGCCCAACTGGCAGAAACATGAGATTCTTCTGGCCCTGGTGCCTGAAGATACTTCATGTCCAGAAGCAAGGTCAGCTGGAGTGACCAAGGAAATTTATTTTTGTTAAGTTTTCCAGTAGCCATTAACTTTTCTATAAATCAAACATGTAAGTTCACACAAGCAATTTCTGTGTGCTTCTCAGAAGCTGGTGTTTGCTTTGTGGCTAAAACAGCACTGAACTTTTCTCAGACCCCAGTTTTGCACAGTACTTAAGAAGGAGCTATATAATTTGGTTTAGCTTTTTCTTCCCCATCAGACATGCTGACTTCTATATTCCTCCTCTTGGCCAAGAATCATCATAAATCTAGAAACTACAAGAATCATGGAATATCCCAAATTGGAAGGGACCCACAGGCATCCTTAAGTCCAATTCCCTGGTACTCACAGGACTATCTAGAGCTAAACCAGGTGACTAATTGCATCTTCCAGATACACCCTGCACTCTGACAGGATTGCTGCTATGGCCACTTGCCTGGGGAGGCTGTTTCAGTGACTGACCACCTTCTCAGTGAAGAACCTTTTCCTTATATTTAATCTGAACTTCCCCCAACACAGTTTCATTCCATTTTCTTGTGTCCTCTTCCTGAAAACCAGAGAGAGGAGATCAGCACCTCCTCAAATGTTTTCTTATAGTGATGAAAAGAAGATAGAACAGTAGACTGAATGACTTTATAGGTTTATTTTTACTGTGATGGTTAGCTGTGGAACAATCGCTCGTCATCTTACAAAAGGGGGATAAATGAGAACCTGAATGATGGCTTCAAGCAACAACATAATGTCCCCAAATATAACAGAGAAAGTGTAACTAGAGAGAGTACAAAATAGATCTAAATTTTAAGGCTGAATCTGAGAGCAAAGACAGGATGTGTTCTTACTATGAAATTCATAACTAGAATTGAGCAGCAGTCATATAGAAAAGAAATTTCCTCCTTTTAGGCCATTTCATTGTCTATTAATTTAGCGGTTTTTAAAAATAAATAAAAAATAAATAAAAGGATAATTTGAAATGTACTGGAAAACTCACATTGTCATCTGTGGGCTTCTTTTTTTTCCATTTAATCACAGCCCCTCCAAAACTGAGATCAATGAAGCAGAGAGATGAGGTTTGTGGTCCATCTCATTGTACAGGCCACACTGAGTAGAATAAGAACAGCCTGAGTGAAAGACAGAATAGCTTATTTAGGTGGGAAGACAGTTAATGACACATATTGTCTGAAGAGATTGCATTGAAAATTACTGGATGTATCCAGATGATTCTTTTCCAACAGGGAATCTGCTGCAGCCTCAGAGAATGACACGCTGGCATCCAGGGTATCTGTCAGAGGACATATATGCCCAGGCAAGGGAGCATTCTGGGAACAGGTTCTGCAAAGATCCAGAAAACTCTGCTTGTCTTCTTGATGAGCATTGTTGGTCTGATCTAGACAATTTTTTTTTCTATAAAATGTTCTCAAGATGGAGTTCCATTAAAAGCTTTCAGCTATGATGAATCTCTTAGGTATTGCATGCAGATGGAGGGCTGCTTTTGTTTATTTGCTAGCAAAAGAAATTAAAATAAAATTATTTCTAAAATATGTTCAGAATTAAATATATCCTTCATCTATTTAACTTATTGGAAGTGGAGATCCAAACATTAATCTGAGAGTAAAAGATCTTGAAATAATTTTTAAATTTTATCTCAGATATTATTCATATGAAACCCTGCCTCTCAGATTTTCCTAAAACAGAAAATTTAGTCATGATCAAGGATTGCTACAATAAAGCAAAAGATACCAACATTAAAATTAGGTATTAAGAGACCCAAAGTTCAGACAGACACTAGCCATTTTTGTAGACTGCAAAACAAAAATCTCTTTTAAACTTACTTCCTACAGAAGCTTTGCAATCAGGTCACTACTGTTTTGTGGAGCTAAAGCAGGGAAAAAAATAAGTATGTGCAAGACAGAAGTAGGAGCACTATATAAGGGACATGTTGCTCTGGGAAAAAGTTGTTGCCCATTACCTTGTCTGTTCTGGCATTACAGATGACAAGTGACAACCCCATAAGAAAGGCAGATCCAAAGGCAAATGCTTCCCCTTTTTTCCCCCTGAAAAAATATCACATATTGCAATTAAGCCCTAAAATATAGAGGAGAAGAGAAAAGTGGCAGCCAGGCTCATCATATTAGAGATGCTTGGCACTTTGAGTTAACATGCTTTATAAGAAGTTTTATAGCTTCTTGGAAGCTATAAAAAGTCACCTTTGTAATTTTGCTGTCTTCAGTATATTTTTTCTGTGGTAGAGCATGGGAGATGCAGCAATTCAATATTTCAAATTCTGGTTATTTAACCTCCTGTTTGTGTCCTAAAGTATGGCTTGTTCAGCCTTTCCAACAAAGATATACTTCCTAGAAAGTTTCCTTCTTGTGTCAACTCCACTATTTAATCTCTTTTTATAGCTGTCGTTTCCAGTTGTGACTTCATGTTTAATTTTTTTTTTCAGTCATTTTACTTTCCTGGGGTTTATTTCTTATTGTAATTTTCTTTAGTTTTTTGGTCTCTTACAAAATGCTGTACACTTAGTTTTATTGCATCTCTGAGGGACGTCTTTCTCTTTATTATAAGAGACATTTCTGAAGTACTTTCCTCCTGGATGACAGCATAATGACATTATATTCTTTCATGTGCTGTTTAGTTTGGAACGCTCTGTTTTGCTTTCTACAACACAACATGTGCTAAGAATCTGATAACTTTAGTAGGAGCACTAGATTGTCCCTAACTATTGCTCCTTTTTCCTGTTCCTCATTTGTAATAGTACCTGCTTTTAGTAAGTTCTTTTGCTCAAGCCTTGGCATTACCTCTTACTTTCACTCTTTTTATTTATAGATTTATCCTGGTTATGAAAAATATGTTAATAGCCTCTTAGAGGGAGTCTGATGAGCGTGCTTTACCCCTACTGTAATTTCTGCCCAGTCTCTTGGCCTGTTTCAAAAACAAATTAACAGGATTGGGCTAAACCTCTTCCATCAGCAGTTAAATTTCTCTGATCACATTTGCTTGAGATTGTGAGCACTCTTGGGTAGTTCTTGGGTCCTTAAAAGGTGCTGAGGACTTGGCAAACAGCAGTAACCATATCACACAGAAATTTTTTCCAAACAACAATTTGCAAGCTTTTAGTAAATAGGTGACATCTCTACACGTGATCTGAATAGAGTTAAGACAAGTAGATGAATAATCATTGTCTGAAAATGTTTTTTCTTCTTATGACACATAAAGCTTATGACACATAAAGCATTCATAAGATCATAAAGTTGTTTTACAGTCCCGCAATTTATGGTGAGTTGTTTGATTTACCAGTAAAGGAATATTATCCCATGAATACTGCATTTAATCAACTGCTTAACTGAATTATTCTGCCAGAAATTTGTTTGTTAATGATGCTATTTTCTACTGTTTCTAAGCCTGCTGGATTTGCTGGAACAGCATGTAGAATCTGTGTCCTGTTAAAATACTTTCCTGCAGTTAAAATGTTTGTGTGACACAATTGTCTGTGTTTTTATTTTAACTTTCCACAATTATACGGTTTCCATGCACACAAATTCAATACTAGTCATCCTGTATTACCCATAGATTAACTACCCAAAATGTACTCATATTAATTAAACCCTTTCTTCCTAATAAAACAAAGCAGTTTGTAACAAGACAATGGGCAGAGTTTAAAAAAAATCAGAAATGGAAGATAATAGTAAAGGCAAACCTATACCTTCAATAAGTGTTTTTGCAACACCTCTTTAAAATCTATATAAATATATGTGTACATATACCTAGACAAAGAAGATTATTAAAGCTACCTGCAAATGACAGGCTAAAATTCTAAGCTTTGATGCTGAACCTACCTTTGCAGATAGGAAATTGCCCCTCCTGTCTGTAACCCTGATACTAGAACCCTCTTATCCCTGAGGAAACCAGTTCAGATCCCAGCTGGGCAGTCTTGGCTTTCCGTGGAGATCATTGCCTAGTTTGCACATGAGTAGTTTCTCAGAATCCATTCCACCTGATCCATTGCAGAGGTAATCCTAGCCTTCAACTCACAACTCTGCAATGTGAACCATGCAATGATGCAAGAGTAGAGAGCATAAAAACTTGAAAGTGTATATGTGCCTTTTGCAGAACAAAGACCAACTGATTGCTCATCAGCTTCAAATTATACTGGGATAATTCAAGCTACCTGTCCCTATGGAGAAGTATTTCTGTAAAGACTGATTATTTTCAACTCTGCCTAGTTTGAATTCCCATGGACATGTCAGTCACTCAGTACACTGAAGTACACAAGCCTCATTTATATTTCTACTTCTCTGCTTCCCACTGACCTTAACAAAATGTCTATAGTTTGTGGCAACAAATAATGAATAAAATAAAAATATGTTTTCATTTGTGATTTAACCCTAAGTTTTGCAAAACCATACCAAAACTAGGGGGGTTTTAATACATTAACATATCTTCCAGATTGAATTTAATTCAGACTCTGAGGTTTTACAATCCCGGTTCATGGATGTATTTTATAAAAATTTAGTGAAGGTTGTAACAATGTTCCATGAGGATGCTTTTCCATTCAATCAGAGACATGAAAAATAAATACATGAGGATTCACCCCAGTTCTTTGTAGAACTGAAAGCCTCATTAGAAAGTGAGATAAGATCCTTTAACTGCAGACTTTTACTAATAGATTGTAAAGCTCCTTCAGCCACCTTCTGGCTAGTGATGATTTACACGGGCTGAAGTAAAGACACTTCTTTCTCATACCATTCTGCATGTATTTTACACTTCTGCTAGTTGTCCAGATGAGAAAGGATGAGGCTAGAACTTATCTCAGGAAGAAAATAAATATTTCATACTGAAAACAGAATAATGCAAAAAATGACATTAAAGTGTAGACTGGATTTCAGTGAGTGTAGAAATCAAATAGGTTGTTAAAGCTTCATTCTCAGACTAACAAAACCTAGACATTTTTACAGTTTGACACAACAGCAGCAATTTATTTTATTTCAAAAAATAACTTATCATTAACAAATCATCTGTCCTTGACAGAAAACTGGCAAATTATGTATTACACAATGTACTTAAAAAATCTGTGTGCAAGGTTCCAGAGAATAAAAGCAATATTGTCTATAAAACCAAGGATTGAAAAACAGCATCTCTGCTATTAATTGTAGATTTCAGTGTGGGATGATTAAAAACAAATGAGTTTGGAGGAGCAGTTCTTTAAATGGAGACATCAAGTTTGTGTTTGAATTCTGTAATGTTGTCGTGGTTTGACACGGGAAGAGAATTTCTTTTTTAGAAGGAAGAGGTCCATCCAGTCAGGGGTCAGGTTTAGATACTGACACTTGGGGTGACCAATTGAAGGTGGACACGCCTCTGAGAACACAGAGGGGTTGGAGGCGGAGTTCCCAGGAGGACTCGTCCTTCTTTGGTTCCGGTCACCGCATGGTACGGACCTTCCCCCCCCACCCCGGGCTGGGTGGGGGAGGGGAGCCATGCGGCCTGTGGAGGTAGGCCCAAGGGTGGAGGGGCTGGAACCAGACCTGGCCCCCTGCAGATGGAAGGGTGGAGAAATCTGGGATGTCTCCATTCCCCCCAGAGTCTCTCTCTCTCCCAAGAGAGAAAAAGAGACTCGTTGGTTTTATCAGCAGTTCGCCGCAGGGAAGGAGAAGGGGGGGGGGCGCAAGGTGCCCAGCCGAGCTGTGGGAGCTGGAGCCTGGGCAGCGAGCCATCCTTGGGAGTTGGGACTTTTAACCCTTCCTGAGAAATGAAAGCTTTGTGAAATTTTCTCCTCCTTGGTTTGAAAAAAGAGAGGAAGAGAGACAGCCTAAAACCTCAGATGTTCAGAGAAGAAGGTTGGGGGAAGATGATAGAGTGGCTTTTGGCTGGACTCTGCTTGTTTACCATAGACTGAACCACTCTTTCTTTCAAGAGGGACTGCATTTTAGGGGGATGCATTGGTGAGCCAAGAGACCTTCTTCAGCAACTACCAGTTTTGGAGTGGACAGAGAGAGAGCTGAGGAGGGTGTGAGGATGCCCTCCATCTTCAGAGAAGAAGAGAAGGAAATCTCTGTCCTTAGACCCTCGGCCCCAGGGGAAAATGGGGGGGACTCTAGTCCCGAATTGTGATACTGGACTGTTGTTCCTGGTGGTCCTTGGCAAAGCATCCTTAAAGGGGCCCTATAAGCAGTCTCTGTCCATGCCCGGTGGTGAGAGCACTGTGACATGGAGAGGAGAGTGTCACACTGGCCGGTGTGTCTGGGCAGTGCCACGTGTGACATTGGAAACACAAGAGGTGGCAGCTGTGTTTCCTGGGGGTCTATGGTGCAAGGGGACTCCTCTCTTCCCCGATGGACTCAGTATTGATTATATTGAAGGGTGAAAACTTGATTAAGGATCCAAATGGGTCTCGCTGGGGTTTGGTGGAGTTGAGTGGAGGGAGGAGAAATGTTTTGGAAGGTTTTCATTTCAAATTTTGTGTGGTTTTTTTTTCTTCCCTTTCTTTTCCTTTAATAGTAGTAGTAGTAGTGTAATAAAGTTTTTCCTTTGTTATTAAGTTTGGCCTGCTTTGCTCTGTTCTTGATCACATTTCACAGCATTTGATTGGTAAGTTGTATTTTCATGGGGTGCTGGCATTGTGCCAGCGTCAAACCATGACAAATGTTTACCCCAAATTTCAAAAATTCACTACATCTTTAAAATGACGTTGTGATGTTACTAAGTTTAATTTGGATTGAATATTTATTCTAAAATGTTTATCTAACTATTAAATATGAAAAGTAATGCAAAAGGTACAATAGCTTCACCTCATATCTTTTTTCAGTGCTCCAGGCTGGGACACACGGTGGAACCCTGGGTCATTATGGCACACTGTTTTTCAGATTTCATATTGTATGTTATCTTTATATGAAAATATGTATATGCCTGCATTTTACACATACCTGTGTGTCATTTTCCTCTGTGCAAATTAATAAATACATACCATGGGATACTTTGAGAGTTGCAGAGACCATGCTGGTTTCTAGGACATCTCAGAGGACAAAGCCTTCGTGGAGGTCCAGTGGAAAGCAACAGAACTGCTTCCACTTCCGTGGGACAGGCTGATGACCAGACTGTCCTGAGAGGAACAAGATGTTGAAGATGCTTGATCCCTTTCCAGCATCACATCTGGGCATGAAAGTGTTAAATCAGTGCAATTCCTCGTGCTATGACTAAAACCCTCTCTGTCAGAATATTCCTTCCATACTTTCACATGAAAAATCTTGACTGCTTCTATAGCTACCTGGGTGTCTAGAAGGCATCTTGTGGCTTGTGTACTGGGGGCCAGTGTTGAGATTTTGGTAGAGGAGGGCCTGCAGGGCTGCCCTTGGGAAAAGAGACCAGGGGCTGCCTCATGCTGTCCTTAGGCAGCTCTAAGAGACCCACCACAGGACAAAACACAGCCCATCAGACAAGTTTGTTGTGCCCCAGAAAAAAAACATTTAAGAATGGGCAAAATATGAGAAAAAGAGGACAAAGGAAGACAAAGAGAAGAAGGAAACAGGGAGAGGAGAACAGAATCAGAGAGCTACAACAGAGGCAGCAGGAAGATGAGATGCTCCATGGCAGAGTGGATGTCCCTGAAGGATGGCAGCCCCTAGGTCCCAGAGGAAATGAGATAGAAGGAAGGAGTGTTGAACATGAACCTCTATATGCAGACCACAACTTGCATCCTACATCACTTTTTGTCTGGCTGGAGGCACTACTGAATGCAACCTATAGTGACAGCAAGGCAGGGAGGAGCAGTGTCTGAAAGGAAGCTAAGCCTGGGAAAGGAGGAGTGTGTTTTGCCTAAGTGTGCTAAAGTTTGTGTCTTTTTTATTTGTTTCCCATACCCAAATCAGCAACTAAATATTTATATTAATTGAAAATAAATTAAGTTCATTTCCCCATGCTGAGTCTCTCTTGCCCCTGACAGTAATTGGTAATTTATTTTCCTCTCAATTCACAAGCTTGACAGCTCCTGTCTTTCCAATCCTCTCCCCTGTCCAAATGCAACAGCAAACTACTGGTTGGGTGCTGTGCTGGCAGTTGATTGCAAGCCACCACAGCTATTTAACCAGCCAGAGGATAGCTAAATCCAAGTAGGACAACAAAACATGCCAGCTCAGAGGACTGGAAGGGATTTATGGGATTGCCATCTAGCACTGGCAGACCTACAGCCCTAAAGAGGGAGTGAATTGAGAGAGCAATTTGGTACACATTTCCAGGATTTGAAGAGGTCACATGAGCTGGATGTATTTAAGCTCACAGATTCACAGGTTTAAAGCTAAAGTGTGAGAATACACAGGAGAGATGGTAAAGCTCCATGGGAGTAAAAATTCCAACATATGTGTGGGAAGCAAACTACTAATCTTCCTTTCTGTAATCAGATAGCCATAAGACAGATAAAAAGAGCATGAAATTTGTCCTAAGAGCTAAGGGCTGGAACAAAATGAACTATTAGGTTCTTTTCATCCCCTAACAGAGCCAGGAAAGTCAGCCAGCTGTGCAAAACATCACACTGCCTAATAAGGTAAGATTGCAACTACTTTCTCTCCTTAAAGAATCAAAAAATAAGCTGAGTTGGAAGGGACTCACGAGGATCACTGAGTCCAACTCCTGGCCCTGCACAGAGCCATCCCCAAGAGTCACACCATGTGCCTGAAAGTGTTGTCCAAATGTTTCTTGAACTCTGTCAGGCTTGGTGTTGTGAACTTAATCCTAAGGCAGCTATGTTTGTAAAAGGTAGATAGGCACAGACAATAGAGTTATCTTCAAACGATCTCTTTTTTGACACAAAGAGTAAATGTATAATTTGGGACTAGAAAAGTTAGGATTCTCTGCTTATTATTTTATCTAATTCAGCAGCCAAAAGTCCAAGTCAAACAGTGAATGAATATCCTCACAGCTCATAGGCTGTGATTTCCACACATGTAGGATGCATTTGGTCTACTTTCCATATTTCTACAAGCTGTGCTCATAACCTGTGAACTTGCAGCAGGGCCCCAGATTAATTTTGCATGCTGCAAATTCATTTTATAATGTGCATACATGGTGTGATGCCTTGAACTTATTCTTCCTTCTTTAAAGCTGATTTATCCTCACATTGCACGTCTATCTTGCTCAGGACAAGTCAGAACTAAATAAACTAGCACAAATCATCAGTGTGAAGTAGGAAACAGAGATCTAGATGTCTCAGCCACTTGGCATGTGCTGCATGGCATACACATACATATTTTAGCCAAAATAGGTCAGACAGGGAAACTTCAGATATCTGAGGAGTAGATCAAATTATCAACTCTGCTGTATCTGGGATAAACACTGTTATTTCTGCCTAGGACTGCATTTGTGCCCTATAAGCACACAGATCACACAACATTGCATCATGTAAGATGCAATGTGAGATATTGACTTTGTAAGTTTTAAAACACAGAAATCTGTGTTTGAATTGTGGAATCTTTCTTTTTTATGTTGTAAGTGCTTCAGGATTCCTACTTGCAGCAACATTTTATGTAGCACTCAGTGTCTCATTCTTGGTCTTATTAGGAAAATAAGAGGTGTCTGCTTTTGGACAATAGAGGCCTGAGTAATAGATGAGTGCTGTGGGTATATCTGGGGCCTCCTTTCATCACTTGATTGCAGCAATACTTTTTCCTTTACTAATATTTTTTCATCCAAACATATTTGTAATACAAAAGCTTCAAGTATCACAAAAAAATCTGAGGGCTTTAGTCTCCAGAGGAAATATGATGTTAGAAGGGTAAAGCCATCATATAAGCAGTACATTTCTATGGTAGCTACTGATGATCTGAAAGCTAAAATAGAAAAAATTGTTTGTGCAGCAAAGGCTGTTCAACAATTGAATTTATTGTGAGCACAGAATAAAATCAAAATAATGAAAAGCTGCATTTGACAATGGAGAAAGCTTACTGCTTATTAATCTATCCTCATATATAGAATTACCAGAAATGCTGGTCAGAAGCTAATCCACTTTACTTATAACTTAACACTGAAATAAGTGATTTTATCTTATGAGTATTGATATTATCTTTCTAATATGGGATACAGCAGCCAGTATCCTTTGCTTTAATAAACAGGTACCAACTTTTTTGTAGAGCATAATTTTATCTTTGACATGGGTTAAATGTGTCTTTAGTACAGCTTGAGGTTAGCAGCATTGCTGCTCATGGATGCTTCTCACCTCCTCACCTCATTTTATTTGAGCATATTTCTAGTAGAGAATGCCAAAAAGCCAGCAAATGTTACAGGTGTGTTTTGTCTGAGATTACTTCCTGTGCTAAATCCAGGAGCACCCTCTGGCTGGCTGATCAGATAACTCAAATACATAGGTGTCTATTAATTACATTAAAAAGATTAGACATTTCAGACTTACAGCTCTCTCTATTTTGCCAGAACAAATGCCATCCTCTGTTAAGCTCTTCCTCAGAAAGGAAAATCTGGCCAGTTACAGTTAGTATGAGCCAAGCAATCAGCATGCCAGGTCTGCAGCAGAAAATCTGGAATTATCTTACAACAGCAGCAGGAATATTTAGGGGTGAGCAATTGTAAGAACTGACTCCTGGGACTCACAGTGTTCAGCAGGCCTTTGGCCAAGCTAAACACCAAGTAGAAAATGCTCTTCAGTCATTGCAGCATATTCCCAGACACACTCCTGTCTACACATATCTAACAAACTTAGCTTCAGACCTAAGGAAATAAATGTCCAGACAAACAGATATTCACATCCAATTCACAGGGATTTCCTTTCTTCCAGGTGGAGTGCAAAAGGAGCCACAAGGAGCAGCTTCATGAATGGCTCCAAGAAAAGACACTGATCATCAGCAATGTGTAAAAGGGACTGGAGACAATTCCAGGGAGACCTCTGTCTGTGGGTCATTAAGTGGCCTTGCAAGTTAAGGCAGCATTTCTAAAACAGCAACTTTCAATCTGTGCAGACACTGGTTCTCAGAAAAGCCTACAATTTAGCTCTGTCAGAATTGCTGTCTTAGTAGTCTAAGTGAGAAACCACCGTGGCATGAATTGCAGAAATTGTAAGATCTGCTCATTAAAGAAAATTTGCTTAATCTTTAGGATGTGTGAAAATGTGGGAAAAAAACCCATACATATAATGCCATAGCTATATTTTCCTTTCCAAATTGCATTTGTGAGTATAGTACAACCTCAAAGGCCTGTTTCCATGCTTCCCTCTAAAGTGATCAAACAGGTTTTGCTATCTTTATTGTCGCTATCGCGCTGGCGTGGTAGTGTGGAGGAAGGTATTTAGAAAGGCCTTGGGAATTGGGAACTGAGGAAAAGATACATTTAGGTATGAGGAAAAGATACATTTATGTATGCCCCATTGTTTCGGGAAAGTTTCGCTTCAGCATCTTTATGTAAACCCCCTTCTCCCCACCCTTGAGCAGTCCCCATTGGACCTGACCCATGGGGTGGTTCTGATGAGCCCATGCTGAACACTGTCTCTATTGTTTAGACCTTATCTCTTAATTTTGCTGTATAAAACTGTATCTGGGCAGTAGCCCAGGGTCTTTTGTCCCTGCAACCGTTCAGGCAATACAATCTTTCTGGACTGCATACAACTGACCTCTCTTCGTCTCTTTATCTCGACTCCTTGCGGCGACCGAGGCGCACAGCCGCTCGGACCGTGCTAACCCAGCCGCTGCCTGGTGAGCCCAGTGCAGCGGGACCGCGGCAAACCCCGGTCCCCAGAGGGGACAGCTAGCCGGAGGGGTCCCGGGGGGCCAGGGAGGGATGGGAGACAGCCGCAAGTGACCCCTGAAAGCCGCATTTATTAGCTCCTTTTCTTAGCAAATTGCACTCACTTACTTTTCCAGATTGAGTTTTATGTTTACTCTCCCAGCTAACTTTTATGTTTACTCTTCTCTCTTTCTACCACTCTTGTGTCTACAGAAGATGGCTAGATCAGATACTGTAGAGCAGCTGTTTTCATCAGGGTTTTTTTTGTTTGTCAGCAGAGCTTAAATCTTTTTCCAGTGAAGCTGTAGATAGCATATTCATACAACATATTTTGTTTCTAAGTGTTTTTTATTAAAAAGCTGAATGACTGTAGAAGTCCCAACCAGATGTAGTTTGGGAATTATTATACTTGGATTTTGAAAAGAAATTAGTAGAAAAGGGTACATTCATTTCCAAAACATGGCTCCCTAGGAAACCAGGACTCTCTAAGGTACTAGCTGCTTGCAAACATATTAGCATTTACCTTTGATGACGGGAATCTACAGGATAAACTATTACGCCCAGGGAGGTTTCTTTGGTTTTTTGGGTTGTTTGATTTTTGGGTTTTTTTTCAAGAAATACCTGCGCATCACTACGCAAATCTGCACAGAAGCATGCTCTGATGGACCAAACCCCACCATTAGATAAAACCAGCCCAAGGAGGCCAATAACAAAATGTCTCTGCCTGTCTTTGGAAAATAAATATACTGAGGCCTGAGAACTCTCCAAACTGCTGCTCCTCTCTGTGAGCAGTATTGTGAGTGTCATCCACAAAAATAGACCCTCAATGTGTGCAGATATCTCATCTCCAGAACATAAACTGGCCTAATGGCACCCAGTCCACTTTACCCTTAACCCCCACAGGTTTAAATGCCACATGCATTTGGTTGATGTGAACTCACAGCATTTAAATGATCTGTCCCCAGCTTGGCCTCCTTTTGAAACTCCAGGGTGTCAGAAGCTGAGTGAACCCACCATGAGGCTGGGAGACACGAAAGCATCAAAGTCAGGAGTCATCTGGCTTTTCATTGGCTCTACACTATCAGCCAAAGGCAGCAAACAAAGGAGGGAAGCCTGAAATTGCTATTTGATTGTACAGAAAAGCACCCATACAAAGAAAGGTGTGCAGTCATCCTCTGTTCAAATAAATTGGCTGACAATGCCAGAAATGGTGCTTTGCTACACCATTTCACCTCCTGACACAGGGTGACCATGTGGTGACTCAAAAAGTCCATTGAGTAGGTCCAGAGGAGGTGGGAAACATCCCACACACCATACATTCATCTTACACAATGAGACAGTGTCACAATAATTAATACCCTGGATCATTCCCAGAGTGAAAAACAACATAAAGTTAAAAATTTTAATTTTCCTGAAATGTTTTACTCAGTATTTTCTTTGTAGGTTCCACTTATAAAATAATTTCATTTAAGGGTAGGCCTACTTTGATTTGAGTGATTAGTAACTGCTTTCAAATGTTATTGGAATCTTTTATATGAAACATTAATGGACTAGAAATGTAGGTCCATCTCATATCAATCAGCTTATAGGGTCATTTTGTTTCACCACATTTTCTCCATCCCTTAGGTCCAGAAAATTTTTATCTAATCACCCAAAATGGCCTGCCTTCAATGGGACTTCTTTTCCTTCTGCCACACACCTGTTGGTCTTCAGCACCCTTAGGAGAATGAGTTTTTTTCTGTCTGAAAGAAGGATTTAATCCACGTGTGTTCCAGCTCCCTGGTGTCTTTCCTGACCAGCAAGCTGCAGGCTGTGGAGTGGGTTAAGAGCTGCCACCACTTGTTTGAAATTAGGGCTCATGTCTAACTCTTTGAGTGCGGCACAGTTTGAAGGGCAAAACTCACTTCTGCAATTGGGGTAATTAGTAAAGGCTCTCTTGGCAGAACTTATTGTCTCTCATAGCTCTACTTTGGGCATAGGCTCAAAAGTTGCTAGATAGGGATAGCAAAAGAAAAGGAGAAAGAGGAGTCTGTGTAAGTCCTGTTTCCCTAAGAAACCAGAAATTTTTATGCTGTGTCACACATAGGTAGACCATGTCCAGATTGAGATGGAAATTCTTTTTCTGTCTTCAAAGATATTTTTGGTCCCAAAAGTTCCACTCCTAGAGAGTATCATATTAAGCAGAAAATCTAATGGACAGCTGAAGAACTCTTCTGTTGACAGTCTCATCAAATCTGGTATATTTATACAACATATTTTGCTTCTAAGTGTTTTTTATTAAAAAGCTGAATGATTGCAGAAATCCCAACCAGTTGTAGTTTGGGAATGATTATACTTGATTTTGAAAAGAAATTAGTAGAAGAGGGTAGAACTAGACCTGTTTCAGCAATCTATGCAGTTTTGTGCATATATATAAATATACAAGTATTTTCTAATAGTCAGTTGTGCATACATAGCTGGAATCAGTGCTGGCTAAATAAAAATAACACTATATAGACTGATAAATTTTATCACCTCACAGAGGGATTTTTTTTTTTTTTTAATTATTGGGGAACATTCTTTTCAAATGTAAACAGCAGGGTCTATTTCTTTCAATGCCCCACTGCATGTGTTCTATTCCTCCAAAAATCTCCCCCTCACTAGTATTCACTAATTTTCTTTCCATACAATGCATGTAACAGGCCTCTTTCAGGTGGGATGCAATCTCACATTTGAAAGCAATACTAAAGAATGTATATGCCGCAATACACATACAAAAACTAGACAATTCTCTTTATCTCACAATTCAGTTTGCTACTCAGCACTTCCAGGTTCTTGCACATAATTTTCATGAGAAAAACCAGACTGATTAAAAAACCAAATTATTTTCCACCCACATGATGTGGGGAAAAAAGATATAAAATAGCAAATGGTTTTAGGAGCCGTACTGACTCAAATCTATTTTTATTAAATTCCCTTTTTCTTTTTTTTTTCTTTTTTTTCCTTCTACTTTTGGAACAATGTAACAGTTATTTATGACAGATATAAATTTTAAGAAGATATATTGGTGGATCATATCTTTTCCACCCCAAGGCAAAAGTCATATACTCATAATACATTTTTCATGACTTACTGTGATCCTCCTGAATAACAGATGGAAAATAACATGACTGCAGTGTATTATGAAAATGTTTTCTATCCAAGGAGCTTGTCAAAGAGGACTCTGAAAAGATAGGACACATAAATTTTAAGTCTCCTAGACAACATGCTAATCCAAGCAGATAACATTCAGTGTAAGATAATCTCCAATAATATATAGCAATTTAGAAAATTGTTTGTTTCAAGCAAACTTTTGAAGATAAGTGTCAGACAGTTTTTGAAAAATTCCTATTTCATAAATAATTTTGATAGGTGCTGTCTTGTTTTCTTATTTGTCTGTAAATACTAATATTGAAATATCATGATTTCTCAAGGATGAAAAATTCCATGTTCCAATAATTTCTCGGAATAAAATTACTAATGATGTCCCATTTCCTGCCCAAAACTGTGGCTTCCTGATCTCACTTCTCACAAGTACCTGTGTCATGAAGTACACAGGGCTGACTCTGATAATGTGTAGATATGCCTAGTCTGCTGAAAACTCAGTAAGGGAAATCAAACATTTTAAATTATCTGTGCATGACTAATTGATGTGGTCTGTTGTATGAAGAGAGCTGAACCTTGTAAACATCCTAGCACAAGGACTTCTCTTTGTATAGCAAAGCACTGCACCCTTTAGAGCAATACTAGAAGTAGCAATCATATGTACACACTTTACAAAAAAAAAAAAAAAAAAAAAAAAAAAAAGTAGTTTTTGACATTGTATCTAACACAGAAAATTAAAAACTATAGATAAGAATAACGGTTTTGTGGGATATTAGGAGAATCGACCTTTAAACTCTGTGGAAGATATCTTTGTAAACCAAATATTTTTGTGGTGAGTTTTCTGCTCTCTTTCTTTGTATTTTTCACATATGACTTTAATATAAATATGTAATGGCTAACTAAACTTACTATGGATATGTTTTAATTCTGCTAAACCCTTTAATAAACTTAGACAGCTTTAGACCATGTGGTATTAAAAGTAAAACCGGATGGTGGTTTTTTGTAATTGTTTTGCTGTGGTTTTATTTTTCACTTGGTAAAATTCTTACTGAGTGTAGTAAGATCATGACTAAGATCTAAGATGGTGTTTGGAAAATAAAATAAAATAAAACAGTTTATACACACACACACAAACACAAACACATACATGTAATAGGAATATATATGTACATATGTAAGTATATAACCCAGCAAATGTTCACAATTATTACATATTTCTTCATTACAGATGCACTATGTCCACATGAAATATTTACAAAATTATAATTCTGAACACAGTTTACAATGTGTGTTGAGTGTATTGTAGCCATCCATACATAATATCCACCCAAGTATTTGCAGATGTTACTTAACTTTGCCAAGGAGTTTCAACACTCTGGATGAGGTCTTGAACTCAGATTTGGCTGATGCAATGTAATCTGAAATATTTCTTCCCCAATGTGGGAAGGGAAACTAAATGAGCTATGGCTGCTCTGCTCAGTTGATTCCCTCACATTCATTTCTTGCCTTTTGGAATTTACCGTGACCAAAAATTTTCCTCTGAGCACCTTAGAAGGGCTCAGCCAAAGTTTTTTAAAAGCCACTTAAGTAAACAGAGCTAAATATCATCACATAATACCATCTTATTCTCACCCAGGATAAATACATCAAAAGAATCAAGGTAAAAAGGAAGATACTACAACCTTTTATCTTATTCATTTTACTAAAATCTATTCCTTGCTAATGTTCTAATTCAGTGCCTTCCAAACACAAATTTCTAAAGAAAAGTCACTAATCCTTTGAGTAATAGCACTTATTTACTTTCAGTTTTTCTTTATGCTTTGGAACTGAATATAATAAAGGAAAAGAGATAGCTAAGAAAAAACATAGTCAAGTCAAAGAACAGTAAACAAGAAAAGGGTTTCATAAGGGTTTCCCAGCGCTGATTTTTAGACCATTGAAAAGATTAGTCAGCATTAATCTGCTGCTAGTAATGGACATTTTCATTCCCTGGAGTTTTTCCTTACCCCCACTGGTCCCATTTCAGGAAAAGAAAAAAAAATCTCCACAGTGTGGTACTAGCAATGTTTTCTCCCTTTACATAATTTGAAACAGAAAATTCTATATGGTAAAAAAATTCCTTTTGTGCCACTAAGCTGCCAGAGAATGCAGTTTTACAGATCATCAATTTCCACTCACCTATTTCCATATTTACTTTGGTATAGGAGTCCTTGAGAGAGGATCTTGTGACTTCTCTGAAAAGTCCACATCACTTATCACGTTTTACAAGTAATCCTTCCAGCCTTTGACAAAATCAGGATTTGGGACCAGTCAGATGGTTATAAAGATACACTTGTAAAATAAATGCAAGTCTTTTGAGTTACATTTGTGAATTTATACAATATATATATGCTAAGGGAATCCCACACACAAGTGTGCACCACTGATGGGAGTTTAATTTTCTAATAAGATTTATTTTTGTCTTCTAATTCCTAATATATAATAACTTTAAGACATTAAGTACTCTGCCTTCAATGGCACTGTAGCTTTTGCATTCCCCCCAAAAGTGAATTGGTTCCTAAAATTTTAATTTAATTAATTGGCACCCATGCTCCAAATGCTGTGAGTTACTGTATTATTTCAAAGCAGAAAATGTAATTTACCCTTCAAAATTATATTTGAGGCAGAGAAAAATGTGACAATTAAATAGATAATTGAATGATAGATCCTCTCTGAGATCAGTTATTTCAAGAGTAGCAGCAATATGTCTTTTCTGAGGAATTTCTGCATTACTTCCATTGACCAATTTTCCACTTTCATGTTAGACAGCTGCAATTGCTAAACCATCAAAGGAAATAGTAAAAAATTGAATGAAGCCAAAAAAGACACACTAGGGAGGAGAGTTTACTTTTACACAGATTCTACTGAATTGCCTTTTTGAACTTGCTATCCATTAAAAACATCAGGGATTTAAAAACTTTTATAATAGGTGCAGTTAAAAATGCTAGTGATTATTGTAAATTACTGCTTCATTTCTTATGCTGATTGTTGAACATGAATCAGCAAAGGCAAACCCTGTCCTGGGCTGCATTAGGCACAGCACGGCCAGCAGGTGGAGGGAGAAGATCCTGGTCCTCTTTTTGGACACTGCTGTGTCCAGTGCCGGGATTCTTAGAACAGATATGGACACGGTGGAGAGAGCCCAATGAAGGGCCATGAAGATGATGCAGAGACTGGAGCACCTCTCCAATGAGAAACGCTGAGAGAGATAGCACAGGGCAGGCATCTGAAAAGAAGGTTGAGTGGGGATCATGCACATATATCAAAGTACTTCAATGTACACACCCTTTTCAGGAGTTAAATTCAATAATGGTTTCATGCTCCTTATGCATGTTAAAGGGCCCAGACTTCGTATGCTTCACCTAATCTCAATTTTTTGGTACATGAGAAAAAAACACCTGCAGAAATGTGATTCATGTCTTCAACACGACATGTCTTGAAGAATAGGAAGAGTTGGGATGTGCACATGGAGGAAGGATTAGAGTGCTGCTGAAGACGATGATCTAAACTAACCACACACTTAATGATGCTCTACTCTATGGTGAGAGCCCACCAATAATGTGTCCAGGTCAGGATTCCTCAGTACAGGAAAGCTGCTTACAGTGGCTTACTCCATCCACCCTGTCAGCAGTGCAGGTAACCACAGAGCATGCTGGACAGCAAACTCTCTCTGCTCCTTGAACAGCTCATCAGGTTTGTCTCTCCTCCATTTCCAGCTGCAGAATCTCTTCCATTAAGCTACAAAGAACAGAGAAAGAAGAGGAAATGCCAGGCACCCTTATGTGTCCCAAGAACAGTATGTGCTCATCTGAAAAAATGTCTCCAGTGTGTAAAAAGTACATAGTGTGAATATTAACACTGCCTGTGCAGAAGATAACAGTCAGAAATGGTGTTGACTGCATGTTGGAAAGATACCATAAACCCTCCTGTGCTGGTGTCTCCAGGTCAAGAGCTACTGTGTCAATACAAGACTCTGGGCTGCATGTTTTATATCAGAGCAGCAGCCACTCTTCTGTTCTATTGATAATAACATTATTTTGATAAAAATTGCCAATAGCTTTCCTCAGAAAAAAAAAAAAACACAAATCATATCATATTAAAGCAGTCAAACAAAATAAAAATTTTAACCCAAACAATTTTATTTTGTTTTATCATAAAAGGGGGGATTTTTATATGATTTTCTGTGTGTTATGGTGGGGGGGGGGGGGAACCAGACACTGCTGGGGTGTTACATTTCCAAATCATCTGAAACTAATTTCAACTTCCCCTCCAATTTTTTTGGTTATGGCAGCCTTTAGGGAACAAAAAAAATATTCCTGTTGCTTTCTAGAAACACAAATCAAATTCCCTTAAATAATTTTCAAATAAATCACAGGTGTAAAAGGTTGTTATAGCTAAAGCAAACATAGTTAAAAAATTGGCATTTTTACTGAGAAATACATCTATTATTTGGGCTAAGGAGACCAGTCAAAGTGGCTTATCTGTAAACCCTGAACATGACTGTCTTGAACTCAGGAATTTACAGGTTACAGCGAAATATTTTTTTTACTTTTTCAGACTCACATGTGTGAACACAAGAGCAAAAAGAGACTTTAGTTCTGTCAAGTCTCATTTCTCAGATAACAAGCAGATTAAATCTGCTCTATTTTTGTGGACTTTCCCATCACACCAATCACCCCAATTTCCTGTCATTTGTACCATGACTACTTTGACTCATACTGGTTGTATGTTCTTGCAACACCCATCCCTCGAGACATCTTTTGTGTAGTTTTTAATGTCAGCATTTTGGCTGTTTGTTTGTTGGAAGTCTGTGTGGTTTCCTTTTCATTCTTGAAGATGATCTGTTTCTGTTTCTTCTGTAATTACATACACCTTTGTATGTTTATGTTAAAGAAGTTCAGGTCCAAAAAGGACTTGGACAGGTTCAAAGGTTTTTTCTTCCTAAAGGAGTTCATCTCACAGTCTCTGCTAAGGGGAATAAGAAGGACAGAATTTTTACAAATACCCTTTGCATTATAGCAACAGATACTCCTAGGAAATGTTTTCTACAAAGCATGACTCTCAGAAGCAAATACCATATATATTTTCCAAGATGCAGTCAGAGAAAAGACCATGAAAGCATAAGCCTAAGTAGGATTCAAATAACCTGCATCTATGATTTGTTATAAGCATGCCTGGGTGTTTTATAAGCAGGATGTTGCCTCCTCTGACATTTCTGACCAGTCTTTGGACAACAAAAAGTACAACATCTGCAATTTCCTGACTATCCTGTTGAATAAAGAAGGTAATTAGAATAATAAGAATGTATCGTTAAATCCTTCCAAGAACAGATTATTTTCGTATTCTAATTAGCTCCAGGAAGTTTCCTTCTCATTGTTCTGAGCAAGTCACATTTCAGGACTAACCCAGAAATCTGTTTTGCAGTCACTAAATCTACAAAATAAATGGCTATGATATTTAGTAGCTCTCAGCATTTGGGATTCATCTCTCAGCCCTCATGGGCAAAGTGGCGTACTTGAGCTTTTTCTCTGTCTTGACTTCTTACCTTATAAGCTTTCCTTTGTAGGAACTGCTTCTCACTTTGTATATGGCAAACTACGCGGTTCAGTCCTAATGGAAAACCACGTGGCTCACGCTGTGGTTCATCGGATGTTTCCCTTGGCAGCTCTTCTGATGTAAACAGTTCTCCCTGCCCTTGCCCAGAGACATTCCTGCTTGCTTCCATGCCATCCCCTTCAGTTTTGCTGTACAACTGCTTGCAGGACCGTGAGACGAACCAAACCAAGGAACAGATTCAATAACTCCAGAGTAAAAACAGCCTTGGGGAGCAGAGTTTAAGATAGCTTTTGCTCAGAATGAGTTGACCAATACATGTGTGATCTCTAAGAAAATCATGTTTGCCATGTGAGACCATAAATATCTCTGGTGGAACAAATGAGGAGATGATATAGAGACAGGAACAAGCTTGGGGGAAGGACAGGTAGATAGGGACAGCTTAGACCAGCTTTGCTGCCAGGAGAAGAACCCCCCTAAAAACCCCACAAAACCCTCCATTTTGTGACTGAAAGAGTAAGGGCCTCTGGTTACAACACTACTTGCAGAGCGAGTGTTTAATACATCAGCAGCTTGGCAGGATTCTTTGTGGTTCTCTTTCTTTGAGGGACCATCTGGCTCCATCAACTGCTACCCAGTATAATGAAATATTAGACTCATCCAAATCATGTGAGCTTCAGATATGTGTCATGAAAAGAGTCCAACACTCGGGGCTGTTTGGTTACATTATTTTCTCTTTTTCCCTCTGTGCATATTTATTTCATTAGATTTATCTCTGTTCTATTTTCTTTCTCTTCATGGCTGTAGTTTTTTTTAAACTTCCAGATGAAGTGTCACCAGATAATAATTTGAAAAGAGCCTTTTGATTTCTTAGCATTTGTTCTATATATAACTTGTTGTATATGTGGAATTTAAGTAGACACTCACAAGAGCTCTAGCAGGCAAACCTGTATTGCCAAGGTAATAAGATACAGCATGACTGAATCCTCAGTCTTCTGATTCTCTCATTTGTATTACTTTTTCATTTGAGCTGACAATTGTTGGAAGAAGCATCTGAAACAGACATATTTCACCTTGTAGCTCAATTTGTGCACACTTTTAGTAGGTTGATCAACAAATGCTGTCCATAAAACAGTGATCTATTGTTGGCAAATTACTTCTATTTTTTAAATAGCTGAAAGTTACTCAGCCTGCCCTACACTGGACTTTGTGATTCAGATTTATTCCTAGACTAAAGATAACTCAATAACCATAGGGCATTGTTTGCTCTACATCTCGCACATCAAACGGGGATTTTTAAAATTTCACTACAGTTTTCTGAAACCCATCTTTCTTTTGTATTTGCAAGGTTTGAACATAACCCAGGTTTCTCAACTTTGTCATTTAAAATAAGCTTTCCTCCTCTAAAAACTGTGTTTGCATAGCCCTTAATTTAAAAAACTAATGTAATCAAAGGTGAGCCAGACGAGTTAATGCACTTCAAGAAAGAAAGGGCAGCTACCAGTTGAGTACATTTCAATGTAGAGAATCTTAAGCAAACATGGCAAAAGTCCAGAGTGGTTGAATGGACATTTCCTGATGGAGCTCATACACAAAAGGAAAGACCACAGGAGATGGTCCTACCCAGAGTGAAGGGAAGAAATGTAGAAATGAGGAGAAATGTAGAAGCATTTCCCAAGTGGGCAAGAAGGGGATTAGGAAAGTAAAAATTCAGCTGGAGTTAAAACTAGACAGGGAGGTCTAGGAGGCCAAAGAAGTTCTTCTGTAGGTACATCAGCAGTAGGAGAAAGGTTAGGAAAAATCTGGTCATTTGGGCACAGGACCTAGTAACAAAAGCCATTGAAAATATCTATTTTCATTGTTAGACTTGCCCTCTGGCATCCCAGTTCTCCACAGCAGAATCTGTTAGAGAGTAGGCGAGGAAGACACTCAAGGATGCTGCAGCAGCTGGCCAATGTCACTATGAAGATTAACTCTTATCATTTATGAAAGGTCATGGTGATCAGAGGACTTTTCACATTACTGGAAAAAGGAAAGTGTGACACTACTGGTGAGGAAGGGGAAGAAAATCTGGGAATTTTCAGGCTTCACTATCTCAGGGTTGTGGGAAAATTATGTTGTAAATCCTCCTCAAAGTCATTTTCAGATGCATGATTAAGAAGGTGACTGGGAACAGGCAGGAAATCATACTTGACCACCTAACTGCTTACTGTGGTTCAATGGCTAGTTCCACAGACAATGGGACAGCAGGGGATGCTGTATTTCCTGATTTTAGCATGGCACTCAATGAGGTCCATGGTAATTTTAAAGGCAAAAAAGGTGTAACAGAAACTGAATAAGTGGATGATAAGGACAGCTGTTATAATATAGAACGAACTGAAAATTCATCTAGTAGATAAGAGATTATTTTTAAATTCGTAATATAGAAGTAATAAAAAGAGTCAATATACAGTAAGAATTAAAGTACAAAGAAAGTACATTGTTTCCAAATGTATCTACAGATACTCCCAAAGATTAAGCATTCCTTTTTGTTTAGATAAATCCTCTATAAATTAGAAGAGGCAGACAAGCTTCCAAATATAAAAAATATTCAAGGAAGAATTTGAAAGAAAAACATCCCCAAGAGAAGAGGGGAGGATCAGAAGAAATGTAGACTGCCCATTTTGCAAGCAGAGAAATTTGTGTTCCAATTTATTTAGGTAAAACCAGTTTTCTATATTTTGTCTTCACATCCTGGACCCTTTTTTCAGCCCTTATTCTCATTTTATCAATTAGTTTAACATTATTAGCATCAGCAGAATGTTTGTTGGGGCAGAGCTAAGACCTTTGTACAGCTGCATGTCACTTGCCATAGAGTGCAGATTTCCCCGCATCCATTTCTCAAGGCAGTTAAGTTTTTGTAAGTTACTGTATTACACCACCACAAATGGAAGTCATGACAGTAGTAGTATGAAATTCATTTATTTCAGCCTCTCTATAACTTCATGATTCTGACTTCACTTCTTCAGTGGTGAATACTTCTGGGGTTAATACTTGCTTTTATTTAAGTCACTGTCAGTGACTAAAGAAACTACAAATGGATGTATCAACATGAATTTTATATTACATTGAATTGACATTACACTCTATCATTGATGCTTTTCATTAAATAATTCCAATATGAGTCAACAGCTCATTGACTCTGATTTCCGTGAAAAAAAAAATTCAAAGCAATATAAATCCAACTTAAAAAAAAAAATCACTATTTCAATTAGACTTCTTCTTGGATAAATCTCTTGCTTCTCACTTCATTTCTTTTAGAGTTTTTTTCTTTTACAATTGACTGAGAAGAAGAAGAGGTGAGCAAGTGAAAGAGATCTTAACTGGAGGAAGTGAGCAAGTTAAAATGGAAGTGAGGAAGTTAAAATTGTCTACATTAAAGAGGAACACTTCTTTGAACCACTGATCTGCTTTGGATTCACATTTTTTAGATCAGAAAGGCTACAGTGAAAGGTGGCAGAATGCAGAACAGCATTCATTTCACAACATTAATAAATACTGCTGAAGTAAACAGCTCACATTTTTTAAGACACACAATGCTTTTCAATATATATTAATAAGCATTTATCCCTTCCAGCTACCACAGAACTAAGGTCCAAAATAGAATAGTCCAAAATTTCCAGAAGGATCTAATAGCTTAAATACATCCAGCTTTAGTTTACAGTCTGATATATATGGCTACAGTCCTGGCTTGCCTTTCAAAATAGGTTACCAGGAGGAAACCCTGAAAATCTATTCCAATTCCTAGAAATGATACTTTGGGGGAACAATTCCACTTTGGCAAAGTTAGGGGCTAGATGACTTAAAGGTGTGTTTCCATTTCTGTTTAAGACTTCCAAAAGTACATATATGTTTTATAAATTCTTATAATCTCCACAAATGTCCCGAAGTATACCAGCACATAATTTCATTTAACCAAAATAATCAGCTGTGCCTCACCTTACATCAGAAGTTGTTATTTATATTAACAGAGCCTTGAACTTGGTGAACTATATTCATAACTCCTGAATAAGGTCTAGGGGAGACACTGTGAGAGACCAGCCAGCATCTCCTGTTCTCTCTTATCCTCACGGGAGATGCAGAAAAAGCAGAAGAGAATGAATCCTGCTGGCACATGAGGACCCTGGTGCACAATCAAGTCGCAAAGGAAAGGATTCACAAAACAAGGAACAATCCTTCTATCAAGTCCCATGATTTCCTCCACGGATTTCCTCACCATGGAGGAGTGCTTCTGACACTAACACTAACAGTAGTACAATAATAGAGAGACATAAAACTTCCCCATGGTGATCTAGTTAGAGGAAAAGATATTAGGGTTTGATTTGTTCTGTATTAATTCAGCTTTTCTCATGGTTTCTGAGTAGGTGACTACCTTTCCACATTCAGATGAAACATTTTGGTAAAGGAAGTTTTGAGTGAAGCTTCATAGCAAGTTGAACTGAATCAAAACCTACCTTTTCCCTCTATTACAAAATGATTGATACAAGATTTTTATCTTTTCTCAGAAAAAAACACTCTAGACAATAATGAAACTTTCTGTTGAAAAATTCTATGAACTCTAATCTTGTTCTAGATTCTGGACACTGTAGTCCGAGAAGGCAATATTTTTTGACTAGTCACTCCACAGAATTGAGTGTTTCCCACACTGCTGACTCATACATCCTTTTATTTTATTTTTTCACTTGGTTTGTTTTCTGTAGACTGTCATATTTGTCTTGTGACTAAATCCCAGCAGCTCCAGTAGCCCAGTGAGGGATATGACAACAAATCTCAGTTGCAGTTACTTATGTCCTACTCTCTTCTAAGCTTAACTTTTAAATTGTTTATTCATTTGAGAAGGATTTGTGTATCTGCATTAGCATTATCTGTCAATACTAATTAGAGTACTAATATCACATCTTGGTATTGCCTCTTTCCAAAGAAAATTATCCTTGACCACATATGGTTTTAGCAATGGGATGTTTAGTCAGATTCAAGCCTTTGGTATCTGCTTTAGGGAGAATCATATCCTGCTCTCAGTCCCTTTTAATTCTCCACAGATTAAGATTTTGTCAAAGCTTGTATCAATATCAGGGATGATATTTGCCTCTTATTACTTGACCAAGGGGATTCTTCCCATATAGGCTTCTGCAGCACACACCCTCCTTTAGTCCCTAGTGTTTATGTCTGCCTAGTGAGGGCCGCAATTGTAAAGACTGGTTTGCAGACAGTTTGCAGCCAAGGTAATAAAACTCATAAAAGTGGGGCATAGAAAGAAAGTTGGGAATTACAACGTTATGGCAACATCTATCAGTGCTAAGTGAGGAGACAAACACAGGGTTAATCAGCATTGACACACACCCAGGTTTGCAGCTTCTGTAAACCAGCATTTCAGACACACAGCTTAACTCCCAGGATTCCCAGAGGTTTTCCAACTTCAGTGCCCTGTCTTTGAAACAACTTGTACTTCCTGACCTGAAAAGCTAGGTGTGTTTCTAGAAATTGCAGCTAGCACTGTGATTGTGATTGAACTTGTCCACAAGTATTGCTGAAAATCACTTCTGATTTGTACAACAGGATTCCTAAACATTCCTGAAATATTTGCCTGGAACATGTTTTCCCAGCTCACAAAACTTTATAAGCTTCAATAAATGTTCCTAGAAAAACTATCAGCTTTTTAAGATTTTCACCAGCAGAAAAAAAAAAAAAAAAAAAAAAACAAAAACCAAAAAACAAGCAAACAGAAAAGAAAGCAAGAAAACTATCAAGAGGTTTAACTCAGGCTCTAGCAGTTGATCCCATTGTGTGGTTTCTGAGACATCACTGTCCTGTTCCCAAGCCCCATGCAAATTTATTCCTATAAAGCAGGGTAATTGTAAGAACTGAAACTTGGAGAGAGAACAAGCAGCATTGGCTGGGTTGTGGAAGAAAGATGTTAATTTTCTGGTATAAGTCCAAGAGAGATAAAATCCAAAAGGATAAACTGAAAGAGAAACAATTATTTAGTAATTAAATAGCCATTTATAAATGTCATATTTTAGATAATGAAGGACTTGCATGTCTTCTTATTTCTGGAATCAATCCCACCCAAATTTCATTATACAAGATAGGCTTAGCTGGACTTTGTCCTCATTAGTGCTTGAATGGACAAAGACATGCAATTCCTCCCCTCCAAGAGGCCAAACTGTAGCTAGGGACAATGGCAGGACAAAGCACCTAATCTAAAATGCTGTTAAATAATTGGTAAATTGGTTCCAATATTTCAACTATAAGCTTTGTAATTTTTCTCAGATCTTATAGCCCAAAGCACATTGTATGCATTTAATTTTACTTTTAATGCAGAAATTGGAAACAGACTAAAGTTATGGATACCTGGAAATAAGCATAAATATTTGCCTCAGGCTTTTTCACTTATCATGGCATTTTTCACCCTTCCATGCTTTACAGGCTTTTACTTGCCTGTTGAGTTCTTTCTGGCAATTTCATTTGGGTTTTTTGAGTCATACAGAGTAACTTATTTATGGAAAAAGTTACAAAAATATATATCTTTTTGTAGTTGCTTGAATATAAATAAAATTATATTTTCATATCTTTGACAGATATCAGCCCCTAATTCATGTGAGTCATACACAAGTCTTCATTCCTAGACTTCAAAACATTATGTCTAAAATTATTTCTAGGTATAGCATAGAAATAAATGTTACATATCTAATAAACTGCTTTTTAGGTGAGCCAGAAGCATTACGAACATTTCCCAGATGTAACAAAAATTTAATATCATACATTTCCTATCATCCCATAATATATCACACCATGCATTATATTACCTATGGGACCTAGAAATTGAAGGCCAGAGCAAGGACAAGGATAGGGCAGGACCTTAGAGGATAGGAAACTGTTTCTTATCTCCTTAACTCTTGACATAGCAAAAAAAATTACTAAAAGTCTTTGGTTTAATTTTAAAACCCAAGGAAATTGCTAAGTTCTGGTATAATCCATTTCTCTAAAAATATACAAGTAACTGAATAATTACATTAAAGCAATGTCAAGCTTTCTGGAAAACACTCAGATTTCTTGGGTGAATAATCACCATGTAATCCTCCAAAGTCACCTGATTTTCAGTTTGGCTGCATAGAAAACCACTAGTTTCTTATTAAACCATATGATCCTAATATGACCTTAGGGCATATTTAATATGAATCCATGTTGGAGAGAAGAAAACAACCTTCTTTTGGAATAAGTTTGCAGCTTAAAGAAGTGAGGGAAAGATCTGCTTGTGAAGCAATTCTGAGATATCAAATTACAAGGGAGGTTTTGATCTGTGGTTCAGTGATTTTGGACCATTTGTGTCAGTTTTACAGCAAGCAGATGAAGATTAGTGAGTGCATGGACAAAAAAAACTCAGTAAAAAAAGGAAAGATCAAGCAGGTAGAAATACAAAATTCTACATAATTGCCAAACAATAGCAGATTAAATAAAGTTCTTTAAAAACAGGAGCCAATAATAATTACAGAAAAAGTGTGAAGCGTGTAATTGAATTGTGAAGAAGTAAAATAAACAGGATTCTATATTCACAGAAAATATGGACTAAACCAAAAGAGCATGCTTAAATTAATGTGAACCTCAGATTTCATCTGAAGTTTAAGTATTCTCCAGGCTAGTAATAACATGAGGTTTTTGAAAGCTAAATCACACAAAGAAAAACACTGAATGAAGGTATGGAAACAGTGAAGGCCCTGTACTGCTAAACAATTACTAGAATGAATGAAGTAAGCAAATTCCATCCTAGGGTTAAGGATGTAGGTACAGCAAGAGCTAAATTCTGACACTGTTTCAGTAGAAATGCTCTTCCACAGACACTGCAAAATTGTATATGGCCATAAAATACTTTTTCCTTGTCCTCAGTGTTCTTCTTTACCCAAGTAATTTATAAACAGTCTCAAATGGGTTCCCTAGAGTAACAGTGTAAAATGTGGATGTGGGGTGAAACCAGAATGAAACATTCAAAGCTGAATAAATCATCCAGCCAAACAAAAACTACCTGGGTGCAGTCAATCCAACATTGTTCCTCATCAGTATCACTTGCTTCTTTTCATTGTGTGCTTTTCTCTACAAATCTATCTCCTGATATCACCACATTGCTTTCTGAACTCCCTCTTTACAAAAACGTTTGTCAAGAACTCCAGCTCCCCTGCTCTGCACCAAGAATCTCTTTTCTTTGTTCTTGATTCCCCAGGACATTTCAAGATCCAGGATAGAACTTGCCTCCCTGGCTTTAATGTGACTTGTGGACCTAATAAATTTTATCATATGAACATATCCTCTAGCACATATTTTGAACACATATGGATTCAGCACATATTCTGAATCCTTGATCCTGTATTCATGGTACATGGAAGATCTCGAAGCAAGCACTAGAGCAACCAGTGTGGTCTGACATCTGAACTGTTCATTTGATTGATGATGAAAAAAAAACTACTCATCTCAATATGCAGCTTCTACTGCTGTAGAAAGAATAGACATAGAAATATGCTTTTTGTGTCACAAGGATTTTTCTTTGTTCTCTTCATGTTTCTGTTTTTCCTTAATTGCTGAACAATTGTCTCTCATGAGTATTCTTGTGAGGGAGATGCTGTCTTTGTTTTGCTGAGCATAGGAACGCTCTCATGTAACAGGTTTGAGACTTTGGAAATAGGTCATGTGGGTTCTTTACAGCTTATTAATTAATCACAATAAAAACATTCCTAGTTTCCTCAGCAGAGTATGTATTTTGATTCAGCTCAGCTGAAGAAGCAATACCTTCTGCAGATCTGTGGCACACAATATTACTGCTGCTTAGAACAATATTATTTGAAACAGACAATTGCAAGCTAGCCCACATTAGGACCCTCATGATGTTTGTCCCATCTGCTCCACCTGGGTTTCATTAAGATCTGTTCCAACAAGCTTTTCAGTTACCTATCTGTATGCCATTCACAGTGCAGTCTGTAAGCTGCCTTTCAGCTCTTACAGAGATTGTTTATTGCCAAATTATCAAGGCACCAAAATAGATTGGTGAGTTTTAACCATGAAAATGTGTGGAGAATCAATGTTGTAGTCTCAGGATTAATGAGAAATAATGCTCCAAAGACCAAGAAAGTAAACATACTCTAAAGCTTTGTTTTCTTTATTATAGATCACCTGACTCAGATGTAGAAAGACATTTCAAATATAGTAATAGAGTATTGCTTCATCAACTGTACACCTTCACTTCTTGAAAATGGAATAAATTCACTTCACATCCCTAAAATTATAGGAACTTTCATGCTTTTTATATTACTAATTTTCATGCATTAGAGAGATTAAATTCTGGCAATTTGAGGCAAACTTGTCTCTCCTGTCTTTTCCATTGTCTAATGACAAAAGCATGCCTTTCTACCTAGAGAAACTCATTAAATAGACTTATACTTTTCTTACAGCTAGAATTCTTTTATAGTTCTTAGATGCCATTCCAAAAGGGATGGCAGCAGGAATTGAAGTAGGGTAGGGCTGAAGTGGAGGGAAGCACACACTTTCCCCCAGTGTTACACAGAATGAGCTCTGTACTGAGCAATGACCTGACAGGCACACACTACAGCCACATGACGCCTTCCTCTCCTTTTTTTCCTTCCCACAGTCATTTCCACTCTGTAAATTAGGAGGCAGGAATGGAAGACCTGTGGCTGAATCACTTCCTGCTTCCCATGGACTGCAGTTCTCCACAGCAGCCTGAAGACTAATTTAGGCTCTGCAACCAACCTGTGGATGACATTTGTTAGGTGACATGCCCATCCATAAGAATAAAGATTTATTTTTGTTTCCATTTTTCTTTAGTAGAAAAGTTGTAGAGTGCTGAAGACTTCTTTTATAAAGGAAAGAAAGGTACAACCATAGCCTTAAGCTGAATGCTGAGGCCACACTACTGGTAATTTAACACAGATTTGCATGATGATGACAATCAATCATCTCAACAGATCAAGAAATAAAATAACAGATTCTGCATCTCTAGTGTCTTCAAATCAAGACTAGATGTGTTTTTGAAAGATAAGCTTCAGCCAAACATATTAGGAGAGTAGAATAAAAATGAATGCAGTTTGACGTATTTTACATGGAAAATGAAACTAGATGACCTAACATTTCCTTCTAGTTTCAATGTATGTTTCATTAGCTAATTTATTTCTTTTTGTCTTTGTCAGAGAATCCTGGATTAGTATTTTTTCAAAGACAAAGAAGCTTTTGGCTAGTTTAACCAGTGATTCTAATCCAGTGATTCTAATTATTTGGAGTTGAGGGGTTTATTTGATATGACAGTTTTCTGGACAACTTAATCAAAGTCAGATGGTAGATGGAACATTCATTTTTGATAACTCTTTCAAGATATTGTTGACTTTTCTCTATTAGTTGTTTTTCAAATAAAATTATAATTTCTTAAAGGACTAACTGATTAATAAAAGAAATTATATTCTTAAAATTGTGCTTTATTTGGTCAGTAGAGGTTTTATCATCTAAGTTTTAAAGAATAGAAGGGTGGGTTAAAATAATTATCTTCTATTTGTGACAGATTCCTTGCTAGAGAGATGTTGCCTCTTGCCACATTTGCTAAGCGGAGAACTGGGGTTAAAGCTCCAAGGTTTTTACAAGAGAAATTTCGGGATTTTAGGAAAGAAATCAGTCTAAGTGTTTATTATGGGGATCACTGGTGTTGGATTATTTGATGAAGTTAATCTTGCTTTGCTTCATCCACTCCATATTGCAACTACTATCCAGATGGTATATTAATAGGAAATAACATAAGTAGAACAGGGATGGATATTTTCTCCCAGGTGAAAGATGGAACTATAACTGCATATATGCAGTTCATATATGTACCAGGATATTTGGGCCAAGCCTGGCCTTCAGGAAATGAAAAACGTTCAGTTTTATTACCACAAAGTTTTGCTCCCGGCATCATACATATTTATCATGTGTACATACATCTGGGTGTTGGTTTAGTTTTTTAATTTTTAATGTATGGATACATGTACATCACACTTATGCACACTTAGACACAATTTTCTTTTAAAAGCTGAACCTATAATGTCTCAGAAACCCAATCTAGCAAGTGACAGAAAGTCTATGGCCTGATGCCATTTCTGTAGATGTGAGTCTGTCTGTTTTGAACTTTAGAAGAATTTCTATGCATATACTTCTGAAATAAGACCTTGGGCATCTTCCAGATTCTTGAACTGGTCTTAACCAAGAATCCCTCAGGATTTGGCCTCAAATAAATCAGCTGTGAAAGCATTATTTCCAGAAGTGAATCGCTTTCTGTTCTCCATATGATCTAGTTCCAGGGCTTCTCAGATGTTTCTCAAAACTCCAATTTTGCTTCCAGATGTGAATTATATGTAATAGGTACACATTTTTGCTGTTTCTTGTTCCTCTATTGTAGGTAGTTTTCTGGTACTTTCCCTGGAGTTCCAGAATGCTGGAGCAAAGGTAGAATGCCATTTGAGGATGACAATTTCAAATAAAAATAAAAGCTATCAATGAGATAGGGAATGGAGAAATCCTATCAGAGAGGGAGAAGGCTGTTAGAGATTATATATATATATATGAGAATATACCACAATACGTTTGAGTACAAAATTTTTGGAGGGGTATTTTCAGATTATATGCTTTTATTACATGTAAATATATGAGAAAATCACTTTTTTCCAGTACACATGAAAGTTAGATCCCTCTTCCTCCAATGGGTGGCCAACAAGAGATGCTCCAGGGACTGTGGTGTTAGGAACAGCAACTGCAGAGCTGTGATCACCACACTCTCCCTTGGAACATATAATTACCAACAGTGCAACCATTACCTAGAGAAAGATAAAAATGAAAGGTGAAGACAGATGTCAATTTTAAATTTCTTTTATAAAGCAGCTTTTTTCCCTGTAGCATGCATGAATCCTGTAGCAGTCATGAATCAGACTCTACTCTGAAAGGAACTGGCCAGTCTTGTAGTAAAATTGGAGGTTATTTAACAATGCCGAAGTCAAATAGGCAAGGTCAGCCAAAATGTGCACAGATTTTAATAATCCAAACCCAAAAGGTTGGAAATTCATATTTATCCACCAAAAGAGTATGACACTATCTATGAGTTATAACTGGAGAATCCAAGCAGATCCGTGTATAAATAAATAGCTTTGCATGCACACGAATTACTTCAAAAACCATCAGTGGGAAAAGAAGCAGTAAAAGAGGATTCTGAACATAATGGCATATTGTTAGTCTTTTAAATACTTGCTGTTATAGAACAGACATGCAATTAACAAATTATCTGATACACAACTCTATCCTACTGTGTTTTTTTTCTTCCCAGAAATGTTCTTACAAACAGATGTTAAAAACTTTTATTGTCATAGTAGATTTGAGTGAAAATTTTGATTTTGGTTAATTCTTTGTTCACATCCTCTACTTGTAATACAAATTAGAGACACAGGTGACTGTGTTGGAAGCTTTGACTCAGTGTTCTGTTATCTGGCACAGTTTTCAGTACAAAAGTTGATAATGTTATTACAGTATTTCTGATCAATTGTGTCTTTGTAAAGAGGAAAAGTACTAAATGAATTTTGAAAGTTTGTGACAAATAGGACTATTTAAAGAGATTAGACTAACAGAAACTGGAACCATCTGGAGATTAAATAAGTTGGTGACAAATAAAGACAACTTGAAGACAGGTGTGAATGCCACAGACAGGCTGAAAAAGATTCTGTACAGCTTTTAAAGAGTGCTTTTTTCTACCAACAAATTTAGACCAAAACCAGAAAGGAGATTTGTTTTCTGTTTCATGACCTACATTTCTATAGTTCAGTTTTGACTTTTGGCTTCAAATGAATCGGAAAATCTTCACAGACAGTGAAGATCAAGTTCCTAGGTTTCTGCTGATGCTGAGACCTGTGCTGCTGTGAATACACACCAACTGCTGTGGATTTCTTTGGGGTTTTTTCGATATAACTGAGTGAGAAAATAGCTGCTGCACTATATTTTCAGTTAAAGAACTTTGAGTGTATGAGTCCTGCACATATTTTAGCTATTCTGAATAAACAGCTCCTTTCATTCAAACATTTGTGCCTACAGTAATAAAGATTTGGCTTTACTGTAATTAGTAATTGGTCTCTGACCAATTAACAAAAATATTTTGAGGGGAAAAAAAAGGCGGGGTGGGGGGGGGCGGGAAGAAACAATTGCACAGCTTTATTTATACATTATCCAAGTTTAACTGGATGATGCACAAACATTTACAGGAATGTCATGTCATGTCATTCTAGCAACAAACTGCGACTAGGCTCCACTGAGGAATTAAGTAAATTCCATAGGACTCAAAGGTAAAATACTTGGAAAAAGTATAGATAGATGCCTAGCTACAGTGAAGATTTCATGGAGTAATATAACTTTTATATACACAGAAGTTATATTTGTCACCACTGATTTTTTACTTTGTTTTTTTCTTAAACAAGGAGGGCCTAATGTTATTTTCAGTTGCTGGAATTGTGATACCTTACTCAGCATTATACACCTTACTCACAGAGATGGGCATGTAAGATTTAAACCTATGGGGATCACAGCTGTTATTAGTTTTGAAACAAGTTCTCATTGAAAAATGTTGGTTCCATATAAAACAGAGCTTTCTGCTGGTCTGGCAGTTTTACACAGTTAAAAATTTAAATTCATTAGGATAAGAACAGTAATGATATAACAGAATGTCTGAAACTTTCATTTACATTATTTTTTTCCATCACAGTTGTATTTTTTTACATGCTGAAATAAATTGTATTGGTAGATAAATCTCACAGTATTTTTTTTCTAATAATTGGGAGAAGTTTATTAGAATTTTATTTTGCAGGGGAAATCAAAATGAGAATTTTCATAGAACTCAAACCTCTACTTTGAACCATGGAGTTCCCATTTTAACTTGCCCATTCATATAATAGATATCGCTGAGTTAGTATGTAACACTACATCCTCAGAGTAGGAAAAATTTGGCTTTTTTCGCTCTGATGATGGAGTATGAAACATTTTCCTGGTATTCTCCTGCATGGAAAGGTGATAGTGCAGCATGGGATGTTAATGCCATGCCCATGATGGATACGAAGAGGGATGCTGAACTGTATAAGAGTGGGGAAGGGAAGCACAGAGTGCACAGCTGCCACCATGTCTCAGAATTCTTGTGCCTCATCAGTTCATGAGGATGGTGAGAAACAAAATTATCCTGGCTCTCCTTCTTTCCCAGTAAGTTCACATCATGCCATGCCCATTCCCAGTGGTTATTTGGATTGGTACCTAGATATTATTTTCCCAGTCAGGGATGAAAGTCAGGATGCACTAAGGTAGCAGCGGGGTCAGAGGACACAGCAGCACAGCAGCTTAAATGTCTTTAATGGGCTCGACTACTGTAAAGAATGATACAGTATTAGGTAATAATGCAAAGAGTTCCCCAAAGCAGCAGGTATGGTTGAGATCATGGGGCCCTTGGGATGGTAAATCTGTTACACACCATTCTTGTTTCCCCTTTCCAGATGCTGTAACACAGTCTGACAGGACTGCAAGAGACATTTCAAGTGAAATCCAGTGTCTCTGCATTTCTCATTTTTTGCTTTTTTAATTGTATTCTACAGTTTCTTCTGGCTTGTCTTCAGGAAAGTTTGTTTCAGGAAAATCTGATTCAGGAAGGCAAATAGGTGAATCTGTCCTTCCAGACACACTGTATGGCAGAAGTGTCTAGAGGAATATTTTTAGAGCTACTCGTGAGGTAAAAGTATATAAAAACCAAAAAGGTGAAGCCATCTGAAGCAGATTTTGTAGGAAATTAGAATCATTAAACTAACCAAAGTGAATCAGAAGGATCATATAAATTTTACTATTACAAATCCCTCACCCATTGTAAAGTCATGCTTTACATATATATGTACGTAACCATATATATATGCTTACATATATAATATATATGAATATATGTTGAGTATACTTTTGATTGGTCCAAGAAGAAATAGAGCCTGTATGCTGACTGAAAGCCTCAAATAAAATGTTTACCAGTTCCTAAACTACTTAACTTCTTTGGTGTCATTGAAAAATGTGACCATTTTTGCTAATGCATATAAGACCTAATGAAATTAGAGGTGATGAGGCCTTAAAAGTGGAGATGGTGAAACAGCTCCTGTCTGTGCATTGTGTTCTACTGTCTTTCTCTGGTCAAATGTGTGTTCATGTAATCCAACCTTTTTTAAAGTAGATTTTACACATCTCCTGGTTATTGGAATAAGTGCTGAGAACAAACTCAAAGCCTTCATGTGAAACTCCTGCTCCAGGGTTCAGCAGCAGTGGAACCAGAACAAAGAATTTGATGATTTCTTGATTTGTCTAGAGAAAGAGAGAGGCACAGGAAGGGAAAGCAAGAGCCAAATGAAATCACAGTTTCTCTTTACACTTGGCTCCTGACTGTCCAGCAGTGATTATTCCAATTGTCTTTGTGGTTTTCCTTGGTGCGCTTTATCAAGTGATATAACTGTATGGTATGATAAACTTATATAAAAAAAAAAAAAAAAAAAAAAAAAAAAAAAAAAAAGCTCTGTTTAAGCAGAGTTGATTAAAGCTCTAATTCCTATTCCCCTAATGAGATTCATTTTATTTATCTCAATTTAATAGTCCTGGATATAAAGACTGCTGTACAAAGCAAGCAAAGGCACTCCAAATACTCCTTCTGTTTGTCATTACCAGAAAATTATCTCAAATGTCATCTGTTAACATTTTTAATGGAATTGTAGTTTGCAAGGAAATTTTCAACAACAACAAAAGAAATTAGTCTGTTTATACTACGTTCCTCAAAACTCCTGACTGTTTGGATTTGATATGCTTTAAAAAAAGCATTTTATAAAAAGATTAGATACACCCAGTGAAGCCACATCACCCTGGGACATGACACATTTTTCCTTTTAAAATCCAAGCAGAAGTTGCAGAGACAGGAATCTGCTGCGTGTGAGCAGAGAGCTTGCACGTATTGCTCCAGACAGGGCAGTCTCCAGATAAGCCTGGAGGCTGTGCACCACTGTTAGACTGCCACAGCACCAAGCACACACAGACCTCAAGGCTCAAGGCATCAGTAAGTGCAGCTGGAGATCCTCTGCAGCTGCCTCTCCTCCATGGCATGCCAGAGGGATTACACCTGGACAGACAATGGTCAGAGATCTACCTGTAGGTCCCAGCATCACAGCAATCAGTCTCCTACAACATCTTCCCAGTTCATCCAATTTGAAATCATCTTCCTTTAGCATGGATGGCTGCCATACTCAGCACCAAAATGAGGGTCATACCACTTACAGTTGTTTTCCTCTGTAGGAACGCAAATACCAAATTTCCAGGAATCACCAGTTTGTGTCTCACAATGACAAAGTTCATCTCATCCTCTCTTTTCAGAATTTCACACTTTTTACCCATGCATTCTGACATCCAGGGCAAATTTTATTTTGATCATTTAGGATTTGCACTTCTACTATACTTTAGTTCTGCTATTTATATCCTTCTCTGTGGTTGATCATCACCCCATGAAGTTATAACATCTTTTTCACAGTTTATTTTCATTCACATAAATATAAATTCCATACAGTTCTTGCACCTATTTCTTAAAGAGATTTCAAGCTTTTCATTCCCAGAATTCAAAATGTGACATCATAAACCTGCACCTTTAGTTCATCAACATTTTTGCATTGAAATCACAAATATGACTTATAAACATGTGTATTGTCCTGTTCACTACTATTAAGTTCTACTGTCTCCAAGTGATTTTGGTAAGAGAAGTTTTGGGTTTCTTTACAAATCTTATTACTTATGTCTTCATAATCCGTAGCCTATATAACTGATTTACCCTCACTTGTACCTTAATCTGTGTATCTTGGAAAGTGTCCCGGCACTGGCTGGCATCGCAGATAAGCAAGCACAGCAAGATGGGCATGAGAGGCTGCTGGGTCAGCACACAGAAGGTCACAGTGCTGGAGGAGGAGAACACTGAAGAAATTCAGCTGCTCTGCAGAGTTTCACTGCGATCAGCAAACACTTGTGTGTGTGGCTAGTCAAATCATATTGCATCTGAACTCTTGAAGGTTTGAAAGACCCTTTGAAAACCTCATTTAGGGTGCCTCGGTTTCACAGGGGCACTTGCCAAGAATTCACTATTCACCCAGATATTTCTGCAATGTTCCTCATGTATCCATGAGCTGTGAGAGCATTTCTACAAGGTTCTGCATTTTGCTGTGTGGATCCATCATCTGAATTTCCTGAAACAAATACTGTTCATGAAAACTAAATATTAGCATAAAAATTTTCTTAAAATGTAAAAACGGGGAGAGTTTATTTGTTTCACTGTGAATGTTCTCCTTAGTTTCATACTCTAAGCAGTAATGTTGACTCAAAATACTTATGCACTTCAAGGCAATTTGTAAAAGAACCTGATGGAAGATGCAAGAAAATTTAAAATCTCTAGATAGTTCCATTAGCTGTGCTGCTTCTCAGTGAAGAATAGCAAGCTAAGAAGCATTAGATATTAAAAATTAGTCTCTGGTTAGTATAACTGTTCAATTTTATTTCAAATACAATCATATATCCAGGTTTTTTTTCAATCTAGCAGCAGACAATTTACAAAACTTGGATCAGATATTGACTGCATACATTGATTTTAATGCTGAGAATTTTTCCTTGATGAAAATGTTGCACGCTTTGGTTATTAGAGCACTTCCAGCATGCTTCCTACTGCATCATCTGAAGTGAAACTTTGCCTAAGGCAGTTTTAAAATGTCAGCTGTTTCAAGTGTTTTGGCAGTTCTTTAATTCTTTCCCTGTCATTACTTCATCTCCCAGTTTCTTCAAAATGTTGAAACTAAGCTGAAGCTGTTTTGCCCAGCACAGAGCATGTGTAGTCAGCTGAGATTACAGACATCAAGAGCAGGTGACTGCATGTGTCTGCTCTTGCTGCATTTGGGAGGGAAAAAAAAAGAAAACAGCTGCCCAAGAAGAGCTGAAAGTACAAAATTTTAGAAATTGCAGCATCTTCAGAACTGACCTCAAGATATAGGAAGTTATGAGAAAGCTGTTGGGGAGTCTTAAAAAACCTGTTACACTGTGGGGAATTATGTTCTAGAGTTAGCAAACCCTGCTGTTGGTACTATCTGCCACCAACGAATCCCCATGGGCTTGACACGAGGACCATTTGTTGTGTTTAGGAATAAACACATTTCTGTGCCAATGGGGATAGGGCTGCTTTGTTACATATGCGTAACACTGAAAGTGCAACTGCTTTAATTTTTTTATCTCTGCAATCTCTATAATTGAACAATTAGTTTTAAATAAATTGTAGCTATATATAGCTAAAATTACTGACTGACACCTTCCCATGGGACTTACGGCCCTGGGAGCAGGACAACAGTTTTCAGGCAGTTTTCTATCCACACTAGGAGGAAATCTGATTCCTCAGAAACTTGCTATAGTGTACATTTATATAAATTACAAAACATAGTGGCATAAAGCTTATGTGTTAAAAAGAACCAGTAAAACTTACAATTCCATGCCCTCTGTTTTCCCCAATGCTTTGCTTTCTAACCATGAAAAAATGAATGATACTGTTACTGTGGATTTATAAAAAGCTATGCAGGACCGCAGAGAGTTTTTCACCTAAGACCTATTTCTTCAGTGGATTATATTGTTTTTTATATCAGCTAATAAAAATAGAAACAGGCTACAACTCCTACCAGTTTATGATTCTATATTGTTGCTCCAGAAGTATGTCAGCTGAGGTTACAGAAATAAGGCTTTTTTTCAAATACATATTTTTCAGGACAAAAAGATACAAATTCAGCAGCTTGAAAACTTTTGTATATTTGTTTTGCTATTAAAAATAAAATTTTCTTAACTATATATTGTTTAACAATTTCAAAATAAAGCATTTCAAATTTTCCGTTCAATATTTCTCTTAATTTTTAAAAACCTTTTCAGTTTTGTTTGCACCTAAATCTTAGAACTTATTTCCAAAAATATAATGAGTGTGGTAAAATTTCTTCTTTTGGCTGACCAAGAGTTTAGGAAAAATATTGAGAAACTAGCAGAAAATATGCTTTTGTATATATGATAATATTTTAAAAAATATTACTTAGGTGAACATCCTGTTCAGAAGACCACATTTTTTAAACCATTTTTCTCATTATTAGAATTGCCTTTATGCCTTCCTGATCTTCCTGTAGTTAGTGAGGAGGGTATAAAAAAAGAGGGAGGGTGACTTCTGCAGGCAGATAGTGACAGGACAAGGGAGAATGGTTTTAAACTAAAGGAGGAAAGATTTAGATTGAGTGCTAAGAAGCTTTTTTCTCAGAGGGTAGTGAAGTACTGGCATGGAAAAGTGGATGTCCCAGTCCTGGAACTGTTCAAGGGAGCTCAGAAGTGCAGCCCCACAGTCTTCTGCTTGTGTCTGGTGTACTGCAGCGCAAAAGTGCCTTTGACACAATCAGGGCATTTGGGGCTGCAGTGCATGGGGACTTTCAAGAGCAGACCACCTGGGTGCTACACAGTGGGAGTATTTTAGGGGGGTTGACCCACTACAGTAGGAAAGTATCCATCATTATGTCTGCTGATATGTGGAAATTGAGAGATTTGGAGTCATAATGTTTTTAAAGTAAGAACGAAAATCACACATCTAGTCTGAGACACTGAAAAAGCAACCTGATTTTGAAAACAGTCATGTACTTCTTACTGCTATAAAAACATCAGGTATTTATAGCTATTTCTTTCAGCTTTACAACTGCAACTTTACGCAACTTGTTCAGAAGTTACTTTAAATTCCATTTTTAAGTCTATATTGTTCAAAACAGGAGCACACTCCCAGTACTAAAAGTAATTTCAACATTTATTATAAAAAAGAAAGGCCTAAAGCAAGGGGGGCTCGTGGGCCAAGCAGGAGCATTCCTGTCGAGGATGCTGCAGGGCCAGTCTTCTTTCTTGAGCAGCGATGTCCCCGGTGTTCCAGGTGGAGCGGCACAGATTCACTGGGTCAGATGCCCCTTTTTATCCTGTTTTTTGTCCCTTTGGATTAGTTTCTGTTTGTATCCTTCATTTGCATGACGGTTTAAGGTGCTTGATTGGCCCATTACAGTTCTGTCCAGGCTGGCTCGTTTTGCTTGGGGGGTGGTGCACTTTACTTAGGTGTATTATGGTATGTGAGTATTGTATTTCTTACAACTACCTTTTTAACCCTTTTACAATAACCAAACTAACATGCTTAACAATTATCAACGATTTTACAACAGTTTCTAACCTGTTTTTGACATATGTTAATAAAGAATTTTTTCAAATGGGCAAACTTGCTTTAAATTCATTTACCAAATAAATTCAAAAGCAGGTGAACAAGAGGTTATGTTAAAATCAGAAGACAGAAGAAATCCCTTCTTAAATTTCTAAAACCTTTTTAGACAAAGTGTGACACAATGTTTTGTCTGTCTTTGTTGTGTTCCTCTGCCATGACTCCAAGTCAACACAATAGCATCTTGTTCCTGGCAGCAAGAAGCCAATAAAGAGACTCTCCAGCAGTTAAATCAATGTGTTTGGAAGTGCCCTTTTTCTCAGATCTCTTGCTAATTTTTAGGGGGAAAAAAAGGCCAACTCTTCAGTTAAAAGATCTTTTATTATTTTCCAAATGCTAGATGAAATAATACCTGAGGAATGTTATAAGCTACACTTTAAGCCAAATTCTGTCTATATTCCTTTTGAAAAGTAGACTTTTAACCTCATTGAATAAAAATTATGAAAATTTTCAAATTAATTTCAGGTTCCATAATTATTTCATTAAAAATATACCTGAGGTGGAAAATAACTTCTTCCAAGAATTGCCTAATTTCCAAGAGGATCTGAGGCCCAGAATACCAAAATGTGCCTTCTTGATACAGTAACAGAAATGTCTACTGAAGTAAACAGTGAAACCAGATTTCTTTACTCTGATTTTGCCAAACCTCAGTAAAGACCCTAGTGAAGTAGGTTTAATTAATTATGTATGTAATTAACCATGTATGTAATTAATAATTTATGTAATTAACACTTGTTGTTTATGGATTTTTTTTCTGCCAATGTGAAGGCAGTTTTAGCTCACTGAGGGCTGTTGATGGAAAAACTCCTGACTTCCATTTCAGTGTGATCAAAACTTTTCTGATTAACTCTCCTTTGTCTTTTGGGCCCCCCAAAAGCCTTCAATTGACCTCATGTTATTACTGTAGAGTGAATGCAGGAGATGGGCAGAAGGTGTGCAAATACACAGGGGGGGAAACAACAAGGAACATTTTAAGAACCCGTTTTTGAGGGGAGTTTTTTGAGTGGAATTATATTTTTATTTTTAAGGAGACTGTTGACTTCACAGAAGTCAACAGAAGTCAACAGGGTTTCCTGCCAGCTTCACAAAGGCAAGGATCAAATTTGCCTCTGGCAACTTTTCCTAATGTTTCTTCTCTGGATCTCTTCAGCACCACGATTCTGTGATATGATTTGGAATAAGTTATTAGATATCTTTTACTTGAATCCAGAACATTTTTTCACAAGAAAGAAAGCCCACAATGTATTTACTGGTTCATGGAGAATCAAAAATAAAGGCAAGTTTAATAAACATGTACAACTGCCAAAGACAGGCATTTGCATTTCATATCGCAATACACGCACTCATCTTTAAGCAATTTCACTCTTTTATCCCCAAAATATTGCATTCAGTATAATGTGATGTAATTTATTGTGTGTTAATTATTCTTTTATCATTTTCCCTTTCACAATGATAAGTTTGACAGCATAGTCCACTTCTCTTTGTTTCCCTCTCAGGCTCACTCTTTTTGCTTACACGGCTTGTCATTAAATTCTACTTTCTGGATTCCAAATGAGATCCTTCTAGGGCTATCAGTGCACAGAGAGGCCAAAAGAATTACAGCTGGAGTTGTATCACATGTAGACCCTTAAACACATGGAGTAGATATTTAAACTGTAAATATCCCCTTATAAAACTTTCATAAGTGTCAAACTTTCATGTTTGGTTATTATTTCCCCCATTTCTTACTTTGTCTCTTATGCTCTGCCTCAGAAATTAGGTCAGCAAACATTTCTCCATTCCTAAGTAGGTTACACATGTACTTTGCTGATACATAAAGCAATTCCACAACGTTTTTACAGCTGGCTAAAACAACAACTGTCTCATAACAGCAGTTGCTCCTGATGCCCATTTACCACTTTCAGATCAACTATACGTTACCTGACTCCAATAAGAAAAAAGCTCTGTGCAAAAAAACGATAAAATGAGATAAAATAAAAGAATGCATGGTAGAAGAGCATGCATTTAGAAAAATTTGAAATTATTATTAACCATTAAAGACATGTAGAATTTTAATTAAGAGCACATTAGGAGGATTGATGAGATAAGAGAGAGCCTACCTCACTGCAGGAAAGGCACTTTTATCCAATCAGGACAAAGGTAGGAAGAATTATCTGTTATTATCTGTGAAGTTTTACTGTGAGGGTTAGCATGGCTCAGGAGGGGCATATTTAGGCTGGAAGATAATATTGACCTAGGAAGAAATGGATATGAAAAGGCCAGTGATAAATTCAGCTTGCAAAATAAAATGCTTTGACTCATTCTAGCAGGTCATGAAACAGCCATTCATAATGAGTAGGCTTGGGGAAAAATGAAATGGTTTTACATTGGAGCTTATAGTTTAATTACATAATATAAAGTGGTGGAGCATTTTGCAGTAATTAAAACATGGACTTCATAACTCAGAAAGTCTTTGCCAGCACTACAGTCTGGTGTGAATCTCAGATCATGCATTCTTAGCTATTCTCATCATGCTTTTCCTTTTGAGTAACTTTGGATAAATGATAACTTTCTGTCACATGGTAGTACCATTCAAATAATCTGAAGACTTTCTCTTTCCATGCCAAATTTATATCCACCGAGAACCTGAGTAATACCTTGTGTTCCTGAGAAAATCAGCTCACTGAGGCAGATTCTATTTCTTTTGTTCTGTTGGAAAATTTCACTCTTCCAGAATTTTTCCGCAGATAATGCTCTCAACTATGTGGGTGGAGGAGAAAAAAAAAACCAAACAAACCAAAAAAAACCAACTTTGGCCTCCAGTTTTTCCTCACAGGCTTTTATGACTAATTAGGTTTTCATCCAAGTATCCAAAAGTACTCATCTCCTATTTCAAGCATTTAGACCACACCAGAATAAGACGAACCTAAGTTTATCGTCAGCAAAACTCCTTCCTTCTTATAAGGTGTGAAATCGGATTTAATGTTCTCCTGTTGTAATTTCTCTTTATGGCCATACATCAAAAATCTCAAGGGTCCAAAGTCTAGGACTCTAAGGCCAAAGAGCCCAACTCTGAAAATTTGGATCATGGCCTGAGAGCCAGACACAAATACTGTCCAGATTCACTTTACATTTCCACTGTTTGTTCCTTCCAGCTCTTGGTGATAAACCCAGTCGAAGGTATTTGTAACAGGCTGGCCTTTGATACACAACTGGTACAAACCAGAGAGCTCAAACCCCAGAACACACTAAAATAAAGGTTTCCACAAGAGACACAAAAGAGTCAAATGTCAGTATCCCCAAGCTTTCACACATCGGCATTTCTCTGTATTTATTATTTTATCCCAAACCTTTGGATAACCCATTTTGATGAAATATGTGTAGAATCAATTAATTGGAACTTCTGCTATCACCTCAGCTACTTGATTTCTCATAGTTCATATACCAGCTTCAAATAAGATCCAAATAGACTAAAATCTCTTTGGACTTCTGAATTTCATAGGGCAACTTCTGGTTTTTGTCAGTGGCAGTGCTGCTTTCCCCATCAGTTTGGATTTTTTGTCAGTGAGATTTTCCCTGAGATGGGTTTCCCAACTTGCTTGTGCCTTTCATTGACACTGTTTCATGAAAAGCTTCACTTTCACACCAGATTAACTCCCTTTTTACAGAAACACTTATATGTGAAGCAATAATTTTTCATTCAATCCAGATTTTCATGCTTCTGTGTGTAAATGCAAAATTCTGATTTTATTTAAATAGTTCAGTTGTACTTTATTATCTACATTTTTCTAATAATACATTTAAACTGATTTCTCTGTCTGCCCTTTTCTTATTCCTTTTGCTTTCCTTTCCTCTAGTTTTTATATGACACAACCAGATAATAGAAGTGAAACCTGGTAATAACATATCTATCTAAGACAATTGGTATTTTCCACAGGAAAATGTGAAAGAAATAGCATCTGTCAAACAGCAAATTAAATCTAAATACCTCAAATCTGCTTTGGTGACTTTACAGGCACCTTCTCTGGATATCTAAATATTAAAGAGATTCTGTATATCTTTCTAAGAATGGTTACAGGAACTATTAATTTCTAAGTTTTTTTTTTTTATAGCTCCCTTTGAGCTTTCAGGCTTTTTTTATTTATTTTATTGCATTATCTATAAAACCAGCTGGATCTAAGCAATATAATTTTAGGCTTTATTTGGGATGCATAGAACGTTTATGTATTCTAAGCAGACTTGGAATTTCTATTGACATGAGTCAGTCAACCAGAAATAGTGTTAAAGACATTTTAAGCTCTACAAGTATTAAAAATATTGCTAAATCGATTTTACTTTCTCTTGGATTATGTCAACTCAAAAGAAAATTCAAATCAAGTGGAAAAATTTTATGTTTGAGTTGCAAGCTTTCAGAAAAACCTTGATTACTAGAATTTATGGCTTATCCATGAAATGCATGAGAATTGTTTAATCCATGTACAAACACACAAGATATGCCAACTGCGAAACTCTGAGCTGTGATGGAAAGAGGTCGGGGGAGAAGAATATGAATAGAATTAAATTAATAAATGGATAGCCAAAGGGTCCAAGCTGGACATAAATTAATATGTATTAACATGTTAGTAGGGAGGAAAGTAACTTTAATGGGCATTAAAGCAGAAGAATTCAGATTTCTTGGAATTTAGAACTGATGAAGAGAAGATGTTTATAAGCTGGGAACCTTTACCCTGTGTTGAGAGTCTTTCAGAGTGTGCTCATACCCACCACAGTATGAACCACATCTGGGAACACAGCTCATATCAATCCTCTCTGACATCTTCCTGGCTTGCAAACCTAATTGTATAGGCATGATGGAGCAGCCTTCCAAGTATGAGCCTAGATACTAAACTTGGTGGGGATGTAGCTGGTGTTGAAGAGCCCCAGAGAAATCTGGTGTTAGCTTAAGCATATCAAGTGCAGGAGGTCCTTACCCTGGAGGTTTCAAATATCCTAATCAAATATCATAACTTTGTTTAACTGGAAACACACAAACTAAACTAAAGCATTTGTTTTAAGTGCAGTGCTTGAAATGTCACCAGCAAGTTCAAACTGCCTCTGATTTCCTTAGTTACTGTCTCAGATCTCTTCACCAAAACTCAGATCACCCTAAGGCGTGATATATTCATAAAAACAATATAAGCAATCTGTAGTGCTGGCTAAGGAACTACAGACACAGGACCACTATGCAAACTAGACAAAACACAAAAAGTACCCCTGTCTCTACAGCAACAAGCTATAGCTCCTTGTCACACAGTTCCACATAGGAAAACAATCCTTCTGCAGCTTTTCCAAATTCATGATTTCTTGGTGATTTTTTAATTTATCTCTCGCTGGGGAAAAATGTGAACTTCACCCCAAAAAGAAATGTTAGTTATGTATTTCAGCTTAGAAATGAAAGCCACTAGCATAACAGCAACACCTAGAAGTAGAACACACGTGTCTCTGGGCAGCATGGCAGAGGAAGAAATCACAACACAAGCGAGGACACCCGAGGAAAAAGTTGCATGGGCTAGGGCAAGATGGTCACAAGTACAATCACCTAATAGAAGAGTGTGTCAGAGAACACAAAAAAATATGCAAAAGGACATAAAAGAGAATAAAATTCAAATTAATGGCATTTTTATCCTACAGTGAAACAATGAATAATATAATGTTGATTTACAGCTTAATCTAAAAATGGTGTGAGCTGACTTGTCACCAGAGGCATTGTGTTTGGAAAGAGTGAGTTTCTCCAAGAGACAATGTACCTACCAAATGCAGTGTGCCTAATGAAAATAGATGAAACTCCCAGCCTAGAGATGAGACAGTACCTCATAAATTCTTTCTGGAAATTCAGAGCAAATTGGCAAAGGAAAGAGGATAATCTAGACAGCTGTTAACACAAGGTCATCAAAAACATATAGAAAGTTTCCATTTAACAGTCTTAGATGATTTTTCTTTAATTTCTGGTCTATGGAACTACAGGGCCAAAATAACTTCATGTTTTGTTTCTCTTTAATTCGGTCTATTTCTTGCTGTATCTGACCAATGGTTTTGTGCTACACATGAAGAGGTATCTAAAAAATCATCTGAACATACAGAGCCAAGTATCAATCTGTGTTTTCCGGTGTCAGAAACAAATGAATTCTTTTCCTCTTTCACCTTCTTTCTACTTCTCATCCACAGCCTTAGTAAAATAATGTTTATTTCATTTTTTCATTTGAAAGCTGAGCCACCTGACATGGCTCACTTATCTGCAGACACAAGAGCTTGTTGGAGAAGGCTGGTGCTGCAAAGCTCATGCCAGGTTGTAAACATTGGAAGAGGCCATTTGATCTGAAAGGCTTTTCATTTGGGCCAGCCTCATATCCTTACATGGTCACTCACCAGATAAGCTTTGTTGATTTTCTGAAAACAGCCCTTCTAAATGATTGTGGAATGAAATGACTTATTACTATATGACTTGTAGGATAAATATTTCCAAAATAAAACTAAGGTTTAATAAATAAGTGGAAGGGGGGAAAGTGTTGAAATTGTGGTTGTTTATTGCTAGAAGGAAAAACACCAAATAATAATTTTTGTAAATTTTATGCTGACTACTGGAATAAGCAAAGAAATGCTTATCCACAGGGGACTATGTAAAGCAATAGATGAGGGTGCTTATAAATAACTTGTGGTAATGAGGGAAAGCTGTGTATATTTTTCTTCTCCACATGGGATATGCCAAAAAGACTTATGTCAAGATTTCTTAAACTACAAGCAATTTTGGCTCCTATGTCTACACATGTCCTATGAGAGCTGGATTTACAGGTAAACAATGTGTGAAGCTGGAAGATACTCAATGCTTTACAAAAACTATTCGACATTAATTTCTGGAGTAGACACTGCACATGACCTGCAGTGTCTGTTCAAGGCCATGAAGGTAAAAACCAATTCCATGGAAGAAAATCAGCATTTAGTCTTTAATCAGAGGGGGACCAATATATCACCCCTTTGAATGAGCCTCTTGTAACAGCCCAGGAAAGAAAGAGGGGACTGGAATTGTGATGTGAGAAGGACATGCAAGATTTCACTTACTCTGAAGTATTGTGTGACAGCACCAATCCTTTGAATGCACCAAGAAAGATTAAAGTCAATATATTTCCACAGGCCTCTGATGCCAATCTTGTTTTTTTCATTTTAATAATGTGATGCTTTATACAAAGTACATAAACTATAGGCAGTCTTCTAGGACATGTTCAAAGAATATATTAAAATATTCAGCTGATCTATTTTGGCAAGTAATATTGGTAACAAGGCTTTGAATGTTTCTGGTTTGTGGACAGTTTAGATGCCTATCCCACACTAGGACATCCAACATGCCATCAGAAAGGAGTGGAAGGCAGTTTGTAAGCCTTGCACTTCAGAGAACTGCTAAATCTCCCAGATAGTGTTATAATGTGATGTAGCCAAATTGAAAAAGGGGAAGAAAATTAGTTGTCTACCCAAGGAGAAGGATCAGAAATTAACTCCTCTCTGGAACAAAACTAAACTGTGCACTAAAGGAGAGGAAAGAAGCTGACTTCAGCCTGCCAGGATGTTTGGAAAGGGAGCAAGCACAGCACAGGCTCTGAGATTCTGTATTTTCAGGATCTCTCTACCCAAGGAAAAATGGCATTTGTTTTGACCTGACAATCTGTGTGCTGTTGTATTGTGGTTTTCTTTTTGTACCTGTTCTGTAATGGTTTGTCCCTGTACCCCCATTTTCCTCTACAATGGTTTTACCCTAAGTTTCCCACCTTTTCCCTTAATTGCAATCCCCCCCAAACGTGCCTAGTCATTCCCCTGTCCCCTCCCTGGTGCCTAGTCCATCACTTGGCTCCCCATCCCACCTATCCAGAACGTTCTACCCAGGGTGTTGAGTGATTGGGCAAGGGCCAGGGGTCCCTCCCTTAAATCTCCTCTCTTGGACTTTGTACTTGTCTATCTCCCCACCTTCCACTCCCCCAAACTACCCCATTAGTTGGTGGGTGACCCCTTCCCCCTGTTTACACCCCCCTTTATAATATGTTGTGCAGCTCAGTTCTGGGCTCTTAGCTGCTGGTTTCCCTGCGGTGTGAAGATCCCTGGAGCCCGGAATAAACTTTACCCCAGCAAGAGTCAGCCTCTTATTCCTCCACGGACATCACCTCCTCCATACCAGGGTCAGCAGCCCCAGCTGCTCCCCAAAGCCCTGGAGGAACAGGGGGTGTCCCCACAGCCAGCCGTGCCAGAGCTGGCCGCGTGAAGCCCAAGCGGACTTGGGGTGGGCACAGCGGCAGCGTGCTAAAGACGACTGGCTGAAAATGGCTGCTGGCACATTCTATAAACTGAAAACTGTCCTAGACAGCAGAAAAGAAAGGTATTTGTCTAGGATAATAGGCCTGGGAAGATCATTTGAATCCCCATAAATGCCAAGCAAGCAGGACATCTGATCAAAGAGGTATAGGGCACATTTGCCCTAGGCATCGTGTAGGGTCCCAAAATTGTCACCAACACCATGTAAGAAGTTTAATGTTGATGTTTAATGCCTTAAGAAAGCAGGGGAGGGAAGGGGAAAAGACGAGCTTAGCATGACACCCAGTATAACCATGGAACTTAGCAAGGCCAAGAAAGTGTCTCAGTGGCACTTAGTTGCCAGCTGCAGTTTAATCACAGGAATTGTAGGTTACATGTTTCAACTTGAATGTATTTATTTCTTTATTATCAGTGATTCTATAACACATTTGAGAGCATTTCTAAGCCTTGTGCAAAGCCTGTCTTTTGTGTGCGTTTATCACAAGGCAGAAGGTTTCACTGACTCCCCAGAGGACCCGTGTGGAGAAGTGGACACAGATGAACTATTAAGATTTCTGTGTTGGTTCAGGGGGCTGCAGAGACTCACAAGCATAAGAAACACATAAAGCGTGTCCAGAAAATACATTGATGGAAGCAGGAAAGGAAAGAACCTGCAGAGAGGAATGCAAACAGAAATCTTGAGTGAATGTGGAACGGGTGGTAAATCTTGCAATTTTATTCCCAAGGAAAATTTATTAATATGAATTCTGCATGACATTTAACAATTTTCATTGCATTAAAAAAGGAAGAATTCTTTACTTCACAGAAATATCATTTGCTGGTTTTAAACAGTGCATGAATTACCTCTGTTATTCACTATACTTAAATATTGCCTCAGGGAAGCTATGACCACATAAACAGTCCATAAACCCCCCATCTTGTTCTTAAATAAACAATACCTGAGAGCTAATTGTGACGTTCCTTCTCACGAAAGTGTACTCTTCCTTTCTTAGGTAGGATAACAACCACTCCCTGGAGACCTCTATTAAATCTGGGCCTTTTGCTCCACAGATAAAATCATAGGAATTACAGCATTTTGTCCTAGAACAGATAGTGGTAAATACTGATGGTAGTATAATAAATATACAGAAATAAGAATAGCAGTTTCTTAGCAAACCAAGTTTCCTTCACCTAAACTGGTAAAGAAATACAGAAAACAGCCTGGGGTTAACATGTTATGATAACATAATGTGACATCTAACTTAAGCCTTGCATTACAATAGCACAAAAAATGTCCTAGATGCTGCTGAGAGAAAAACTTAAAAACTCTTCTCTGGTGTCAGCAGACAGATTGTCTGGTTTGGCATATCACAGAGACAGAGACTTTGGTGATGTCTCAGCACATAATATTTTGGGGTGACATAACTTACTAGGTCTAGCCTTATTAGACTCCATGCTGTGCAAATATCTGCAGTCATCCAGAGGTCACCACATCTCTGCTTTTTGCCACCACTTGTTGACTACAAAATGCCCAATGGCTACATCTGCTTCTCTGTGGGAGGATGCCTAGAATTGCCATGATCTAATCAAAAGAGAGAAAATGTAAGTGAAGCACAGGACAAAATGTTTATGTGGGAAAGAATGTATTTACCTTGACATATTAGGAGAGTTCTCCCTAATTACATTTAAAGAATAAATGTTTTGTTCTTCCATGGGTGAGAGCAGTAGAAGAGAGCCAGAGGAAGAATCTGGAGGGTGGAGGACAAAAGTTACAGGCTGAGAGTGCAGCCATGTTGAGGGGATTGAGGAGCAGGGAAACACCAGGGCAATTCCTGACTGAAACAAGCCTTAGAAACAGGATCATAACACTCTAAAAAGCTGCACTAGGAACACAGGGAGGGAAGGTGAACACTGGCAGCAGCTGGGATACAGACCTTACAGCACATGCTTTGTGAAGCCCCTGAGGTGAAAGCTCCTTCATGAGGCAAGGGCATATCTCCAATATGATGAGTGACATTTTCCTCCAGGCTGCCACTGCTGGCAGCTCTGTGCAGATGTGCTCTGGGAGACACCCCTCAATTCCCATCCCCACCCCACAGATGCCTGGGCAGGGCTTGCAGCCAGAAGGTGTTCCTGGGCTAGGGCGGATGTCCAAGCTTGATGGTGTTGGCAAGCTGCCCCATGCACTGGCAAGAGCTGCTCAGAGCATCTGCAGTGACCTCCATCCCAGATTTCCTTACAAGGCTGGAGGCTCTTCCAGTTAATGACTGTGAGTAAAACACAAAGAGAAATATATTCAATTTATATATAGATTTTTGTATTAGAATTATATTTCCAGCTGTGCACCTCTTGATTAGGAACACAGAAATATCCACTCTCCACTATGCACAAGTCTTATTCCACAGCTGTGGTGGCACTGACCTGGGGTGAAGTGTGTAGGGTGGGTGAGACACTCTCCTACACAGGGCACAGCAAGGAGGGAATGGCATGGCTGTCTAAGTAAACTCTATACTCACCTTCTGTCTTCCATGGCTCATTTTTTGTGTATTTCCCCCTAGACCAATCTTTTCTCATGTCTTGTGCAAAGATTGTGAACTCTTCATGGAAGTTTATCTTCACCCTCTGCTTATTGCTTTCAGGTTTATCCACTGATTTCCTCTAATGCACTTCTGTCTGCACCACGACCTACACAGGGCTACTAGTTTCTCCTCAATATTGCTAAATCAAACCAAATCCCAAAACTAGGGATGTAAATTCGCAAGTGTGAGGCAGGACAGAGAGAAAGACAGACAGCAGTCTTGCTCTGGTCTTTCCATCTTCTTCTACAGGACTACAGTGCTCACACTGAACCAGTGTGAGCTCACACAGTCCTCCTCAGTCACAGATGTGACTTTTTTTTTTTTTTTTAAATTCTTTATTCCAAGGCTACGAGTCACAGAGGATCTGCTAAAGCCATTTTTCATTTTTGTCCTGTTGGCTGGAGCCCAGTGGCTTGGTCAAGCAACCCATCCTAACTAAATTCTTCTAATAAGAGCAAAGGTAAGTGACCAAACCCAGAGATTCTGTTTCATGACAGATGAACATGGGAATGACAGAATTCAGAGCACTCCAGTCTAGCATCATTTCCACAGTGTTGCTCCATCATTGCACCTTATCGCCTCGAGCTGTCTCTAAAACCCACAGATCCAACTACCTAGCAACCAAACTCAGGGCTCAAACACGTACAACACATTCCTGCAGGAGCTGCAAAAGGAGAGAGGCTATTGACTTGGGTCCAAATAATTATTTTGCTTAATGAAGCTAATATAATCCTGGGGTAATGGAAACTTTTAAAATAGCGATGAATAATTATAATTAAATAATAATAAAAATAGCTGTAATAAATATAGTCACCCTGAATCACAGTAATGTACTTTGCATATACTTCTGGTTCAGTATTTTGGACATATCAAAACCCAATAGATTTTCTTTGTCATTTCAGGTTCCTAAGTTGGAAATTGTCTTGGAGAGGAAAAAGACAATGAAAAACCTTGGGTTTGTTGGCTCAAAGTTCTAAGCAATCCAGTTTTTAAAGTTTTATGTTCCTATTTCTGTTTGCATATTACTTGGGGGAATGAACCTACAGACAGAGAAGGAAAAATTTGGCATGATTACTAAAAACAGGGGGTTGATGTTCTTTATCACTTCAGCTTAGAGAAAAACAGCACTTCCTCTATCACTCCAGTCAAGAGATGTTCTTAAGAAAAAAAGACAATTATGAAAATGGTGTAGATGTCAGTATCTGTAGTGTGCTGAGAAGCAGCCAAGTTACTCAGCTTTTTCATGTGTTTTGAAAGTAGACCTATAAAATGTAGAAGAAGTGAGGGAAGAATTCAAGGTTAGATAAATGTTGCTTTTGCTTTTAAGGAAAAAATAAAGTCTTCTGCAATTTTGGTTTTCCCTTAAAGAGATTTTTACATTTTCCATGGTTCAAAGAAAAAAATCTTTTACAATTATAGTAATTCCAAAACTGCAGAACCAGGCAGATCCTTCTTTCATGTCCTTTGGAAGTTCAGCATTTGGACATAATAACTTGCCTAAATTGATCGAATCTGTCAGTTTCTGGAATGGCAACAAACACCTGTATCTACATGAAATCCAGGGCAGGACAAAAAGTTTCTGTTTGAGCCAGCATGTCTAGAATCTGGGAAAGATTCCAGAACTTAAAAGTGTTGCTACATTTAGACCCTTTGAGCTATCTTCAGCTAAATCATGTTATGCAAAGCATAACAAATCATACATAATTGGGAATCCTAGCTTCTCTTCCATATTTTTGATAGTATTCTTATCACAGTTGTATGGTTTCTACCCATTGCAATCAATTTTTCTACATTTTTTTAAATGCTATTATAAAAAGAAAGGGGTTTTTTGTTTTGTTTTTTTGTTTGTTTGTTTTTTCCTGTTTACAAAACACCTGACATTTTTCTGGGACACCTCTTCCTGCAAGCTATCTGACTCATCTAATACAGGACCTTGCAAGAAGCTCAAGGAATGTCCCTCTACTAAGAACACCAATACACAGTACAGATAACGATGGCTTGCTATAACTTGTTGTGGAATTGCAGTTTGCCTAGGGATCAGGTTGGACTAGGATGTGCTTACAGGTCTTCTTGAGTTGTCTGCCATTTAATGCTACCTCATCTGTCAGAGGTCACCAGGCCCAAAAGGCACTCATCCCCAACTGCACTGTAGTGCAACTCTCCCTAAGGTGGAACTGATACTCAAGAGAAGCTTCTTTTGGGTCAATATTGTGCTGACCAGATCGAAGCAGATACAGCTGGGTCAAGTCAGTGAACTTATTTTCCCAAGGGACATATTTATATATCTGATATGAGGGTATCAAAAATTATTTAGCTACATCTGTGAAAACTGGGGGCATTAGTATGGAAGAATGTTTGATTCCCTTTTCCTCAGAACTGTGATTTACTCCACACAAAATAAATATCCAGTTGTGCAATATGTGAAGACAGCATAGTGGACTGGAGTGACCGAGTGTTCACTAATGCAAACCAGACTCTACAAGCTGATGAACTGCTCCTCACAACTGCTTCTCCTTAGTCCTCTACTATGGAAGTGGCAAATATTTAACATTGGAGTTTCCTTTTTGTTTTTTTTTTCCTCTTGGCTCTCTATCATGGCATTCATATTGCTACTCTTAACATTTGTGAACAACCACTATTTTAATCATCTCTTCTTTCACATTTAATCTATAAAAAAAAAAAAAAAAACGCACTTTTAAGTTCACATTTTCCATGTTCTCAGAAATCAGTAACTTTATGCTCTTTATTATTATTATTAATATTAAGCTAAAGAGAAGAAAGAAGCAAGAGGTATAGGGAGCTATGTGCACCCAAAATCACATTCTCTTGCATATAGAATGGAAAAAAGACCAGACACAGAAGGTCTGGAGAGGTTGCCTAGGATATATGATGTTGCCATTATTGAACATGTCCTGTTTCCATCAAGGTAGCTTCAAAGTTCAAACTCACTGTCATGATTTATCATGAGCTACTATTTCCATCATTGTGACAAACCAAGCTCTCAGTAAATCAGACATGAAGGCCACATCCTGAGACTTTGAGACCACAGTTTCAAGAGCAGAAATGAAGCTAACCAGCAGGTTTATCTCATCTTTAATCCCCAAGCTGCACGGTGCCCACTGTGACACCTCAGGACCTGCACACTTTTGAACTCTGAGCAGTATTTTCTGTGAGGAACCACAATGATTACAACAGTTCTCTCCAGTTACCATAAGTGAACAGCAGGACATTGTGTTACCATGTTCCTGCATGTAGTTTCACGTCCTAATGACAGCTTTGCTTTGAAACTGCTTATGCTTTTGAACAAAATTTTAAGGGGTTCCAGAAGCAGAAGGCACAGAGTGCCAGAAGGCCCCATGCATTTCAGATGACTTCTACAGAGGCCATTAACTCCAACTCCCCAAACCCTGATGGCCCAGGAAAACACAGTGCATGTCTGGAAGGAACTCAAACAGCAACATGAACACTAAATGAAATCCAGACAGATGAACTACAGATCCAAGATCTTTCACCCACAGTCAGCAGTGGCAGGCAGAGAAACTCACAGTGTTCAGTGAAACACAGGAGGATAGAGGTGCAATAAAAGAGAGAAGCTTCAAGGAACTGATGAAAACTTTAAAGATAATATCTAGATGGCTTACTGTCTTTTTTTAATAGCTGCTTGGGATAAAAGTAAAGCAGAAGGGATGAGTAAGATAGAAGTTTTTGAAAGGTCTGCATCTACAAAGTAAATTCCGTGAATATGAGACATGTAAAGGCTCTTTAGATTACAGATTGTTTGAATCAACATATACCAGGTAGCCAGGGCGACCATCCCCAAATGCAGAGAGTAGATTTCTTTCATTACCTTGCTAACAACACTGGGTAGCAGAGACACAGGGGGACAGTCTCCCTTAGGTTAAGCTAATCCTAGCAAAAATGAGGAGCCTGTTGCCTGCAACAGTATATCAAAAGCTTTTATGCACACACAGTTTATCACAAGGCTGTTCTTCTATTATCACCCTCTCCTCCACCAGAAGGCTCAAGCAAGTCTGTGGGAGTGTATTATCCCTGCATAGGAATACTATTCAAAACAGGCAGAGGATGAACAGTAGGCATAATAAAAGTTGTCCCAAACTGATATTCTTAGCATTCTCAGCTGAAAGGTAAGTTTGAGTGAAACTACTTCCCCCACATCAAATCTTCTGGTTTTAACCCTCTCCTCCCACTCAGATTAAACTGGCTTTTAGCAAAATTACCCTCATACAATTACCAAAAAAGGCCATTCAATACTAAAAAGTGGCCAGCTAAAAGAACATACATAGTAGACTCAAAGCCACATGAGATAAAACCTCTAGTCTGTCTAAGTTGTCTTTTGGTTGAAGCTGTTGTGCACATAGTGACAAATTTTTTCAGACCATGAAATCTAGTGAGAAAACTCTAAAAACCCAACATAGCACTGCTGACTTTTTTCACTAGATCATTTAGTGAAGACATTTATAATGCAAAGATGAACAAATGCTTGACTAGAAGAAGCAGGACACACAACATAGGATGTCTGAAAATATGGTATTGCAAGAAAATGACCAGAAATCTGAACTTCAACAGGAAATAACAGAAATAAGGTGTCTTTCATCACAATGTGCCAAGAACTAATGGGGAATCTGGGTGATTGGCATTGGCCAGTCAGAACTGTCTTGAGTTAAAAATTATCCAGCTGATTGTGCCTGAGGATCCTATAAGAAAGTGGTATCCTAGGAAGAAACATTGAACACCAGGTCATGATACCTGGAAATTTAGCAGGCAGGAGCTGAAAGTGATTCACAAGCTGTTCCTGCTCAGTGAGTAAAAGCAAACTGGTTTTGAGAAGTAACAATTTTCCTAATGGTGCTTTCTTTCGATAGGACAATTGCTGAAGCAGAAAAGATACAGGTGAAGACAGAGGCAGACACAAACTGTTATAAGTTTTCCTTGTTATAAGTTTGTAATGGTTCGTTCTATGTACCCCATTTGGCTTCCTTAATGGTTCAGTCCTGAGTTGTTTACCACAGTTTTCCCCACCAAAATGTATGTCAATCCACCTGTGTACCTCCCTTGTTCCATTGTCTTACCCCTGTCTGTCAAAGATAGCACACTCCTTTGGTTCTGGAGTGTTCCCTGTCTTTCATCCTTCCTTGGAGCAGAATTGGATTGTGAGGTTTGCTCGTCCCTGTGTTGGCTTCTATTGGGGAGCCCTTACCCTGCACCCCTCCCCTAATGCCCCCCTATTGCTCAAAGGTTGTGTCCTCCTTGTGTTCCCTTTGCCCTATAAAAGTGGCCACTTCAGGTTCAGATTTGTCCCTTGCTCTGCCCCCTTTGAGATTAAATCCCTGGAGACTCAGACAAGTGTCCTTCCCTTATTCCTGTGCCTCAGTTTCCCCGTGCTCTGTGCCCCGCTGCGCTCCCCACACCACAGCAATCACCGCCACCCGCACCAGGCTGGGCAGAGACTCAGGGTGGCCGCTCGGTGTCTGCCCTGCGGCCACCGCGGGACAGCGGCCGGCAACCTCCGTCCTGTGGCTGCTGAGAGCCAGACGCAACACTGGTGTCAAAACAAGACAAAAACATGTGGAGTAATCTAACTACATGCAGGCTACAGCCTCTGAACAGTAAGAAGTTCATAACTTTATTTCAGCATATAATTTTATTTCTTCTGGATTGAGACCAGCGTTAGCTAACAGCATTGTTCTCCTTCATTTCCTAAGAGCTTTGTAAAAACTGGGCTTGCTGTGCCACTGTCCTAAAGCTGTGGGAGCCTATCTCCACCTCTGCAAGCAGAGCTACAGAAAGCACCTCTATCAGACGGAGCATGTGTGTGTATGCATCCCAGTGTGAAGCATCCCTAGGGATAATAGAAATCACATCAGGCACTGTTAAGCTTTCCTGGTGATGCCAGGATAAGCAATGGGAAAAAGAGGTGGTGGATGTAATGGTTGGTTTCTGGTGGGAGCTGAAGGAGAGACAGATGTGGAAAAAGAAGATGGAAAATCCTCAAGACAGTGTGGAGGACTGGGTTGCATGTATGCTTGGGATGGGGTGGAGATGAAGAAGAAAAACAAGGATAATGCAGAGACACTCACTAAGTGCTAAGGGAGGGGAAACACTTTTTTATCCCCTACATGATACATAATTAAGAAAAGATATTGTAGATCTCTTGCAAAGAAATCACAATATGCAGCCATCTTCATACAATGTACGAAGTCAAATGACCTCACATTTAGTGATTTGACTATGGCTAACATTTTTTTCTAAAAGACCTGAAGAAAATGAACTCTGACCACTCTCTGAGCAAAAAAATAAGGTATCACACAGAAAACTGGAAAATTATTAGTAATAAATACTGCAGTACCCCCACAGTCATTGCATTGTATCTTGTTTGAAGGTCAGTTCTTCTCTGGAAAAAAAAAAAAACAAAAAACAAACAAAACAAACAAACAAACAAAAAAAAAAACAAAACAAAAAAAACCCAGAGAATGCAATAGATGCTTCTTGCCTTATAACAATCACAATAATATGACCATGCAAACTTTAGCCAACAGAGCTCTTTAGGATCTGAATTTTGCATGTATAAAGTTCTCCATGGTGTGAAGAAAAGACAAACAAAGCATTTTCCAGGGACAGATCCAGGTACACACTATCAGTGCTTTGGGACAGCAGCTATCTTTCAGTCACACCAGGGCTCCCCTCAGGCAGGATTGAGGATGTTCCTGCTCCCTGCACCACCTGCACTGCCTGCTCACATGCAGAACTGAGTGCTCATCTCCTTCCCTCCCTCCAGGACCTGCTCACCCACCTCATGATGGGTCACCCATGTTTGTACAGCTCCTAGCACAATGACTCATGGCTGTGAGACAAGTCCAAATCATTCGTCACAGACGGATCAGGGCTTGTGCTGGCATCCTCTTACAGCTTAGCTGCCAGCAGTGGTTGTGTTCTCAGATTATGATACTATTAACAGACTTTAACTGTTCATAGCATTATATGTTTCCCCTTTGCTTTGCAAGACTCAGTGTAAGCTTCTAGAGCTTTCCTTTCCATTTTCAGTAATGACTGTGATTATTAGAAAATTCTGCATATACCCATATATCCTTTATTCTTGCTTTTTCAATGTTGTAGTTGCTATGAGATTTGAGGTCTTTGGACCTATTTACTATTAGGCTTTGATTATGGGAATTTTCTGTCTTTTTGCAGATTTACAGGTTTCTTCTCTAAGGTGTTTCTTTCAGGTTCTAACTCTCCACACCCCCTGGCTTATTCTGAAATAAACACAGGATGGAGGCTGTGGGAGATGTGTTGTTTAGCTAGTTTAGGTGACTTGAAATGCTTAAGTGCAAGTGAAAGATAAAAGTTAAGAGTTGATGTTCTCAGGAGAATCCAGAAGAGAAGATTCTGGCAGTGTGAAGGGAGTAAGGAGCTCATTGAAAGAGCTTTAAACTAGATTTGACAGGACAAAAGGGTAAGATGAGCCTTGCTAGAAATAAGCCTGTGGGAAGCACACTATTATTTAAGGGATGGCGTGTAGCCACGTCCTTCAGTCTGTGGAGTTAGGGGATGGAGATCCTTCTGGCAGCAAAGACACACGGGCTTTCAATGTGATAGAAACCACAGAAGCACCTGAGAATGGTCACACAGGAATTTGGGCTTCCCTGTCCAAAACTGTGGTGGGATCAATAACCAAACTGAAGTGCATCTACACAAATGCATGTAGGATGGGCAACAAACACGAGAAGCTGGGCGCCATTGTGCAGCAGGAAAAGTACGACATAGCTGCCATCATGGGATGACTTGAACAGCTGGAGCACTGCAGTGGATGGCAATAAACTTCAGAAGGAATAGGCAAAGAAGGATGGGTGGTGTGGTAGTCCGGTAGCTTAGGGAACGTCTTGATTGTCTGGAGCTTAATGACTGGGACAAAATGGTGGAATGTCTATGGGTAAGATTCCAGGGAAGGCCAACGCGGCAAGTATCCTGGTGGGTGTCTGTTACAGACCCCCCCAAGCAGGATGAAGAGGCAGAAGGAATATTCTGTAAGCATCTGAGAAAAGTCTCACAATTATTAGTTCTTTTTCTAGGGGGACTTCTGCTTACCGGTCTGCAGGAAAGACAACAGAGCAGAGAGGAAACAGAACAGGAAGTTCCTGGAGAGAGTGTTAAGACAACTTCTTGACACAGCTGGTCAGTGGGCCAGCCAGGGGAGCTGCCCCACAGGACATGTTTTTAGTGAACAGAGAAGAACTAGTGGGAGATGTGATAATTAGAGGCTGTCTTGGAAACAGTAATCATTAAATGACAGAATTTTAACTTCTTGGAGAAGTGAGGAGGGAGACTGGCATAAGTGACAACTGGTACTTCTACAGGTCAGATTTTGGCCTGTTTGGGAGCGTGGTTGACAGCATTCTGAAGGGCGAAAATGTCCAGGAAGTCTGGATATTCTTCAAGAAGTAAATCTTAAAGATTCAAGACCAGGTTGGACAGACCTCTCAGGAAGACTACAAAAATTTTGTGATGTTATGCAGGGGGAAGATTAAAAGGGCCAAAACCCAACTAGAGCTTAATCTGGCTACTGCAGTAAAGACAACAAAAAATATTTCTATAAATTCTACAAAAATTAGCAACAAATGTAGAACTAAGGAGAATCTTCATCCTTTATTGGATACAAGGGAAAACATAGTGACAAATGATGATGAAATGACTGAGGCTATTTGTATGTCTTTAAGAGTACAGCCGGCTGTCCACCACCCCCCTGAGCTAAATGACAGGACACAGAGAAAAATGAAGTCCCAGAATCCAAAGCAAAATTCTTAGACACATGCAAGTCTATGGGGATGGGTGGGATCCACAAAAGAGTACTGAGGGAGCTGATGAAAGTGCTCACAGAGTTACTTTCAACTGTTTACCAGCAGCCCTGTCTAACTGGGCAGGTCCCAGTCAACTGGAATTCAGCACATTTCCTCCTCAGCAACTTCCCTGAGGATATAAAACTGGCACAGTCCCACAGAGGGCGATGGGACTCTTCAGAGGGACCTTGACAATTTGGAGAGACAGGCAGAGAGGATTCTGAAATGCAGCAAGGGTTAATGCAGGGTCCTGCACCCGGGGAGGAATAACCTCAAAAACTGGTACAGGTTGAGGGCTGACCTGCTGGAAGGTGGCTCTGGGGAGAAGGACCCGGCAGTCTGGAGCACAAATTCTAGGAGGAGTGTCTGAGGGAATTGGGGTTGTTTAGCCCAGGGGAAAGGAGGCTCAGAAGAAATCCTTATCACTCTCTGCAGCTTCCTGAAAGGAGGGTGTAGTGAGGTGGGTTCAGTCTCTTCTCCCAAGTAACAAATGATAGAATGAGAGGAAGTGGTCTCAAGTTGTGCTGGAGAGGTTTAGATTGGATACAATGAAGAATTTCTCTACTTGACGGGTGGTCAGACATTGGACTAGGCTGCCCAGAGAAGTGGTTGAGTTTAAAAAATATGTGGATGTGGTACCTGGGGAAATGGTTTAGTGGTAAGTGTATAACACTACTGGGTTAATGACTGGAACTGATGATGATAGAGATCTTTTCCAGCCTAAATGATGCTAAGATTTGAGGATCTGTCTGAGATACCTACACCAACCAAAAGATCTCCTTCTTCCATGCATTTCTTTAACCAGCTTTCAGTCCTAGCATTTTGATGGTGCCCATCTTGCATTTCCTTTTTTTTTACACATCTGTCCATATATCTATCTGTATCTATAGATAGATGTATTTTTCATATGAATTCATTGATATCTGTCACATACAGTCACCTCTTTTTTAGTAGTTATTTTGCTATCCCTGTCACCAGTAGTGCAATGAGAAGTATTTCTCTCACAAAGAAGCACTGGCATTTCCCTACCTTGTTCAATATCCAAAAGACAGCATAGCATAGCTGCACTTTATCAAAGAGCTTTATCATGAGTAATGCTCATGGAACGTTGACCCCACAACCTATACCAGTGAGCTCCCACAAAAGTCCTGACTGATTTTATTAGCAGTAAGCAGCTATATTCTTCAGGTAAATGAGAGGATTACATGAATACATGCAACCATTTACTTGTTTTGGCAAAAGGAAACATCTTATGAAAACTGGGACCTTATAAAATCACACACTCTTGCTTTGCAAAGCATTTCACATAGACTGTATCTCATAAATATCCTTTAACAATTTCATGTTCTCTATTCTTTAGCAAACTGAACTTATTGCTGATGACTGAGTGGGGTCTGGATGGTTTGTTGTGGTGTCACCAATGGGTGTTTCCCATTGGGAGGTTTCCAAGACATATTTTATTGGAGTTTACTTGTTTATCATGATCTGTTGGAAGCAGTCCCATTTCAGCAAGACCTGTCAGGTATGTCTTGCTTGCTTTTCCCTGGCAGGTTTCCACTGCGGTACAGGCAGTCCCTCAGCAGGCAGCAACTAGGTGTACCACTGTACATCAATAATTTTCCCTGAAGGATTTTGAAAATGGGAAATCCCATTATGGGATTTCTGGAATTCAAGAAAAAAAAAAGTAATATTTGAAGGTACACTTTGCCTCTCTCTGCTGTAGCTCTTCTACATGCCATCTCTGGGAGTTGGAGGCTGCTTAGATGGGGAAGCCAGCAGGAGGCAGAGACATACCTGCCCTGTTAAATGAGGAGAGGCTGGGAAGCCAGCTCAGCCACCCAACACAGTCTGTCCACTCTGCTGCCATTTTAGCTTGCTCCATAATTCAGTCTTGATGTGTCCCACCTAGCTGTCTCCCAGACAATGTCCTCGTATGGCTCTGGGGGTACTTTACTAAAGTGATCCCTCTGAAAGTCCATGCAGACTGTATTACATCAAATTTTGTACCTATTTTGAACCTGTCCTTCAATATTCTCAGATTTAGCATTCTGAAACACCCCACATGATTCCCAGCTCCCTGTCCCCAGAACTTTCAACACAAAATCTAATTTTCAGGTTATAAAAACACAATTTTGCAGGCTAAAACACAGCCCCTGCCTGGACTGTTTTAGATACCATGAATGGAAGGGTGCACATGCTCTTTAACTCTTAGGCTCACCAGACAGCACCTAGGGAAACCCAAGACAAAGCACTACATGTTTAGTGTGGCTGTCATGTTGCCACTCTCTTTCCAGGAATTATGGTCACGACACACGGAGATTTTAGATGTCTGAGACAAATTTCCAACCATATTCTTTTTTATCTTTACCAATGTACTTTGATGTTGCTGTCCTCAGAGACAGGACACTTGTTCACAGCCCATCTTTTTGTTTTGCTTGTGTCTGCATTTACCCCCACCAATGAACCAAGCTACTGAACTGTTACAACTGCAGTTCCAGCAGCAAGGTCACCCCTCCTAAGAGTTCATGTGCAAACCTCCTCTCCAGCTGTGTTAGAGCATGCCAGACATGAGGTGTCTCATTAGTTCTTGTTCCCAGCTTCCAGGAGCAGTTGGCACACCCTGCTGCAGTTTAAGCCCCAGATGTCAGATGTCATTGTGCAAAGCTTCCAGACACAACCCTTAGGTCTCCTCCAGTGCCCCTGCTCCTTGTCAGACCCATACTCCACAGTTTCCATTCTTCACTTGGCAAGGACTCTGAGACACTGATTCCATTTCATTTTCCAATGAAATCTCAGTTCAGTAATACTTAATTGGCCTGACTTCTTAAGTAGATATTTCCAAAGCATTTTTAAAAATAAATAGTAAAAAAAACCTCCAACCTCTGGATATCTCTCTGAAATACCTCTTCTCAGCTTGATTGATGGAAGGATTTTTCTTCCACTTTAACAATCATTTCAGATGTCTGCTCATTGATACATTCTCTGACTGAACTGTCTGCTTGAGCTCACTGAATTTTTCCATATGTAGCTAAGTTGCATGTGGGAGATGACTTATAATTCTCTTTCTTTTTTTTTAGTGGAGATTATAAGCATTCTCTCTGATTATGACAATACATTTTACCTTGAGCAGTGTTTCTTTGGCCAACTTTTATCCTCGCAGCAATTGACTTTGAGCCACTTTATGCCTCAGCTGGTAGATAGGTATCAACACCTACTGTGTTATTCTTACCCATTAGACAGTTCGAAAAAATAACTTTGCATCTGGTGATCAAAAATACTATTGAAGCTCCAAAGTTTAAAGAAATCATATTTGTAACTTTGAAAGACCTTTGTATCTTTATAACAGATTTGTACCTTTATATATCTTCAGATATATCTGCATATCTATTTTTTCAATATCATGGGAAAATAAATTAATGTGTGGCATCAGCAGGCCTTGCAAGCTTTTAGCCTCAAGAATTATTTATTAGTCAATGTGCTTCAGTCACAAGCTCACCTAAAGAAATTCCTTTTTGATTACAACTGTCAGCTTCAGTTCCTCATTCAGCTTTTATTCCTCATTCATTCTGGGCTGTAGCAAGGCCACCCAGGTTTAGTGTTGGACCTGAAAAAGTAGCATTGGCCCTTTAAGGTAACTAAAAACTCGCTTCTGCAAGGCACAGGAAGTGTTCAAGGCTGGGTTGGATGGAAGTCTGAGCAACCTGATCTAGCTGAAGATGTCCTTGTTCATGGTAAGGGGGTTACACTAGGTGGCTTTCAAAGGTCCCTTCAAACTACTCTGTGATTCTATAAACAAAAAGCAAAGCAAAGCTCCCATTCAGTCATTAAACTTTCAGCATATACAGGATGAATTTTGCATAGAAAGATAAGGAAGAAAATAATTACTGTTACGCTGCCTCTTTGAGACAAGGAAGACATTGTTATTCTTTCCTTGTCCTCTCAGACTGAAGCTGGACAGAAACCAGAAAAACTTGAAAAAAGGTTAGTTAATCCTTGAGGTCTATTTAAATGGTCAGTTGAGACTGAGTTGTAGGCAACGAGGCTTAAGGAATCTAAAAAAATTTTTAAATTATTTCTCTATTCTTAATATCAGTTTACCTTTTAATCCCCCAATCCTTATTTCTTAGCTTGGCTTCTATGCAGCTGCTACTCACAGTGAAAAAAATTAATGTGGTGATGACGAGATGGAAATATCAGTCCCTGCAACTGAACTCTGCCAGTTGAATTCCTGATTTCAGCACGATGTAGCTGCAAAGCAAAATACTGCTGGACTGTAAAGAAACACTGCAATTTTTTTTCTAATTAATGTAGGTCAATTATGAGTGAGTTTACTCCAGCCATTATGAGTATGACCCTAGAAAAAGATTTCATGCAGTATATAAGTGACACAAAAATCCGTCTTTCACATGCAGCTTTTAAAAACAAATTGTTAGGTTTGGATGGTGAAAAACAAGCGTGTTTTTTATAAAAGCAAAATAACTTGCCTTGCATTGAGCCTCTTCTCCCTTTGCTCATGAAAAGACCATTTCCCAAACATTTTTTACTTCTTTCATCAGATTTTTTTCTAACTGAGGTGATTACTAAAATCTGTTTTCCAAAACAATAAGATTTCAAAAAAAAAAATCGTAAAAGCCTGGAAGAAGTCACTGCTGCAGTAAAGCAGCTGAAAACTTAGCACATACCTCCCCATGAAGCTGACAAGTTGATACCCACTTCAACAGCAATTGAATAGCAAATGTACTGCAAAATTTTCTTTCCTTCCACGATTTTATCTTTATTTCACTTATGCAGGTAGCAACTGCCTTTCCACTGTTACAAACTTTTCGAATGCTTCACAGAGAACACTGTTGAATGCATGACTTTAAAAATCTACCTTTAACTTGAGACAGTAAAAGTTATGACAAAGGGAAAATACCTCCCCTGGGGAAAAAATAAAAAAAGGCAATATTCTGATTTCTCTCTACTAAGTCCCACTGAAAAATTACTGAATAAAATTGATTCTTACCTCAGGGAGAACAAGAGCCATCAGTGAAATCAATCGTTTCTAAGGTGTATGATAAACCACATTGCTTAAAATCTTTCTGTTTGTTACAAGACTTGAGTTGTTGAGAAGAAGGTCACTAAATACTTGATAGCACACATCCACACACCCACACCCACACCCACCAAAAAAAAAAAAAAGGTACACTTGCAAAATTTTAAGCATTGTTACTATGAATGGGGACAATATTAATAACTAGGATGCTGGGAGAAAAGTAATGATCAGTGACCATTGAGCATACCTCCTTACTGGATTGAATGAGGCATATGCACATTAAGTAACAAAGGGCTGGATGAAAGTCTCTTCTCCCAGGCAACAACTGACAGAATGAGAGGACAAAGTCTTAAGCTGAGCCATGGGAAGTTTATGTTAGATGTTTGAAAAAATTCTTCAAAGAATGACTGGGTAATGGAATCATCAGCCCAGGCAGGTGGTGGAGTCACTCTCACTGGACGTGTTTAAAAAAGGACTGAATGTGGTGCTCCATGTCATGGTTTAGTTGATGAGAAGGTGTTAAGTTAGGTTGGACTAGATGATCTTAAAGGTCTTTTCCAACCTCGTTCCTCCTGTGATTCTGTGACTCTGTGAACCCCTTTAACATAACTCTTTGAGCCCATCCCATAAGAGAATTCCTCACTCAATAAAGACATTTTTTTCATGTAGTTTTGTCCTGTATGAGTGTAGTGAACTCCACTAAATTAACCAGATATGATGCCTGATATGACCAGAGGAAGCTCTCATAATGAAGGCTGGTAGCTCTAAGATTGCCATAGAATTTCTCTGTGGCTCAGTGGAGTACTGGGTTTTTTAATCCTAGAGGATAAAAAAAAACCCTGATGGATTCTTTAAATGGTCAATGACTACACTGCTAATGATTTGATGATAAACTTTCATGTCCTCAGACTTAGGACATCATTTTTCATACTGACAATTGCTTCTCAAATGCACAGTGAAGTCCTTAGTTGAAAGGCAGAGAGAGAATTTATAAATGTTTTGAAATTATTTGCAATTATGAAAAATATCTCAAAAATAGAATAATTTAGTAACCTGCTGCTCCCAGAGTTGATTCTTCTCTCTTAATCCTATTGCACATCCTTTGGCAGCAGGTGTTAACTGATGCAAATGAGTCACTCCTTCATGACCACCATTAGCCAGGAAAGCTCTCCTTTCACATCAAAATGGTGGAGAATACTTGATGGATAGCAAGTAACTACTACTGAACTACTTGTACCTGTCGATCTTAGTAACCACAAGAAGTATAAAGTATCTGTTTGAAAATCAAGCTCTGACTAACTTGCCTAATGTCAGAGACAAGGAAAAAAGTCCTCCCAGCATACAGCTCTCTTTCCTTGGGCTAATATGTCTTACATGTAGAGAAGGATGTAAAACACATTCCCTTCTGTATGTGGTAAAGATAACAGAAATACCTTCAGCAAGGGAAAGTACAGACTGGGACGTTTTTCATGTTATGCAAAAATGTATATGTACCGTAGGAAACCACTGCTTGTTCATAAGAACAGGGGATGCCAGGGGCAAGGAAATAAAAATTCCACACTCTTCCAGTGCGTCTGGGACAGCAGCACAAGGCCTGTAGCTCAGGAATATCTGACACTGCTTGAAAAAGTGCAGATCTCAGAGCAGGTTCCTTTCCTCTTCTCTCAAGTGGTTCTTTCATCCCATCTGGAGCTTTGTGTTTTCTTGGCTACTCAGCCAGCCACATTACAGACAGTGAATTAAAAGCAGCTCAATGGCTGTAACCACAATGGAAATCCACTCCACAGCTGTGACTTTTAAATCAAATTACAAAAACCCAAACATACACTTCATGGTTTTAAGACATACTAATGTAAAAGCAGCATATTGTGGAAATTCATAGCTTCATCTACATCAAATTCTGTAGCACCTCATGTCCAAGAAAGGCACACCCATTTGCCTCAGCCAGAAATCCAGCCCAAGAAACTTTCTGTCACTGAAAGTGCAAGTCTGGATCACTGAAATTCAGAGAGTTATTCCAAGTTCACATCAGCAGAACAAAGATCAGAATCTGACCCAAATATTAACTGATTTTTGGAGTCTCTGTGTCTAGCCATCAAGAAATGCCTGCTGGATGCAAACTCGGCAGTCTTCAGGCAGAACAGGAGGAGACTAGTAAGGAAACAGATATGGATGGTATTTTCTAACACAGAATTGTTGAGCAAAGTGTGCCAAGTGTTGTACATGTTAGGCACAGGAAAATGGAACATTGCAAAATTAAATCACTCACTGTACCTGATTCTACATCTCAGCACAGGAATGGTTTGCAAGAATTAGCTTGCTGTTATATTTTAACCTAGATGTTCTTTTCCCCTTAATGGATCAGCCTGTGGTATTACCCAGGCAGGTAGCAGAGGGGAGTCACCTCTGTTGCCTTGCTTCCCAGCTCCACTAGGCAGCCCTGTGGTGTCTGCACACCCTTTGGAGTATCTCTTGTATCAGTAGGTGCCTTCATATCGCACAAGACAGCATGCTGATGCTGAAACTAGCACTGAAAGAGTAGAAATGTCCATAAAACACTACTAGGACATAATGGAGGTAATCTCCCAGATCCCAGAGCAGCACAGGAGCGCTGGCACACAAACTAATGAGGGCTTTCACAAACACTTTTCATCTTAGCTGGAACACTGCACTGGCCCAGCAGACCTGCCACTAGACAGGGAGAAAGCCCCAGCAATGTGAACTTAAGCATCTCTATGCCTTTCTCTACTGTATGGTGTAGAGTACCTGAAATATCACAGGGGATTTTTTACATACAAATTGAGTAAAAAATATCTGAAATACAATATACAACTTCTTTCAAAATTCATTTGGAATAACACTGACTGATAATCTCAGAAATTTTACAGAAAAAAATACTTTATTCTTCATTTTTTGTAAAGCTATAGGAATAAAGATGATTATGAAGCCTATCAGTGGATCTAGACTTTGTTGTCTGGTACTTTACTGGTCAGAGAGAAAAAGACAGTCCTGAGCTGTGCTCCCTTCCTCCCTAACTCTAAAGTGCATTTCACAGGAAGCAATTAAAAGATAAAATGTGTGGGCTTAGATGTTCAAAAGTTAACCTCCTTCCTAGTTCAGGGCTCCAACCAAGATGCCACAAATCTGTGCACTTTTGTTTACCTCTGCTCACCAAGGAGAGCCCAGAGATTTCTGGTTTCCATACAGCTATGGAAGGTGGAAAACACAGGTTTGAAGGTCATGAAGATGAGACCAGGTGAGGTTGCACTTTGTGAGACACTGACCTGGTGATGCACAAGCATTGGGAAGAGCAGAGACGTGACAATGTGACATGGCCTTGGCAGGCCACGAGCATGTCAGACATCAGGCAATGCCATGAGCATAACATCTTTCTCAGACCAAGCCATGTGCAGGCCGTGTCTGATGGGTCAGGTTTGTCACCTGGTCTCAGCAGAGAAATGCCCAAGGCAGGACTGGTCTTGGATTAGAAGCCAAGATGAAGTCCATCAGGCATGGACACTGATCCCAAAGCCACAGGGACCAGATAAACAGATCTCTGATGAACATCAAGTTTACAAGGAAGTTTAAACGTTCTCAGCGTTAGCTGGTATTCAGCAGAGGCATAGGACATGCATTATTTTGTCAAAGCCTTTTGTTAAGCCCTTGCGTGAACCCTGTGGACTGTGAAGGAAACCCTTGAGTTATTCTCTGACAGTATTTAGTCTTAGTACAGTGGACAGCAAAAGAAGAGTATTGGAGACTTGGGCAATACTCTAAAAACAAATTGATGGTTTCTTCCCAGGTTTTACCTTTACTCACAGTGACAATTTGCACATCTTCAGCACAAATTACCTCTGTGTTATCACATTTGCCAGCAAAGCTGGCAACAGTTCCTGCTGGCCACATACACAGCTACGTGAGCTTTTGGCCATGCAGGCCTCTTCATGGGTCTCCTATATACTTTATTTCCAAGCTGCTCTATCCAATGCCAGCCTATGTATTCAACCAGTAGACTCAATCAATTAATTTTGGAGGGAAAATACTCAATAATATTAAGAAATTTCAGACTTCCGGAGCCAAAAGATGAATAATGAAAGAGTTAGTAGAAGGCTAAAAAGTTAGCTTGTTTTCTCAAACAATGAAAATCTAAATTTTTCTAAAGCTGTTGTAAAGAAAAAAACTCTAAAAATAGTGACAATAAGGATGTACAGTAAGATGGTAACATAGAAACTGATTTCATCCACCCAGTCATGTGGCTAGTGGTAGTGTAGGACCAGAGGACCACATGACTTCCTTACAGCGTGAAAATGAATGTGACAAGGAAAGTGATGTGCTTCAGCCTTTGGTCCCAGGGTCTAGTAATTTTTGGAAAAAGCACCACATACTTTTTTTTATCTGTCTGGAATAGCCACAATCCATCCTCCAGAAATTTGTAAAATAAGGTCATGCTAAGAACATCTCATTCCCTTCTCTATACCTTACAGAATGTGGTTAGAGATGTTTCTTTCAGCACTCATGGATTTTAACTTATCCTTCACATTCTCTACTCCAAACTGGACAGCTTAAAAATATCTGCGTCCAAGTTCTCCTTGGTCTATACTCCTTCATGATGAAACTATGCCTTCAGCATAATCTCAGTATAGTGACAGGGACCCAGAGGTGTCAGGGATCCAAACTGAGGAAGGTCAGCATGTGTGGCAGAAGGAAAGCACTCACACCAATAAGACACACATCCAACTCCCCCAGTTGAAGCAACAAAAAGAACTGATACATCTGGGAACAGGAAGCCCTCACAGGAATAGGAGTAATCTCGCCATTACAACAAGTAATTAGAACTTCTTATTCCTATTATTTTATGAATGCTATACATCCCAGATTTTAAGATACCAATCCCATGTGAAAAAACTTTTGAAAGGATGGTAGTTGTTGCACACTGGTCATTAGACAGCTATAGTACAGGGCCACACTTAGGTATCAAAGATCTTTTTTAAATTTCAAGTTTGCAGTAATGTGCAGTTTATGTTTTGTTGGGAAAGGCCTGACCTACTCCATCCTACAACCATGAATCAGCCTGTCTGTGAGCCAAAAGATACTACTTATGCTCTGTCATGATTTATCACCTTGAACCCTTGTAGCCACAAAATCCCCTGAAAACAACAAAATTAATACAGTTCAAGCCAGCTGGAGAAACAAAGCCCTAAAAACACCAAGCAATACACTTGATTTTTTTTTTCCCCTATATTTTCCTATTTTGTTTCTTGGTGAAGATCTGGGGGAATAAATTTACGTTCCGCTCACAACCTCTACAATATAACCATTGGGAAGTGAGAAAAGACTAATCCTGTAAAGCAATAGAAATCCTTCCCAAATGAAAAAAGAAACTTGTTTGTCTCACATTGGCCCTGACACCACTTGACAATAGAGAGCTATCAAAACCCACAATAAGAAAGAATCTTTTTCATCCTCAGAAATATCACCAAGAGGCAATCCCCATCAAATAATTTCAAATCAACAACTGTCATGAGAAATTGCCTCCCTCAATGAAGCAATGATTTTATACTACTATTATTATATATAATATAATTATATATAATAAATATTAAAATATTGTTTTGTAGTATTAATAATAATAATGATAATAATATCCCTTTTCCCAGGGATCTCCACACAGGACAGGAATAGAGATGCCAGTACCCTGACCACACTCATGCTGTGTCTCCAGGGCATCCAGCACTAGGTGATTTGCAGGACAAGTGGGTTATACCTGACATGTGCAGGTGAGCTGCAGCATGCACACAGTGTAGCAGCAGACTTACAGGAGTGCAGGTGGCATTGTCTTCCCTTCCACAGGAGGCAGCTCTGCAGCCAGAAATTTGTGCACATTCTTAAAGGGTGGAAACTGTAGTCAGGTTATCCTTCACGCCCTCCATGCACACAACCTCAGCGAACCTTTGTATGGATTTTTCTGTATTTATGATTCAATAGAACCATACACTGAAGGTGTAGTTCCTCACCAGTGTTCCTGAACACTGTTTCACACTGGGACCCAGAAGCCTGCCTTGTCACTGCCATGACCTGGCTGGCAGCTAGTGAGGCCACAGCATCTAATCTTCCCTCCTCATCCCAGAACAGAATCCAGGAACAGAAAGCGTTGTGCTCTGACAACTCTTTCCTGGCTGACCCCTGGCACTGTGAGCTTTCTGAAACTTCAGCATCCTCTGGTTGCACAACTTGACCTTGAAATATCTGCCGGGCTTGGTCAGGAGGATAACCCTGCCCCACGCATCTCCAGCCTGCTTTCCCACAGCATGCTGAGACATCACTTGCTTTCTATATTTCATACCTGAAAACAAGAAGGCATAAACACCACTCTCAGAAATCCCTACTTATAATAGCCAGCCCTCTTGTAAGATGTTATGGGGAAAAATGCAGAGCAGGTTATGAAAAAGTGGGTTCACATGCCTCAAGATAGGTAAGAGGTATCTCACAATTGATCCTCTCCACTATTGCTGATATTCCTAAATATTAAAATAGATTCTGTCACAACTGCTGCCTTTACTCATTATGCACGGCACATGCATTCTGTTTACTTGTGGGTTTATGCAAACAACCACTAAACAAGGAGCAGTAAGCAGATATCTGCTACTTAGTGCTCTCTATCATAAAACTTTCCAAGTTAACAGACAAAAAATGCTGTTTCCACAGAACTAATAGGTCAAAAGAAAACATCCTCTGAGCAACTGAAATTTCTAAGGAAATCTCAGTCTGTGGAAGTGGAGATTACTCATAGCATTACAAATCTGGAAGAACTATCAAAGGTATCACTCCCACTTGTCACCAATATTAAAACTGACTTCCAGCTTCCAAAAATATTAATAATTTACCAAATATCTCCTTGGAAGTTTCCAAAAATGAGAACTTATTTTCAGCCTTTAGGGTATGGTAAATATTAAGAACTCAGCTCAATTTTTCATTAGTACTCACTTGCCCTATCAAATAAATTGTACTATTGCTACAAGGACCTAATAAAGCACTTACACACACAGACAACTTTGATGGCAATAGTCATGTGCTTAAAACAAATGTATCCCTAAATACTATTTACAGATAAGAGCACATCTTTTTCAGGCCCATTTCCCTAGCTTATTGTAATACAACATAATGCAGCCATACAGAGCAGCAATATACCAGTTGCAGATACTTCAAAAGAGAAAAAACAGCCCACCTATTAGATGGGATCAGATTTATAAAGAAAAGTATCCAGTAGCTGCCCACAGAGAAATACTCCTGACAAAGAGAGAAATAAAATAAGTAGAGTAAAACTGAGACTTTTGAAAGAGTTACACAACTTGCATAACACAAGATGAAATCTCATACTGTTGGGAAAATTCACCAAGCGTTTCCCTCCATAGGTGTACAAATGGGAGAGGGACACAGCTGACCTCTGACTAAAAAACCAATAAAACTAATGAGGTGATAGAAAGCAGACAGGATACGAAAAGAGTGCTGGTCTGCGGCAGCCTCATTCATTGGACATGAATGTCTTTGAGGTTTTGAATCACAGCTGTGGAAACAAGCTGCTGAATTTCCTCCCCTAACTCTCCCAGTAATTTTGTTATTTAAGTATAAATGCTCTGGAAGTCAGCATTAACATAAAACTGCTGAGTGCCCTTTGTGAGCAGAGGATGCCAGTGGGAGAGAAACTGGGACTTACAGCTATGTTTTCAAGCAACTAAGGAGGCACAGAAATGAGCCACGCAAACGGTGCTCAGACTCGGGGTTTTTTTCCATATCAGGAACTGATCTACATTCTCTGAACTTTATAGCAAAGGCGAGTCCATTGATCAAAAATGTTTAACCTTGCTGATTATAATAGATTAAGGACTCTGTGTTGCAGTTCTCTGTCTGAATCAAACCAAAATGTTTTCTATGAAAGGGAAGACAAAATTTGGATTAATCTTTATTCCTCAGACACAGTCCATTGTTTTAAAAATGTGTCATTTTTTTGATCCTAAGGGGCACTGTTCTTACACCAGGAGTGCTGGGCCACTATTATCCTGGTAAGAAAGTACTCAGACTCTGTAAAGTATAATTTTAAATAGGTTTTTTTAATAAAGTTAATAAAGAAAAGACTCTTTCCTAGTTCATTTCTCCTTATCCATGTATGAAAAACTTCCACCTTTCATAATTTCAGCATCACTTCTGGCTCTGTCCCACTGTCCTATGGGAGAGGAGGAACAGGGAGAAGTAGGGTGAAGTTCAGATCTAACTACATCATGAACTATGAATGCAGAGAAGAGAGAGGAGCCTAGGGACTCAAGAAGCTCAGCTGAACAGGTTTAGGTTGTGGCAGCTCAAGAAAATGTCACCTCTTTCTGCCCACCTCAGCATCATGCCAAAAGCTTCAGCAGGTGCAGATGGAAATAATCCCCGAATTCTCAGTTTTTCATTCAAAAATCTGGGGTTTAGCTGAAATCATAAAGCTTTATTTGCTTTGACATTCTTTCAAGTGCTACTGGAGGTTGTACAGAGCATGCCACAATGTCAGAAAGTTGTGCTGGGAACAAAATAGGACAATTTAAAATTTTTTTTTCACTATTTTTTCCATGGTTTTATAACCATCTATCCCAGCAGATGTCAAGTGCCTCTAGTTAAAGGGTCAGGAAGATGATTACAAAACCTGCAAGGCTTTCTTTGGAGTTTCTGTCTCCTTCCCCTTTTGATGATGAGCACATGACCCAAAGAAACACTTTTTTTCTCTCTCTCTGTTTTTGGTAACTCTTTATTTCCATCAGCTGAGGGAAAGCTCTGAGAACTTTTTTGCCCCACTTTGTAGCCAACAGGATATAATCACAACTTTATTTCAGGGTAGAGCTATTTTAGAGCATTAATATTCTGAATCCTTTAGGAGGTGTGTAACAGACAGTTTACATCAAGACACAATAGCACACAGCAGATCTATTCTAGCTTTCTAAGAAAGTGGCTTATTTCTCTATAATTTATCATAATCTGTTGCCTGAATGCTGACAAGCAACAAAGCAAGCTCTGACATATGGCAATCTTTTGTGTTGTAATATTTGAACATAATTAAAGAAATGAAAATGAGAGCAAGAAGGAAACTCCTAAAGGATGGTCTGTTTGGTTATCCTTATGAAAATATTCTCTGGCAGCAACACAAGAAAAAGCTGCGCCTGGATCACCACCTTCAGTCCCTGACTCATTCATCATAGCTGAAAAAGTCAAAAGGAGGTCAGGAGGAAGGAAGAGTCAAGCTTCATCAGAGTCAGTTCCAGAAAGACTTCACATACCTATTGCTAGTAAGTACTTGAAACAGTCAAAAAAGACTAAATTGGACTATGGAAAAAAATCTGTTTCTAGTCACACAACCAGAAACACATTGTGTTTGCTGTTCTCCTGGTGTATCTGGGGAAACTGTACCTCTAAGGTGGCCCAGCTAAAGGCAGTTGAACTGCACTGATGTGGCACTTGGATGTTGCTGTGTCATGGGGTCAGAGAGACAGTCAGAAGGCACACCTGACTTTATCCAGACTCTGCCAGGCTCCCATGCATTTGGAACTGGCCTATGGCTCTAGAGGTAAAACTAAAAAAAATAAATTCTCTCACTAAAAATGAATACTGAACACATCTCACTGCCCAGTCTGGAAACTTGCCATCTGTGCAAATAATAACTGGGAAAATCACTACCTGACAACCAGGCAGCAAATTAGAGATGCTAATCTAAGGAAGACATAGAACCACAGAATCACAGAATGTGTCAGGTTGGAAGAGACCACAGTTGGGTATCTGGTGCAACCTCCCTGCTCAAGCAGGGCCATCCTAGCTTGGGACAGGATTGTATCCAGACAGTTCTTGAATATCTCCAGTAAAGAAGACTCCACACCCTCTCTGGACAATCTGTTCCAGTGCATGGTCACCCACACAGTAAAGAAGTTCTTCCTCATGTTCAGGTGAAATTTCCTGTGCATCAGTTTCTGCCCATTGCCTCTTGCTTGGCACCACCAAGAAGAGTCTGGCTCCATCCTCTTGCCTTCCTCCCTTCAAATTCTTATGGACATTGATGAGGTCCCCTCTCAATCTCCTCCATTGCTAATGAAAGGTGGTTTACGGTGGACTAGTTTATGGGTACATGACAAATAACCAAGCATGCTAAAAGGAAAGTGACTTGAGACAGAAAAATACACTGAGCTCAGAATTAGAGTTCAGATAAAAAACAACACAGTCAAAAAAAACCCTGCATGCTGTGACAAATAGCAGATTCTGTGAAAACAGAAGGAATAATTACTGATTATACTGATTGCAAGAACTTGACAATGTCATCATGATGAGAGTATCATGGACAAGGATGACAGCAGAAACACAAGAAAAAAGTGGAAAATCTTTCTTTCCTAGTGCTAAAAAAAGTCACAGCTGATAGATATATGGATAGCTATAGAGAGATGTAGGTATAGATATAGATGATATCGATAGATATATAGATATACAAGAGAAAAAGCATGTACTATAAGGAGAGTTAAATAAGATAATTTTCCCAGAAATCACAGCCAAGCAAATGATGCCATAGGGTTTATATTCACCCATGATCACTGTAGGAAATAAATTTATAAAATCTATCAGATAATAAAGACCATATATATATATATATATATGTAAAGACTTTTCTTTCAAAGTGTTTTCAACTGAAGCAATAAATGTTTTAATACTTGATTTTTTTTTTCTTTATAGGAATTTTTTTCATGCCTGATGAATCAAAGAGGTGACAGGAGGTACCCATAAAAATACAGTGATTTTTTGTGCAGAACACCCTTTAAGGTATACTCTTTCTTTAGACTGTATCTGAGCAGTCAAAAGGTTTCTCTGGAAAATATAATCAATATTCCAGAGTAGATAGGAAAGTATATTTAAACTGTGAGAGGTATATAAAAGTATGACTAAGAGTGTGCTGCTTTCAGAGGACACATGCCACTCTGATCTCACGCTATGTTAAAGAAATAAAAATTTAGAGGAACAAATGTACCATGAGTAATGTTGGGCTCATTGCCCACATTCTGTGGATTGGAAACCATTGACTGAGAGCAACATTGTTCAGATGAGGATCTGAAGTGGCGTGTAAGATATGAGAGTGATGTGACTGCTCTGTGAAATAAATGCATCAAAAGCATACCTATTTTCACCAGACAAAACTGTAACGTGGAAATTCATACATCAAATAAGTCATCACCACAAATACATTCTATTTTTCTTCTGATTGTGAATTAAAGAAAGTATATTGTACAAGACAGTCAACCAAATTCTTTTAAGAAAAGTTAGGCTTCTCACCAGAAAAAATGTCAATTAACACATCTCTATAGTATTTGAATGCAGTGAAGTAGCAAAAAATAGGGCTGTGTGAGGAACACCTAAGATTTAAAATAAAATTTGTGTTGTCTTGAGATTCTGATAAAGAAATAGGAACAAAGTCATTCCACCTGAGTGCTTGACTGAAAAGGGAACAACTTGAGAGGACTCTGAAACTTGTTAAGAAAACTAATTTGAATATAAAAGCTGTTGAAAGCTCACAATAAGGAACCAATAAAGGACATGCCCTGTGCCAGAGAGCTGCACACTTGATGATTTAGGAGGGGTTAAAATAGTTCTCCTCAGTGTTCTGTAATTCTAAATTTTTTATAAAATTGGAGGCTAAATTAACCACTACACATGGTGATATTTGCACTTTCCACCTTCTTTCAAGGAAAGGAGACAGCAAAGATAGAGCTATTACTTCTCTAGGTGAGGAGGCCTATGTTTACTGGTTTTGGATCAGTAAATGATGGTAGGATCAGTAAATTATAGGAAGCAATAAATTTTCATCCCTAGGGCAGTATTAAAGCTAGTAGTCAGTCTAATGACACATTAATTGGGATAACAAGTTTTCTCTAGATACTTCTTTCCCCTCTTCCCATTTCACAGATAATTGCAGAGCATTTATTCAAGCCTATCTTTGTCCATAAGAAGCAAAGGATGGGATATGCATGAGCCATTAGCTATAAGACTTGGAAATTAAACATTTGGAAGTGCTAATAAGCTCTCAAGCTCTCTAGCTATGCCCCTAACCCTAGAGCCAGTGCTCTAAGAGGAGAGAAACAGATGCTCCTCTTCTTGTTCTCCCTCCAGCTCTCCATGTGGTGATAAGAAATTTGGATACATTCCCCCACCAAGAGCTGCAAGGTCATCCAAGAGATGAGTGTGGGTGTGTGCTCTGCTCTGTTCGCCTCTGCTCGGTGTCCAGCAATGACACGTGCTGTTTGTGCTCTAACTGGAAGGATGCTGCAGAGAAGCTGCATCTAGCTCTAGGTCTGATTTAAGCCTAAGGAAACTGCAGAGAGCACATTTTAATTACAGGTCTGACATGCTTCAGTGGACAGCAGGAATAGTCTTCAACAGGATGTGAATGTACATGACAGAGAAAGAAACTAAACCAAACAAACAAAAAAAAAAAAAAAAAAAAAAAAAACAACCCTTGAAGCAAAGACTGGATAGACTTTTCACTATCAAATGTTTTATAATCTGTACATCCATCATGCCTTCATTTAATAAAATCTGCAATTTAAAAAGAAAATGTCAATTAAAAGCAAAGTCAAGTCTCCTCAAAAATGACCAAAATTCACCTATGGCTACAGCTTCATCTATTTTCATCAAATTTCAGAGCAACTAATGAAAAATGACCACCCATGATAGAAGGTCTGAGCAATGAATGTATCTCACAGTCTGGCAGGTCCTCAGCTATCTGGAGACATGATGTACCTAGTTAATGCGATGTACTGTTCATTGGAAACAGTGAACACACTTCAAAAATTGGAACCAGCTGTCATAACCAAGAAGCAAGACAGATCCTGCACGGCTCTGAAAGTATGTAAACACCTACAAGCCCATATTGTGTTCACATCAGAACTTTCAATGACAGCAGCATTTGAAGTATGAATGTCCATAATGCATCCATAATCATAGACAGAGTCAAAAACAAGGGAGGATTATCTTTTAAGTGATCTGCAGTAGAGCATGAAAAGAAACTTTGATCACTTTGAAACCCCTTTTTTAAAGAGGAGTAGATTAAATGCTAACACCTTCCTTTTTTTTTTTTTTTTTTTTTTTTTTTGCCTTCTTACACTGTAATTCATCCAGAATGAATCAGAACTGAGGACCAAACCTCAAAGGACATGGAAATTATTGCCTTTAGAATACAATGTATCTCAGAGATCGTTTCAAAACATTGCTCTTTGAACTTTTAAAAAAGGTTTCTTAAGCCAGTTCTTGGAAACTGATAAACCAGAGAACCTCAGAGCCTACATCTGCTGTCTGTACAAATTAGGAATTACTCAATCACTGAAACTGAGATCATCAGAGCAGCAGAGGTGGAAGAAGGCCTGTGTTGTCCATTCTCCCTGCTCTTCTTCCCCCAGATCAAACCTATATTGAGCACAAGGGCATACATATAAAGCCAAACATACTTCTACATAATGACTCTTCAAGGAAAAATTATGAGATTCTGATGAAATACATTTTTACTTGTTTCTTTTTTTGCTCTATGTCCATGATTATTTTGCTCATTTTTTGGTATGGCTTACTCATAATTCTCTATTTGCCTAATAGCATGCAAGTTTGATAAACAGTGTGCTAAAACACAGCCAGATGTTTTCAGAGGCAGCCCGTTTTTAAATAATACCAGGGGATAAAGGTGATGGAACCACACTTCTTCCTGTGGTAGGCAAAAATAGATAGTAATAGTTTTGACAAGAGACAAAATCTAAAAGAGGGAGGGACATTTCAGGAAACATCAGGGACAGATAATTATGAGAGCCCTCTATTGTTGATTAATTTTGAAATACCAATAAAAAGATGTGCGACTAGGCAAAATAGAGGAGGTCTTTCCCTGGTATTTTCATGACTGATCAGGTGATCTGTGCCAGGAGGACTCGCACAATCAGTTTCAACTTACCAGCTCTTCGAGAAATCCCTTCATGTACACATAATCACGTGGTGCAAATCACAGTTGTGTGTGTGGCCAAACTTAGAGATCTCCCCTTCCTGCTGTTGACCAGGCCAATCCACACATTATCTCACATTAGGCTTATCTAGTTATTATAGTGGCTATTTCAGCTTTTCTCTTCAGCTACTTTCCTTTTTCTCCAAGATTTTCAGTGCTTACAATAATTCCTGCATTTCTGTTTTGCTACATTAACTAATGTTCCATGGCTTCATGCCACTATCCACTGCCTTCAGCTCTACAGAATTTAGGCAAAGCTGTCCACACAAGGCAGCCAGAAGAATAAATCATAAACAACATTACATTTCATATAGTGGAGTTAAATTATTTCACTGTTACCAGGAGTATTGTTATTATTTTAAACAAGAAGCAAGGATATACAAATAAAGGCATTTAGTTTATCTTAAAATTTTTGATATTTACATAAAGCTCATTATTAGGCAACTCACTCATTCACACCTTAAATTCAACTGTCTGCAAATTCTTTCCTTTTTAAATGCCTTTGGCTGCTGCATCCTTGAGACCCATTCAAGCCATTTTTGTGACTTCTTGGTTTTTATATTGAGTTTGTCATAGCACAGTAAAAAATGGGGGTTTTGTGCGATGCACAGAAATGATGTTCCTTGCTCTGTCTAAATCAACAGATTATTGCAGTCCTATATTCAGCTTGTAGCACAAGCCCATCCCTTTCCCAGCAACTCCTTCTTCTATCCACCTGGTATGCCAGCTTGTTGAATAGCTGAGGTGCAATAGTGGCATTCACATTCAGCAGTGAAGAACATACAATGAAGGGAAAGAATTTGGGAGGATAATGTGATAGGAATGAATTTGGGAGGATATTGTGGTAGGAATCAATGCTCACTGGAAGAGATGAAATGTACAGAAAGAAAATTGCAGAGTTAGGGCTCCTGAGGCATGGAAAGAGAAGACTGTTGGAGGATAGAAAAGAAATATCCTACTACATTCAGGAACTTGTCTGTATTTTAACAGTATTGGAGCAAGTATTAACACTCCAATATAGTGTAATACTGAGAGAAGAAATGATAGATTATATACTTCATGAAGACAAAATTTAAGTATTAGAATGATTTGAAATCGTGTGGCTTAAATTATGGTTCCATACAAATTCATAATGGTTTCCACTAGTAAAGCATGAGGAAGAAATGCACCATATTGCCAGTCTGCCCTTCAAACTCTTTTAACAGAAAACCCATCCAGCCTTTAGCTTAAACTCCATGAACTACATTCACACTCATTCAACTGCTATGTAAACGTTCTCAATTTTGACATTATTGGTGTGCCATTTTTTTTTCTCATTTCACAGTGTTCCAGCATAATTGTATCCTTCAGTCAATCGCATTTGTGCAGACAGAAAACACGTAAAAATTATTCAAAGGCACTGGAAGCAGAAAAACCTCCAGTTTGCTTTTAAGTTCAATATAAATCCTTCACATTGTTTTTGGGATTATATGTGGTGAACATCATGCATTAAATACATAGTTATTAAATACACATAAAATAAATAAGTGCCATGGATGAAGATAACTTGCTTACTTTCTTCAGACACAAACATTTGCTCACACATGCAAGAAGAATAACTTGAAAACTTTTGCCAAACATCCTCAAATGCATTATTGCTTCTCCATAACAGCATACAGTAGACCCCATCCCCAGCTGGTCTAAATCAGATAAGTTTCCCTGAAGTATATTAATTCTATAATAAATTAACAAGAGAAATTCAAAATAGCACATAAAATTTTTGAAACAGTTTCCCAGTTTTCCATAGTATTTAATCTGCTAGGAACTGTAGCTGTCAATATAACCCACTACTTCCAAGTGTTAGACTTGTGAGCCCTTTTGTGACCTTACCTCAGGCATTTTCACTTTTCATTTACAGCCTGCTGCAAACTAAATTAGTCTTAATATAACATTTTAACAAACTCTTGAAAAACTTATTAATGAATTTTCTTCCCTTCTGAAAAGTCTGACAGCCAAAACTAATCATGTCCAGAACCTGCTGTAAATGAAGAAACTTTCTGTTGAGTTCAAGGAAACTTGAGTAGGCTCCTTTGTGTGTACCAGCATATTTGCCAGCCAACAAAGCTGAAGCTCCTGTGAAGATGACTCCTACCAGGCAGAAGCAGAATAATTTGAAAGGATTTCTGAGGAATTTTAAGAATGCAATCTGCCTCAAAAAATGAGAGAAATATTTTGTATGGAAAAAAAAAAAAAAAAAAACAGAGAAAAGACACTTCTCTGATGAAAAATAGAATCCACTGTCTTGCTCAACTGTTCTTGTGAGTTTTCCTGGTTAATGCACTTTTCTTGTGACATTTCTTGTGAGTTTTCTTAGTTAACACACTCTCACACACCTCCATGGAGTTCAAGAGGTCAGAGGCAAGACCAGTTAACATGGATTACCTGAGCCACATGAGCAATGCCCAGTAGTTACTGAAAAGGAGTGTCAGCTTCCCAGCTACTTTCAAAAACTCTGGCAGGTTCAAAGCCTGCTACAGCTTTGTCTGCATTACAAATGTTAAAAAACCCTTTCTCTTAGCCTAAAAACTCAGCAAAAATGAAAAAAAAAAATCAAAGATCTTCCCAAATCAACAGAACATGCATTATTTAAAGGCATTTGTTGCAACTCCCTGTATTTATTTTTCTTCTTTCTGCAGCTGTAACAGAAATCCACAATGCATGCTTTTGTAGACTGTGTGCCATTTCTCATGTAACATCAGGTGTTTCTGAACTGCATGGCCGTAGAATGAGACTCTGGACCTTCGTGAGAAACTGGTCTCTTTCTGAGAGATAAGTTTTGAAAGAAGTCTCATGCAAACAAGTCTTCCATAAACATAAGAAGAAAAGCCACAAGTAGTGAAAGAGAAAATAAGTATGTTTTACAGAGGTGCTTTTTTTCATGACATACCATTACGCCGTGTGAGTCATTGCTGTGTGATGCATTCAAGCACTGGCCAGCAATAAAAGCAGAATTAGACATTCATACAGATAATAAGAACATCCAAAGCTCTTTCTGAAAAGGTTAAAGATATATATTATTCTTACCTTAGCTCACAAACTAATGAAACAGCAAGGAGGAGGAAGTACTTTCTGAAAGGCAGGTTAGCTATCTGTCTGACCTTGCATATATATCTTTCTCAGATGTTGGCTGTGCTAGGACTGCATAGTGAACTGAATGAGCAATTCTTTCCAGCTCAGAGATAAATACAGAGTTCCTGCTGTTATCTCTAGTGTTCTCAGGTATTTTCCAGCGGCCACTTGCACATGCATTACATACCGTTACTCATTGCGCCACACCCGTCCCCGTGGCTCCTGAAGACCTCGTGCTTCCAAGGGTTTCTCTTGCTGCCAGCTGACCCCCTCCAGTGAGGGGTCCACAACACAAAGCTGTACCACTTGCTATGAGTTCAGTCCCCTCAAGCTGCAAGAGTGCAAGTCCAGCTGCAAGAGCTCAGCCCACTTCTCTAAGATCTCAGAGGGGAGCACTGAGCAGAGCAGTGTCTGCAGCCCTGCTCAGAGAGAACTGAGCTGTGCGGCCACCCAGAAGAGCTTCTCGAAATCCGATGGGCAGCAAAGCACACCGCAGAGCAGCAGTATGCCAGAACTGCCAGAATAAGCAAAAGGCTATGTCCATCTTGAGGAAATGGACCCAAACCCAAGCCCATTTGCAAACCACATGTACAAATAATCTATCCCTTTACCCTAGACTGAGCACAAGACTCAGCTGTAAGCACCTCTAATAGTGAAAGTTGTTCAAATTGGTATCTGAAACAAAGATTATGGGCACAATTTATGTTTAATATTTGGTCATGTTTTGCTCACTGTAACAGTGTGAAGGTCAATGCTACTCTTCTTTCTAATTGCTTGGCGTCACACTGTTGGATGGAAAACAATGTTCCTATATAGTCAAGATCTCCGGTTTCCAACATATATATTTTATTTTCTTTTTTAAATATCAGAACAATTGAGCTATAGGTAAGAAAATGCTTTCATTAAACAAAAAATCAAAATGTCAAATTCTTATATCCTAGTGGAATAAGAGGCTGGAAGCCTGAAAGATGCAGTCACTTGTAACTTAAGCTACTAACACTCCAGAGAGTACTGAAGTTTTCCAGCAAGTGAAGCACTAGGCCTCTCTGCACATGAATAGGTTGTATCCTCCAGAGGAGCTCAAGCTACAGTGCCAGCATGGTTTTCCCAGAAACAAGCTGTGCTTCATAGCAGCATTCATTCCAGACTGCAGGAGGGTCAACACCACAAGGCCAAAGGAAAATCAGCATAAGGACCAAGTGATTTATAGCATTAATTGAAGGCAGTGTTACTACAAAATGAGGAAAATGTCTCCTCTTTCAGCACTTTAATCACTTGGGGAAATATAGATGCCAAAGGCTCACACCTTGGTATGCAGACCTATAATTACAAGACATAAAGCAGAGGAAAGAGACCAGTGACTCAGCTGTGCTAAATGAGAATAATTACAACATCAAGCAAAATGTCTCACTAGTCAATTTGAAGGACTAGTTGGGGAACAAATTGAATTCGTTCTCAATTTATACAGAGCACTTCTGAAGCTCTTCACCCTGCTGTGGTGTTCAGAAACACAAATTTCTCTCTCCCACTGGTACAAACAAGTAGCATTACAATAGTATCCACAGGAGCAATGAGATCAGTAGAAATCAGTTTGATTTCTACTTCACCATCTGCTTTTTATCTGTTGAGCCTCTCCTGATAGTTGGAGAATCATTATCTATAAAGCTGTTAGTTTTCTGAGGTTTGATTTGTTTTGTCTTTTTTACTTGCTTTCAGTGCCAATTCAGTAACTGCAAAGCTGCCTTATGAAATATCTCCTAGAAACATGCCCTCTAACCAAGGAACTGGGCTGGTTCCTCACATGTTCCCTCTTGCCTTCCTGAATGGAAATGTACCTACTTTCTATACCAAGTTAATTATTTGGTGCTGAATGGACTCAAAATAGATCTCTGTGCCTACCTGATACTTAGGTGAACAAGAAAGCAATTTACTACTAATGGTAGAAAATGGATGATAAATAAATTGAGGTAGGGGGTGGAGGAAAAATAAAAAGTCACCAGTCCAGGATTTACAAAGCTACAGAATCCACAGAATCACATCTGAAAAACTGGACAGATCATAAGAAAAAGGAAGATTATTGGTATATGAATTCATGTTATTCACAAGAAAAAAAAAATCCAAAAAACTAAAACAAAACCCAACAACAGCAACAAAACAAACAAACCAACAAAAAATGCCATCTCCAGCACCACCATACCCCCAAAACTCACAATATTGTCTAATAATGTCTGAGTTTCAGCCACTCAGACTCCTGGCTGAAACTAAAAACACAGATGAGGAGTATCAGATCTCACCCTTGGAAATGCCACTTTGTGTTTCCAGGTCTTTTCTGCACTTGATGCTTAAAACATACAAAGCAAGCATTGCCATATCAGAGCAGACTTCTGATCCATCTATCCAGTAAAAACTCGTGGGATAACCTATCTGAAGAAAGAATGTCTTGCTTACTCCAGACAGTCACTGAACTATATTCTGAAGTCCAGGTACTTATCCAAAACTAATTCAATGTTCCCACTATATAAGCATGTCTAATATCTTGATGCCTGCCAAATTTTGTTCCAACACCTCATACCACAATCACCTAAAGAACTTCACCATAAATTTGGATGTTTCAGATCCTGATGAGTTGTCCAGACTCATCTTCTGATGAAAATGCCTATGAATAGCTATAAAACATGATTAAGAATGCTAACATACAACAGCATTGTCAAGCCTGGTAAAGAGTCAATAAATAAAGCATTAATTCTCAATCAAATTAATGTCTCTTAATGAAGTGGAGTTTCAAATGCAGGAAGAACAAGTCATGATCTGTACTTTGTTTCCAACAGAAAAGGTGCTACTACAGTTACAAATGTGTTTTAGAGATCTGGTGCCACTGGTGGAAAATAAGGTTATAAGAACTAGGGAACTGCTCAGCCTCAAGTCTAGTAATAGTATATTAATATAATATTATATAATATTATAATAATATTAATATATATTAACAAATGTACGTCCATATAAGAGAGAATAGAGCCAATCCCCTCTGACTCAGTAGTTCAACTCCTGTCCAAACATATTAAGAGAGAAAATTAGCTATTTATTATATAGAATAGAATTGAATATTCAGCTGGGAGGAATCTACAACAATCATCTTCTCAAACTGCCTGACCACAAGTCAGAGCATGTTGTTAAGGGCATTGTCCAAATTCCTCTCAAACACTGACAGGCTTGGGGCATCGACCACCTCACTATGAAGCCTAATAACTGTTCCCCTAGTTCCTTAGGAAGCTCCGTCTGACAATGGTATTTAAATGACGTAAAAGAAATAGGGCCCCTCTCAAACTTATGTTGTTTTGTAAAAGAATAATGTTCCAGGCTTTCCTAGGGACCTTTCCTATCTATAACACATGTTTTAAAGGGCAAAAGACATGAAAGGAAATCTCTTAGGTGCAGATACAATGTTAAAGTGCTGCCAAATATCTGTGGAGTTGAGATTCTTTGAAAAACATAGCATCAGCAAGTGCAGTACTCTGGCTAATTGACTCCAGATCTGATGTGTGTTTACTAGCAAAAACACAATTTGTTTTTTTGGGGTTTTTGGAGAGGTTTTTCATTTTGCCTTTCCCTAAAATATAGAGTATTTAAAGATGTTCATCCCTTTCAGTTTGCATCTCAGGAGCATTTTCTCACAAGAAGTGATTTGGTGCCAAGAAAACAAAATATCTAGTTAGTGCTTCTGCTTGCAGACAAAGCAAAGAGATCAGCAGCTCATCAAACACTGCATCTCTCCTCTCTTCTGTCAGAGCAGCAGCACACTGAACTGAGCAGCTCTTGGGTGAAGGGGCACCCATCTTCCCTGGATCTACCAGTCCTGAATCTGCTCAGGCATTCAAGTTTTCTCCACCCATTTTGCATTTTCAACTTCCCCTTAGCAATTTGTCCTAATGAAATATAGAACCCTGTAACTTAAGCCCACAGCACACAATGTACAGATTTTCTCAGAAGCGACTCACAAAACCCAAACATCTGTGGAACAGAGGTGAAAAATATCCACTTAAAAATAAGTAGATAATGGCTACACTCTCTTGTTAGGAAAGATTAAAATTACACTACTGCATTTATCCAAAGACTGGGGGCCCGCCCCTCTCAGGGGAGACATCCTTGACAGACAAAGTGTGCAGGCTTTACTGGGAAAAGTCTTCTGGTCATGACAGACAAGTAAATAAATTAACTAATAAAAAAAGAAAAATCTTTTATCAGGCAGTTAAAAAAAGATCCTTTAACTGCCTTTTCCCAAAGCTCCCTTCAGGGCTGTATATTAGAAAAAGATTAATGGCATGCTATTTAGCACCACCTTGTGCTGACTTGTCCTTTTCGAAGGAATGCAGTCAAGGGAGAGAAACACATTCGGTCTTGACAAGCCAGTGAATAAGGTACTGGGTAAAACACTTGGGTGATTGTGATTTTTTATCACAACAGCAATTTCAGAATGTAATTAGCAAAAGCAAGAATTGCCCATATTATACCATGTAAAAATTAAACCAAATAAACAAACCCCCAAATCTGTATGGGCAAAAGAGCACTTGATCATAAATAAGAGCAATTTCTTACAGTTTTTACTTAATTGTTACATATTGACAAAGCAGGTAGAGTATTATATTTACTATACTACAGACAATCTTGCAAAGCTGCCTCTAGAATAAATCTCTAGAACAAATCTACCCCATGCAACTAATGAAATTAGATATCAGTGTAAGAAATATAAGTTTACTTAAACCATCTGCTTTTGGAAAAATGTGAGAGGGAAAAATCTGATTTTGACGTCTGTGTGCCACAAATTTAATACATCGGGGCTGATCTCCCTGTGTCCATAGATGGGGTTATGGACTTCTGGTCCCTCTACCTCAGCCTTTCAGTGCTGACAGTGATGCTCACAGCCCTGCTCACACACAGATCCGTGCATCTGTTCATTCTCAGAGCACCTCTTTGGAGTAGGGAAGTGCTATTATTGCTACCTACTGTGAAGGGGATCCTTTGCTTTATGCCCTGCCCAAAGTTGTATAGCACAGGATTTTCAGACCCAGAACTGGGGTTAGATTTAATTTCTGTGACCCCTTCTGCATGTGCTGCCAGTACCAAACCCTGTTATTGATGTCATGTATAGACACTCCCAGCTCACGGTAAAGGGCTCAGTCAGAAGCCTAACAAAACTCTAGTAGCATTTTCCAATTGCTTTTTGTGGCTTGTGGATTAAATTCTACGAGAACACGTGAGGTTCCATAAAGAAAAATTCTTGAGGTTCCATAAAGAAAAATTCTTTTTGGTTTGCCAAAAACCCTTGCCTCCCTGACAAAAAAAAAATTAAAAAACAGACAAAAACCAACAGAACAGGAACAAAGTATTCCAGCGATTCAGTGATTTCCAAGAATCAATTGATACTTCAGAGCTTGGATTTTCTAATATTTTTAATGTGCAACCTTTCCAAATTATGTGAGTAGTTGTGAAACACAGCAAAAAAGCAGCCTTTTCCCACATTTTGCTGCAGAAAAATCTGCACAAGGGAAGCCACACCTTGCATGAGCCCTCCCTACTTCCAGTCCCAGCTGGGAAGGTCAAAGGACTGCTTTCCTGGATAAGCTGTCCATAACAAGTGTGTAAATAACATGTAGGTTAAACAAATGCTAATTATGGGCTGACAGCTGAGGCCCATGGCAGCTTCTCTGCTTGCTGCTTGGACAAGGTGGTCAAGGATTTTAAATCACAGTCTGCCTCAGAGGGAAAATTCACTCTTGGAACTGGCAAAGGTTTATGGAAGAAGGTAATATGTCATTAAAAATCCCCCTGAGAGAAGCTACATTAGGCCAGGTTGGATGGAGCAGGGTCACCTTCCACTTTTTTTGCTCAAAGCCCCATCCAACCTGGCCTTGAACTCTTCCAAGGATGGGGCGTCCACTACTTCTTTGGGCCATCTGTGTCTCATCACTCCCACAGCAGACAACTTCTTTTTAGTATCTAATCAAAGCATACCTTCATTCAGTTCAAAGTCATTACCCCTTATTCTACCATTATGTGTGAAACATATACATACAAAGCTGCAAAAATATTTCTGCAGTATTTTGCAGGATGCTATTTAAAGGGAAAAATGAATACTCAACTTCATTATGTTGAACATTCCACACTGGATTGGAAGGATGAAGAGGTTCACTGTCAATTCATTCACAAATTGAGCTGTAATCACAAATCAGTGATAAAGATAGCACCACAGATCCATCAGTCATTATCACACCTTTGATGTCATCAGACAAATAGCTGGCATTATCTAGAGGGTTTGAACGTGACAAATTTCAAAGGGAAACAGTGCTACTGCAAGTGATCTTGCTGACAATACACCTAATTAAGTTTAGATAACAGCAAAGGAAGCAGTTTTGTGATCAAAAATTATTAAATTAAATACTTCCTTTGTGTCCACTGCCAACTAAATCTGGTATTGCAAAATCTACCTATATCTGAAAAGAGCCTACACAAAATGATAGCCAAATAAAATAAAAGGAAACAGGAAAAAAAAAAAAAAAAGAAAGATTAGCATAATGCTTCTGCATTAGGTATCAGGCTGTAAAATGGGTTCAATGTGCCATTCAAAGAGACAAGTGAAGCTGAAATATGAAGAGCGTCTCAGTTCAAATGAAAGAGGGAAAATTGGCCAAATATACTCATTCTGGCCTGCATGTATCTATTAAAGACAACTATTTGGAAAGAGTTTCTTTTAAAGCCCTATATTAAACTTATATGTAATTCACAATGCACATCTTCATTGTCCATCTTGTGCATCCAGCCTTCTTGCATTCAGTGGTTGCCTCAGGGATATAAGTTAGACCTCCTAAAATGAGCCCCCAGTTATGCTGGAACATCAGGGAGAGAAACAACAGTGCCTGAAAACCTCAGAAGGGAGATCCTGTTTCTGTGTTCTATAGTCAGAGAAACTGGTAACTGAACCATTTTGGATCAGCTACCTCTCTTTCTCCTGAAGGACTAGGGACTTCCTAGCCACAACTCCTACCTTCCACAAAGTTGCAAGCAAGAGCACTTTCAATGAAGTGGCTTTCTTCAGTCAGAAGAGGTTCAAATCCACATCTTCCACAAGACAGCCCTGGGATTCAGGATAGCAGGTCACTTAGGTGAGGTTTTTTATGTGCTGTGTGATCAGGCATGCAAGAGTCACCAGACCCAATGGAGTGCAGCTACAGGGAATTGTGATTAGAGGCTAGCAATAAGGACATTCAGCTGGGACATAGTAAATATGGAAAACCTTCCTGAAAGTCAGCAACCTCTGGATCAGGAGACCCCACTTTTCTTTATCTTTCCAATCACAGGTTTCTCTCTGCAGATAGGTGAACAAATCTCATGGAAACATCCTTTTCTTGGAAGCCATCAACTATCTTGTTGATACAGAGTTATAAAACTCTTCCTATCAACAAGAGATGTTCAGCTTGAATGTTTGACTGAAGATGCATGTAATTTCAGAGAAGAGATTCACAGCAGATTTAAGTTACAGTGGTTTTCCCACAGCACATCCAGACCTATTTACCAGTGCTGCTCACTGAAGAGTCACCAAGGACATCACTGAGTACAATACTTAATGACAAAGATAAGATTGCTAATATTTAAAGACATACATGACAATCTTCCAGTATTCCAGTAAACTCTGGAACTTTTACCCTGGTTTCCTGAATAATAGTTATGTCTATCAATACATTCTTCAACAGTCCTGTGATTTATATTTATATAACAGAATGAGGAGCCTGATACTCTGTCTGTAGGAGTAGGAATCTCAAAAATATTTGTTTAATTGAAAAAAACGTTTTCTCTTTTTCAGCCCAACTTCTGTTCACAAAGAGGTTGAATTACATCATCTGAAATTTGAACATAAACAGGAATTGGTGGGTTGGGAAGTTTGAGGAGGAATACTTTATTTTTATTTTGAAAAATGTCTTTCTGAATAGAAATGTTCTTATATACGTATGAATATGTTATTTTGCTAAGTGTACAAATAACCTTTTTTCCTACAATATTTTTAGAGCTATAGTTTTCTTACCAAATTCAGCAATTAAATATGACAAATAATAAGAGTTCATTTCATGTTCACAAATCCAGTTCAAAGCTACCTACCTCTAGTAATGGTAAGACTGCCAGATTACCAGCAGAGCAGTGAAAACTACCATACTTGAGAACTTTCCATTATTAATTTGTCCTGAAGCAGCTGGATGAGGGATTCAGCATCCCTCCTGCTCAACTTTTCAAGCTCCCAGTAGCCAAAAATCTAGTACTTTTTGTTAGATCATGTCTAGACATAGTCTAGACCATATCCAGTCCCCCCAGATAGGTACACATCCCAGTTCTCAGGCCCAGATGTCCGTACCCCAGCTTCTCATCCTAGTGGGTGTGTTCCCTGCCTACACGCCTCATCCTCCCACATGCCCTGTTTTGTCTTGCAAAGGAAATCCACACACCTACCCTGGACAGGCTCCATGCAACCTCCACCAGCTGCTGAAGATGCAGGACTGAGAGGCCAGGACTTTGAGGAGAGATGATGTGGCCAGGATCCAGGTTAAAAAATCCTATTTCTGAGATGCAGGGGGAAAGCAAGAGAAGCTGATTCAGTTGTCTGGACACTGGTACCTAGAGTAATTTTGCAATTACTTAAAGTGTTGAAGACACAGAGCTGGCAGGTGTGACAAGAAGATGTGGATTACCCATGTGCCTAAAGAAAGGCAGCTGGAGCCCACAAAGCCTACATTAAGATCCCCAACACATTTCCAGAAACCCCAACTAAGTTCCTCGGAGTTATATAAATGAAGGAAGTGAAATGCCATCTTAGTTTTTTTTAAAGGCTAGCTAAAGTATTTGCAAAACAGCAAGTGCGGAAGCAGTTTATTGCCTCTAACTTGATTTTCTTCCAAAAACTTCTTGATTCCACCAACAACCATACCTCAAATTCATCAGTAATAATTTTTTCCTGCACTTTACCACAACTAATGTGCATATAATGTGTAATACACACACACTTCTTTTTTCTTTCATTCAGTAAGTCCATAAATACCTATTAATATCTCTGTAAAAAAGCAAAGTTAAGGCCCACCAGTTCTGAATATTCAGCTCCACATGCAAAAAGAGCAAAGCATCCAGCATCACATTTACTCATGTCCAAAGTGACTCAGCATCATCGACCAGCTTAAACATGGTGATACATGAATAAAGCACAGCATCTACAATGAGTAAAATTCCAATTTTGCAGCAACACAGACATCATTTTTCAGAGTTGTGTACATTGATGGAGCTAACTTCAAAAATCAACCCCCTGGTCATTCTGCTACTCTTCTGACGAAAAGAGATCAATATTTATCTTAGCTGTCAATTATCTGCACTAGGTCACTTCAATCAAATGTTACTTATTAGGCCATTCTGGAATTTGAACCAGTGTGTGCAGTGAGGTTGCAGACAGTTTCTCCTGCCTGATCTAGGCATCTGATCTTCTTTTATACTGTCAGAGCATGGAGTCTTCAGTCAGTCCTTGCTGTTGATTATTTATGCCTAAAACATACAGAGAAATAGACAGCAACATTTCTCAGGTAAAACCAATGTTACGAAAGTGTATCTCATTGACATTCAACAATAAAAATTTTATTGACAACTTAAAGATGAGAAAATTAAAGATAAGGAGTAAACAGTATCAATGGATTTGATCTAAGTATCAATATAGAGCATAGGGTTAACCCCAAATCCAATACTTCATAGCAAGAATGTTTAGTACTGGACTCAAATCAAAATGCGTTCACCAGCATCAGCAGATTCCTAATTAAGCATCTGAAGACCCAAATCCTCAACATTATTTCATTAACCCACCCAGTGGTAAAGAGATATGATGTGAATGTCCACATCTCATATCCCCAGATTGGGTCACATATAGGAAATGGGTTGATATTTGCTTCCCCAAACCAAGTCTGACACTATGCCTATGAGCTTAGGTTGAACCTAGAGACAAGTAAACATTTTCCATCTGTTCCTCAGACTTATTCCAGCTTTTTAGTATAGAAGGAGCAGGAGAGACACTATGATGGCACACAGGTATTTGGAAACTGTGAGTTGGCAACACAGCAATATGATAGCTGGAGAAAACTCGAACCTGGACAAAAGACATATTACACATGCAGTGGATTCACATCTGAATTTAGATTCATAACAAAGTAGGCAACAAAAGACACTGTTAAGGATCACAGGATTTCATTTGAAAGATGGCAATGGAGAAATGGGAAAAACACTGCCACAATATTCCTCAGCATGAACTCTTCCCATTACAAACTAAAATAAGCTCCAGCTAGCAATTTACTGTGATTCCTCTGGGATTGTTATTGTAAAATAGAATCGCATGATTAATGTATACTGGGCCAAGCACACTGAGTGCATAATGAATATATATAAGTATTTTTTTCCTAGCATAAATGCAAACAACTGTGCCTGGCTGTATTAATTCAGGTTCATGTCACATGGTTAGAAATTATGAAGGTAGGTAGAACTTGAGAATTCTGTAGCTAATTCAGGAGTTTCTGAAGGCTCCAGTTCTCCTTCCAAGAGATGCCAGGTGTTTTGTGCTGGAAGGAGTCAAATCTAAGGAAAATTTATCCTCAGAAGAAGATGAAATTATGTGGTTTGCTGCTTTCCTTTTCATATACCAGCAGTGGACTATTTACTTATATCTTCAGAGTAGGGTCATTTGACATCATATCAAGTCATCTTCCTTGACTGTCTGGCCAGATATTATTAAAACCACTATTTCTACAAAGAGGACCAGAAGAGTAAAAATGAGGGGTTGCTATATAAGTTTCCCAATACAAAATATTGAGATCTATACTCATGGAAAGCATAGTAAGAATGTAAAGACAACTTAGGAGTTACTATATATAAAAATTAAATGGCATAATTTAATACCCTATTTGCATTTTTAGTCTACGGTGGACTTCCAAATTTCTCTGCATATTCTTGCATGGAAGGAAAGGAAAAAAGCTATTAGTTTATTAGTTTGTTTCACTGATTGAACATGTGTGGAATGTGACTAGATTGGGCATAAACTGGGATATTTGTCCTGTTTTATATTTATTCCCCTCTGTGATTATTACAGTACAATCTGAGCTATTTTAATATGGAAAGAAAAGGGAACAGAAGACTATGCAATGCTGTATATTTTCCCCACCAGTTCCCCAGGAGCAGGAGACCAAAAGAGACAGAAATAGGACAGCTTTGTTTTGTTGCAGTTTAGGTTTTAGTGTGTTTGAGGTTTGGGTTTTCTAAAAGAGTTGTTTATTTCCACATTGTATTAAAATACAGAATCACATATATTTTTTCTTAGAAAAAGCCAGATTGAAAGAAAAAAAAAATATGCTGACATTTGTAATGATCCTTAGTTCTCCAGTGACTTCTTTCCAAATCCTCCAACTTTGCCAGGAAAACTTCATTAGTATTGCATTGTGCAGAGATGAAAATCATCAACCAAGAGATTTAGGATGGCTTTTAGATACCCTTGGCCTGAGACACTGAGTATTTTGATGAGCTCTTGAAACTAACTAAAAGTACCATAGAAACCCATAGTTTGTTTGAAGGACAAGTTTGATGTTAGCACCTGTAAAACTGAGAAGACATGCAATAGCAAACTGCATTATTTCTAACATCCTGAGAGTTAAAGGACTCATGTCCAGCTAAATTATATCATCATAGTGAATGCAAATATTATGAAGGCATGATTAACTGTCTCAGCATAATTACTTTATGTAACAAGTATGCCTAATACAGAGACATTTTTTCCCTGGCACATCTTCCATATTGCTCACAGCCAATGGTTTAGGGTGTCCCTGAACCAAAAGTCACATCCTGAGTATGAAGTTTACTTGTCATCTGGGGATCTAGATTCCACAAAGAAGATGAAATATCTTTGCCTACTTCTGAATTAGACTTTTGCTGCCACAAGTTTTTAATAGCAAATCACTATGTAGAAGAGACTTCCTTTTGTCTATTTTATCTTCAGTTTACCAGCAGCTATCTCTTTAAAAGAAAAAAAAAAAAAAAAAAAAAAAAAGAGCTCATGATTGAAATTAACTGTTCCAAGTTTTTAAGAATCATCTTTTGTTCGCCTTCTCTTTAACAGTCTTTTGCAGATTGTTATCAAATTACCCCAGTTAGACTTACTTTTCCTTAGCTTCAGTCTGCTGAGTGTATCAGCAAGTTCTGCAGCCTCTTCCTTCTGCTAACACTTTGGCTTTGGGTGCTCATGACCAGTTCTGGGACAGTGTGGCTGAACCTTGAGTGAAGCTGCTGGGAGAGAGATGTGTAAGAAAGATGCTGGAGATGCCTCATTGTGGACCTCTTCCCAGCTTGGGATCTGCTTTTGGCCTGAATCCTAGCCCACAGTCCTTGTCTGAGCAGCACTCAGGGATGCCTGTGCCTGGCCTTGTGCTGTGCCCGGCCTTGTGCTGTGCCCACCTGCTGCCTTGTGTTCCCAGCATGGCTTCAGACCAAGTCTGCCACCAAACCTGGTCTAGAAATGAGAGTCATTTACTGCCCTGACAACCCCCTAGACCTGTTCTGCTCCTCTTGTTTGGGTACCATGGGACCGGCCCCCTGTCTAAGGGTCTTCACCCTTTAATACAGGCTCTTATGTTCCTTGCAGAGCAGCCCAGCAACCACTGCACCCTGACAGGCCTGAAAATGTCAAAAGACACTATGTTGGAGATACAAGCTTTCTTTCACTACTCAGAACATACAGTCCTCAAGGAATTATTTCAGTAAGCTGACCTGGATATTACTTCTCCTTAAGGCAAATATCTCATCATCAGTACTGTTGAAAACTTCTAAGTGACCTGACAGATAAGCATGGGTAACTATACATTGCTCATTGTTAGGAAAATTTATCCCAGTTTTAATGACAATAAGATGGAATCAAGTCTGTGAGCCAAATGGATGATGGGGTAAAATATAAGCAAATATTATGTGGACATATAAATACCACATACATTATGTGGTATTTAGGCAGATACTCCATAAATCTACTGAAGAACAAAGGATGTTATAAAGGTTGTCAGAAGTCTAGAACTTACATAAATTAGATATGTTTCCATAGTGTTTTTAAGACAATTCCCAGTCTTGTCAGTCTTTAATCTTTCAGTAAGGGAACCTTACTAATTGAAGAGCTTTTTAAGGAATTTTTATACAAAAAATTGTATAAAAATTTTATACAATTTTTTGTATAAAACCACTTGCAAGAGTAGCTAAATCACCATGAATTCAAGAACCTTCTTCCTGATTTAAAACTTTCTCTAAGTGAATACCTCTACAAAAGTGTAAAAATTTACTGTATGACCAGAAGAGTTGTCTTTCTTATCTGGGAACTGATCTATAATCCAAGTGTACCTACAGCAGATTCAAAACAAGACCTAAATATTCTAAGCCACTCAAGGATAAGTCTAGAGGTAAACAGTGCATCACCTATTCTAGGTAAGGAAGAAATGACCACATTCAAATTTGAAACATGTCATTGCAAGGGCCAAAGCTCCATATTCCACATTATATCATGAAAAGGTGAGGGAGGGTATGGAGGGAGTGTGTGTCTGTCTGACTGTCTTTTTTGACAGAAAGTTACCATTATTAGTCTTAGCAGCACTGAAGCAAAAAAAAAAAGAGCACAGCTATGGGGTGAAAACCACCAGAGGGAAAAAACACATGAAAGTGTTCCTATTCACATTAGCTTGGATGTCTAGACATAAAATGTGATAAGTTATCAGTAGCATATTAACTTAACACATGGCCTTTAAAGATTCATATGCAAGCAATGAACTTGTTTTATATTTGTCCTTGGCACAACTCATGATCATTCTAAGCCAATAGCTGTAGACACATGTCAAGTGTGAAAATATCTTTAGCATCTTTATTTGACTTTTATTGCTTGTTCGCTTTTTACCCTGCTTCTCCCTTTACAAACTCTTTATGCTTGTGGAAACTGAAATCTTTCTCCATGAATTCTTGCCTTAATTCTGAACCAGGTATAATTTAAGAAGCTACAGACTATACTTTTCCAGTTAGACTTAGGGAAGTATGTATAGCTCCTGGATATTTGAAATAAAAGAAAGATTTACTAAATTTAGGGTTGGAGATTTTCTGTTGGAAAACTGGCTATTAACAGAATTTAACTTGTAACTCTCATAAGTCCAGAGTAGATAAACTAGGAAAAAAGCACCTAGAAGGAATTTTGCATGCAAGTGAGATAGAGCATGCTGAGCTGGAAGTAGCTGTCCTAGTGATATAAGGTGAAAACAGCAATTCAGGCTCTTCATCACATGAACACCCATACACAGAATGCACATAGATATGCAAAAAAAAAAAAAAAAAAAAAAAAAAAAAAAAAAAAAAAAAAAGAAGGAAGTAAGTTTTTTATAATACAGATAAAACTTTACATAGAATATTACATAGAATACACAGAATATAGTAGAGATAAAAGAGACAAATTACTTGCTACAAATTCCCTTAAATTTATATGAAACTATCATTTTCTTCTCTGTTGAGGAAATAAACATAAATCCTTCAAACAGAAGCATATACTGGTAGACTGTCAGAAAAAGCAGATCACAGCATATTTACAGCCTTTGCTCACACGATGAAAGCAAACTGGAAAACGAAGTACATAAATCAAAGTTCATAGTGATTCCTCTGCCTGAAGTGTGGGACAGGACATCAAATCTTCTGTTTCTGACTGTCTTTGACCTCAAGACAAGGTATTTAAATCCATTCACTGAGACTCACATACATGCCTTCATTTCCAAGGAAGGTGAAATGTGGCCACCCACTTAAAGACTCACTCAAATTCTAGCACAAAACAAGTTCTAGTTCCCCTTATTTCATTTGCTCTACACAATAAAACATTGTTAAAAACTTACCTAAATGAGTTAGTAAAGGATTTTAAAGGTATAAGAATTTTACTATTGCAGATTCTCTGTGGGTATTTTCTAAGGCTTTTTAATAGACTATCTTAATGGTGCTTTACATTTCTTAAGCAGTGGTAGTCCAGGTGTCTTAGTAAAAGGTTAACTACTTTTGGATTCACTGCCATTGTCTTGGTAGGCCCCAAAGAAGTTTCTGTAATACCAAAGGAGAAAGACAATAACTTCACAATTAGGAATCAAACTTCTTAGTCAGAGCTTCATGTTTTACTGGAAAATGTGGGCTTCTGTTCATAGGAATTGGAATCTGGGTTGATTCTGACATCCAACAAACAATGACCAATTCTCACGTAAGTGAGAATCACTCCCACCTTCCCCACAGGACCTTTTTCATTGCCTGAATTAGTCATTTAGTCAGACTGATATCTCACCACCACAAATAAGCTGTTGTTTTTTAGCTGTAAAAAAGAACAATTGAAATGAAAGGTATTGATTATGTTTCCTCACGCAAGGAAACAAATACATAGTAAGGGTGACCCACATTAATTTGTAAATGCCTAGGAAGTCATCAAACCTCACGGTTCCCACAGATAAATATTTTGTAGCATACTTCACTTGTCCACAATAATAAAATCAAAGTATTATCTCTGTGAGCCACAAGTTAGTTACAACATATTTAACCTAGACATACTCAGAGACTAATTATTTGCTACAAATGTCTGTTAAATTTATACAAAACTAGTATTTTCTTCTCTGCTGAGAAAATAAACATAAACACTTCAAACAGAAGCACATACCAGCAGACTGTCAGAAAAAAGCAGATCACAGCATGTATACACCTTTGCTCACATGCTGAAAGCAAACTGGAAAAGGAAGTGCGTAAATCAAAGCATCAGTTCATATCGATGCCTACAGCTGGAAAGTAGCCCCCAGTGCCCTATACACATATATGTAGCTGTACTCTCTACCTCTTTAGCACCACTTTTCCCACAAAGGTAGATCAGCACCTCCCAATGGGTCCTCTGGGAATGGCCAACACCAGGTGACATTGTCTACAACGGGCCATATCCAAAACCACATCCTTCCACCACATCCACAAGTGGAAGTTGAGCAATTGGAAGACATCCCACCACTGGGGCATGAACCCAGCTCACATTTTGACAGTGAAAGCACTCACATATGACTCATCTTCACAGAGCAGGGACACTCCCAATCCCTATACTTCTGCTTGTTCTGAAAATTGGTTAATGAAATATCTTAAAAGAACTACTCAGCTATATATTGCCTATTCATAATCTCTTTCAGATGTTCACCAATTTGTTATGATTTGTGTTGTCATAGTGATTAGAAGTCTCAGGTGACACGGAGGGTCTCTTACTGTAAAGGACACACTAAAATGTACTGAGTCAAAGTTCCTCTGAAGAGATAATTTAAACTGCTCTGATTCCTGAATGAAGACAAAAAAAAAACAGGGCTGTTGATGAAACTTCAACCACAGAAGTCTACCTTTTCTTCTGTGGAAGGAAGTAAAATGTACTAAAACACAAATCACCCTCCAAACTGCTCCAGTAAAGATTGTGGAATGTAAGGAGATGAAAGCTAGTGACACTTTACTTTAAATCATGACACTACAATTTGCTACTTAATTAGTTGATAAATAGCAAGGTCAACTGCCCTCACATGAGAGGGGTGAAAGGAGTGGGAAAGCATTAACCTTACTTTCTCCTCTTTTTCACATGAGTTGAGGCTTAAGGCAGAATATACTGAGGAGAATGTGAGGGAAAGTGGTTTGCTTGCAGACCCACAATGTCTGGAAACAATACCCTGAAGGCAGATTTAAGAATGACATCTCAGGGTTGACCACAAAATACTTAACTATATTAACTCAATGCTTTATTGCTTTTTCCTCAAAAAACTGTACAAAAACCCCACAGACAAACTAAACAAGTCAGTAGGAGAAAACCTGACTGGGTAAAGAAAGCCCTGTACCTCAAGAAGGAACATCCCTGTGGTTACAACAGTTTAAGAGATTTTTTTCTTTTTAAATCATTTCAGTAATTTCTTTGTTCAACAAGATGAAGTGCAAAGTCCTACATGTGGGGATGAACAGCATCAGGCAGACGTATATGCGAAATACACCCACATATACCAGGTGAAAAGCAGCTTGACAGAAAATGACCTGGGGGCTCTGGTGAACACCAAGTTGAACATGAGCCAACAATATGCCTTTATTGAAAGAAGCCAAGGTTAACCTGGACTGCATTAGTCACAGCATTGCCAGGAGGTCAAGAGGGGTGATCCTGCCTCTCTGACACTGGTGAGGCTGCCCCTGCAGAGTTGTGTCTATGTGGGGCTTGTGAATGCAACAAAGACATGGACATACAGTAGAAAGTGCAATAAATGGCCACAAAGATGACACAGGAACTGGACCATCTCCCCTATGAAAAAAGGCTGAGAGACCTGAGATTTCAGAAAAGAAGGCTCAGGTAGATCTTATCCATGTCTATAAACACCTGAAGGGAATGTTTAAAGAGGACAGAGCTGGGGTCTTCAGCCCAGGGAGCTTGTGAAGTCCCCATCCTTAGAGATACTCAAAACCCAAGTGGGCACAGTCCTGATCAACTGGCTTTGGATGGCCCTGCTAAAGCAGGGATATTGGCCCAGACAACTTCCAGATGTCACTTGCAATCAATTATTTTGTATTTTTATGACAATAAGCAGTTATATTAATATTTACAATTGCATGCTTATCTTTATTTCATCTTTTCTTTTCTTATTTCACATTTTATGAAGTAGCTGTAAAGAATGAAATGCAGAAAAGACTTATCACACCACACCCTCACACAGCCTGTCACATAAACACTTAGTTTTTTGTTGACTGTAAATGTTTAGTATACTAAGACCAGGATTTATCTTCCTTAATTCTGTTTATCTAAGTAACTAAGTAACTTATTTGTCTAGGCTCCTGCTGCAAGCAGTACAGCTCGTTACAGGCATTGTTAACTGTGGTTAAAAGGACATTTTTATGCAACAGAAACCTGAACTGTCACCAAAAGGGAGGTTTCCACATTCCCCATGCTCCTGCATCCCTCCAGGGAAATAGAGAGTACACTGGAACCTGATTCTGCTTATTCCAGCAGCTGCTAAAAGAGACACAGAAGGAGCAATGGCATGAATGAAGCCAGAGGTATGCTGACTTAGAGTGGGCCTCTGGCCACGACTTCAGTCTACTTTTCTCCACTGGCTAAGGGGAGGTTTAAAAAAATAGCTCATACTAGGCTGTCTGCTAGAAAGAAATTCATCTCTTCTGTTGTAATTAAATGCATTTAATATAAAATCTGATCAGTTCAGCTGTGTCCCAGCAAAACCCTACAATCTCCAGTGGTTCAAAATCAAGTCTTGTGTGTCTGCATACAGTTCCCAGTGATGAAAATACATGCCAGAAAAGAAAGGCAGAATTTTATTTTTTTTACTTTGATCAGACACCTTTACATCAATTGTTAGAATTTTAAACTTACTGAGTGTATGAATCAATATCCTGGTTACTATCTAGCACTATGTGATAAAAGTGAATGTGAACAACAAATAATCAGAAAGTATCTACTGAGAAGTTCCACTTAGGCACACAAAAACACATTTAAACATAGTATGATAATAACAAAGAATGTGCCAGTTACCCAGAATAACACTGAAAGAGAAAAATACTTTCTCTGTGGTAATAATGTGATACACAAAAACAGTCCCAGAAGGAATGAGATCAGACTCCAGTCATTTTTAATATGGTAATTTTTCATCTGTTCTTTAATCTAATTCATCATTTATATTCAAGATTTGCATATTTAACTCACTGGACATCTGTCTGTTGCTTTCAGTCTATCTTGTCTGACACAATCCCATAAATGCTCCCATATGTCAATTACTTCATTCTAGTAAACACAGAAAAGGGATGAGGGTGCCAATGAATCTTGCTAAACTTCTCCCATAACTGAATCACTGTGGCACCAAACATAAAATACTATAAAAGAAGTACTAGGAAACAATCACAAGAAACAGCTGCCTAGATTCACAGACTGGATTAAAGCAACATAGCTGATGTTGGAAGCTCTGGGGCTATGACTCAAAGGAGAAACAGTCTGTGGCTATTCAGGCTACTTCTCAGGCTTTTCCTGAAGTGTTACACAGCAATGCCCTGCCATCCTTCTGCTCCAAGCAATCACGTACTGACTGTTGCATGTCCAGAAGTCTTTGAGAAGGGCCAGAGACACATGTGCAAATCTGTTACACATACACAGTCTAATCCAGGGGACACAGAAAACTAAGCTTCTCCAAGTTTTGAAAACTTTCTATCCAAAGTTCATTCTTGTTCAAAGAGCAGGGAAAAAGTGAGCTTAAAACAATCCTACCAGAAATGTTAACACTCATCTGCCAGAGATACAAATATTTGCTTTCATATAAGTGAAGAGACTTCCAGAAGCTATGCAGTAACTTTCTGAATACTGAAATCACCAGTCTGTTAGAATATTTGGTGGTGTTCTCAACCTTTAGAATCAATTTCTAAATGTCTAATCAATGTCTAAAATGAAGAAAAACCATTCATTCATACGGCAATTTGTGTGGATTTGAAAAGTGTGTTAGCATGTAAAATTCTCAAAAAATAAGGACAATATTGGAACTTATGAACATAAGAACTGCCTTTCCAGCTACAAAAAGAGGTTCATTTGATTGAACAGTGCCCTCCAACATTTGATTTAAGGAAAAGAGAAGAAAAATATAAGTATGGAGAGATATTCTTTTAGTAATATTTTCTTCATCTCCCACAATTTCCAATCCAGAGACCACCATTACTGAGTTATGCAGAACATCTTTCACCCCTTTGACTTACCAAAAATACCCTTTCTTCTCTATTCGTATAATGAGAGATTGTATAAAGTCATTGTCTTATTCAATCTCTCCACCAAAAGGTATTCAGAAACTATGAAAAGTAATTTCTGGAAATACCTTTTCCCATTTATATCACTAAATAAAAATGCATAAGTGAAGTTCAGAAGCTTCCCCCGTATTTTTCTTCCATTTCTTTTTTGCCATTGTATATTTCTTTTTTTTTCAAATGAAGAAGCCATAAATTTACAAGAAGAGGGGAAAAAAAGAATATAGAACAAATCTTAAATGTCATTCTAACTCATTCTAAGAGGAAAAGGAACAAGGAAAGAGTAGTTGTGAAAAAAAACCCCAAACCATTTAGTCCAACTCATGCTGTGTTTACAAGAAAACTCCAGCTGGAAACCTTAGCTAGACTATATTCCAAGCTATGTAGTTTTAACATTTATCTGTCCAAAGAATATCTACGATATCTGCTATGCAAGTCATGTGTTATTTGCACCATGCTGGGGACATAGAGTGGCTGCAGAAAAGGAAAATCTATCAGTGACAAATCAGACACATAATGAGGGAATTACATAATCTGTTTTTTATTGAAACATCTCACACCCTTTCCATTTGAGTGCTTTGGTAACTTTCTCCACATTTACAGAGGTTGCACTTTTTCTCAAAGTGGGCCTGATTGAAGAGTGGGATTTTTTCTAAAATCATAACAGGGAATATGAAATAATTATGTCTCACTGGATAAATTTTCAGCTGTTTTTTTCTTTGGATAATTAGAACAACTCTGAAGCTATATAATTAAGAGGTAAAGCTTACTGGTCAATTTAATTATGTATTTTGTAGTTACACAAGAGAAATCTGGTGCCTAAGATGCTGGTTTGTTGATCTCTGGAGAGCAGACTTCTGAATTCTGTGAGAATCTGCCTCTCCATTGGACTGGGCCAGTTTCCACCCAGCTTCATGATGAATGCACCATTGGCCAAAGCTGAGCCCATCAGAGACACGGGTAATGTCTCAGTGATAACGTATTTTAAAATGGGTGAAAAATGCTGCACAGCAGCATCGGGGAGAGAGGAGTGAGAAAATATGAGAGAAACAAGTTTGCAGACACCAAAGACCCATGGAGAAGCAGAAGGAGGAGGCGCTCCAGGTACCAGAGCAAAGATTCCCCTGCAGCCTGTGATACAGACCATGGTGAGCCAGGTTGTTCCCCTGAATCCCTGAGGATCACAGTGGATCAGATACCCACCTGGAGCCCATGGCAAGCCCCACATTGGAGCAGATGGGTGTGCCCCAAAGCTGCAGCCCATGGACATCCCACACAGGTGCAGGCTCCTGGCAGGAGCTGCAGTCTGTGGAAAAGAGACCACATTGATGCACATTTTCTCATGGGATTTGTGAGCCCATGAGGGACCCACACTGTAGCAGTCCATTCCTGAAGGACTCTTCCATGCTGTGGAAGGAACACATGGAGGAGCAAGTTTGTGAAGAATTGCCACCCATGGGAAGGACTCATTGGAGAAGGTCATGAAGGACTGTAACCTATGTTTAAGGATCCCACACTGGAACATGGGAAGAGACCAGGGAATAAGAAGTAGCAGAGACAACATGTGATGAGCTGATCACAACCCCCATTCCCCATCCCCCTGTGCTGATGAGGGTAGGAGGAGATGGAGAAATTGATAGTGAAGTTGAGCCCAGGAAGAAGGGAGGGGTGGGGGGAAGGTAGTCTAAGATTGTTTCTTATTTCTCATTATTGGCAAATAATAAATTAAATTAAATTAATTTTGCTAAGTTGAGTCTCTTTTGCCCATGATGGCAGTTGAAAAGTGATCCTTCTCTCCTTAGCCCACCTAAAGACTTTTCATTGCATTTACTTCCCCTGTCCTTTTGATGGAAAGAGAGTGATAGAGAAGCTTGCTGGGCACCTTATGGCCCAGCAGGACATGAAAGCACCGGAAGGTAAGGGATGTGCAGCATGTAAACTCTCACAGCTAGTGAATAAACCTTTACTTCTTTTGACCGTAGAGCAGTGTTTGCTCAGTCTTCCTGTTGTGTCAAGAATATTCCTAACTACATTTACAACATCTAAGACTGTGGCATTATTTGAGTGTTACCTGAGTCAACCAGTAGTGAACAAAATTTCAGCAAAATATTAGAATAATATCTGAATCTAAAGTTGTCTCTTCTTTATAGAGAAACACAAACATAAGCCACACATACTCTGACCACTCTTTGTAATTCTCTGAAGTTCAGAAAGGCAACACAAATACCTGGAAAAACTCCATTTGAGGCATTTCCATTTATTCCCTACTATGAATTCTTACTCATTTATTGCCATGAAATGTTATCTACTTTTTGACATATCGTAGGGTAAATGGTGCATTTGAAAGAGGTAGCTGTCTGAAATGATATACAAGGTAGTTATTGTAGAAGGCATTCATTTCAGACAGAAATAGAAAAAGGCAATGCCAGAGACTTCTACAGCTTACAGCTGGATCAACTTCAAAATCTGATATTTGTCTAGCCATTCAGAATAGAAGAGTAAGGTTTTTTAATTAAGCCTGTTCATAGCATCTGCAGAACTGGAGAGTTGCTGTCTACATCAGAATAATGCTTGAGCTGCTTAAAAGAAAAGGTTATGAAGCCAACAGAAAGAACATCCAGTATTTATAACCCACATCATTAAATTTGCGATAAAACTCATAATGAAAAAAATAAAAATTACACCAACTATATTAATTCTGAAGGATCCCAAAATTGCAATTAAGAATTACTTCCCAAATAACTGTAATATAGCAATACTTGAAAAATTACATTATACTGTTCAGAAGGCCTTTCATAAAGACAACACAGAGCTATACAATTTTGATTAAAATTTCTAATTAAAAAATATATCAGTATTTTTTAACTGTCTGAGTAATACTGTGAACTTAAAACCAGGATTGGATTATTATATGATATAAAGTTTCTACCATAAATGCAGAACCAGTGTCCAACACTTGGGCATGAAACAAAAATCTAAGGTAGATTAACAGAGCCATAATTAGCAGAATAGTAAAGGACAAAGGCTTGAATCAGTGTCAGACTTTGAAGATAAAATTTTGATGTCATCAGAGCTAGAGCAGAAGTCGGTGACCTTAGAGATTTCCAGTGTCATGGACAATCTAGAACACCTGGACAGAGCTGACAGCTATGTTACAGGATTCACAGGGAAAAATGTGGAGCAGCTGAATTCCAGGAATGTACCCCTACCAGTAAAAAGGGCATTAAACTCACATACATAGGAAACAAAATCTTCTTCCCACCTATATAAGCAACTGATCCAGTTTAGCCCAAAAGAGACACTTACAGGTGATCAGCTAAATAATCTTTTAGGAGTGTTGAGCTGAATTAATGCAACTGAATCCCACTCTGTTCCCCGTACTGATCTCTTTATTATATCGTCATCTGAGGCACCTCACGTGAATGTGGAAACTTCTTTTGAGATGCAGAAGCTTAGGTGACTGAAGTCTGGGCATAATTCCCATCTTGAGTTCTTGAAGATACACACAGGGGAATGATACCTCTATACATATATCAGAATTTAAACCAGAAATAGCATAGCCTGTCTGGAATTTTTTAGTGATTACAAATGTATAGAAACAAATAGGATCCCTCAAGTATCAAGTCCACTTTTCCACAGCTCTAGAATGACAAGTCCAGAGTACACATCCCTTCCTTGCCTTCACACACATCAGAAGCCGTGACACACTTTATTTCCCATACCAAATGAAAACAGTAGCACCAAAAAATAGCCCTTGGCACAGCAAGAGTTTAGACAATAACTAAAAGTACCACTGACTTGAGAATATGCAAACATATGAGACCTGCAAAGTCAAAAAGTATGTTGCTTCCAAGGCAGCAGTTTGTCCTGGGCATGGTATTAACACTTTCAGCAAAACAAAACAAAGACAAAACAAAAAAGACCTCAGATTGTGGAGGGACCCAGATAAGAGAAAATGCACTATGTTTCTTTGAAAGCCACAGGTTTTAGGCTGGTCAGTCCCTTCAGCAGGCCTACCTTCCTACACCTTCTTCCAAGACTGAAATGAAATCCATAGACAAAAATTCCTTAAAATCATGAGGAGTAGCTGTTAGTTTTGATAAGACATTTATTTTTAACACATAAACAGAATTTACAAGCCAGCTTTTCAGTAACATATGGAATAAATTATCTGTGCTCATGTAAGAAAAGCCTAAAGACTTTGAATTTCAGCATCAGTTCAAAGTTTTGGATTTATTTGTCATTTACAGCATATATAAAAACATAATAATACATGAAAGAAAGAAAATTAAAAGCCAAAATAAAAAGAAAGTAAATTCTCATACAACAGCTTTCTGGATTCTCTAAACAAAAAGGAGATATAGTGATTCTATCTGGAAAGCAACTAAAATAAAATGGCTTTGAGTTGATGTTCTCCTTAACAGACACACTTGAAGGTCATAAAGATGAAAAGCGGAGGCTGCCAACAACTGGAAACAAACATATATTCTCAAACAAAATTATGACCTGATATATAAGAAAAAGTTACATCATAAGGATACTTGGCCTTCTCACCATGTGATTTTTCTTCCATGCTCTGTCAGTTGAGCAATATTTAATCTGACTTTTTTCTCAGAACTACTTATTCATAAGAAAGGCTATTATTTATACTGAACACCATTTTAAATTGACTTAAAACAGAGCCATATTGAAAAATTTTAAATTTTCAGACACACAAAGATAATTGCAACACAATAGCATTCTTTCCAGGCTTGAGGGGAAAAAAAATGAAGGCCCCTGCTGTCAGCTATTCCATTTATCAGTTATTAATTTTACTACAGTGAAAACTAGTATTAAATAGCTTAATCCAGACTTCCTTTAGAAGTTTCACCACAGAGGAGTCCCAAGTGTCATTTCAGGCATGTTAACTGGAAGGATATCTCAGCACAATTACCATTCGGTATCTGTTCAATCTATAGAGAAACTCTGCAGCTGGCTACGTTTCTGATACCAGAGCTCACCCAACACCTAGAATTCCACACCTGGGACTTGTCAGAAGAAATGTGCTTCTGATAGCTCTGAAAACTCAGCACCTATTTCATGCATAATAAAGCAAGTAAAGTGCTCTTCCAGGCCCAGGCCTGTTACCTTAAGAGCTCAATTCTTGAGGTATGTCCAGAACACAGGAAGTGTACCAATGTCTTCATAAGGGAGATTGAAGTGTCCCTCTTTCTATCATTGCACAATGATTATTAGAGTGATTAGCAAAGATTTGTATGATGGTCATTTAAGTCCACTCCTTTCTTGGGTGATTAAAGATACTGTTCCTGCTGTCCCATCCCCACAGCTCTAGATATTCAGAAAAATGTATGTTTCTAGCATAAGACAATGTGAGGGAAGAATGGAGAAAATGTGAGTTGTTTTTGTTAGCTCCATTTAAATTGGGCCATTTTTCATTATTAAGAAAAGGTTCTTCAAACTAGACAGGGAGAAAGAACATGGAAGATAATGAGGAAAAACCCGAGAAAGGACTGATAAATATGTATCTAATCTTTGATCATCTTTTGAGAGCAAGGACTGATGCTGCCATCATTTTGTTACTATGACTTTACCTTCAAAGGAATTCCTGTGCAATGATCCTGCTGCAGAGAAAGCTGGAAAATGTTATGATTAACAACACTGCTGTTTACAACAGTTTCAACAGTGCAGTGTATATGATTTCCCAATCAGCATGTTGGCACTCATGAAACATCCATAGGTACTTAGCTCTGCCTAACATAGTTACAGTATGTTTCCACTGCAAAAATGAGCATGCCAAAGCACTTATTTGCTCTGCCCCTTCAGCAAGCTGACACAGCATGGTGTGCATGCAGGCTGGTAAACCACCACCTCCCAAAACAGTGATCTTGGGCCAGATGCCAGTTAGATGGCAGAGACTTGTGCATGGGATCCATCTCCCAGAGCTTTGAAGCTGCACACACACCTCTCTGCATGTCCGATAGGACACACACACTAAATAACTTCAGACCCACAGATGCTCTCATATAGGTAGTTCCTGAACCCTCTATGTCTTAACATGCTGCCTCTGGATGCTTATACTCCCAAAGCTCCAACTGCTTTGATTTTTTTATTACTTTTATCCATATCAGACAGCTTTGCATGCTTTCTCAGTCATGCCTTCTTAGTTGGAGACAAAATTATTGGTCAGCAAAGGATTCACAACACACATAACCTATGCTTTGTCTTCAGACTCAGCAATGGAACAAAGAAAAGTGAGGTCTACAATTTCTTGCCAAGGTCAATTGCAATAAAGAGGGTCCAAGTCTGCTATGCATCACATCTTAAGAGAGGAAAGGTCTAAGGCCTCAAAAACTAAAACCCATTGGCAAGATTACACTATGCTACAAGTGAGATGACCAATGATGGATGAAGAATTCCCCCATACATAGGGCCACCTTTGGAGCTCTCTGTGGAGAACTGGCCCTGGATATCTCCTCTGAGACCATCACAAGCCACCAGCCCATCTCAGTGGAGAAAAATATTGTCATTGGTTACTCTTCACTTCATTATGCCAACCTTTGCCAAATACTGGGTAACCAAATTAGTTTCAGAAAGCTTCTGACATGCAGAAAGGTGTATGAGATTGCTGAGGCTACCAACTACACCATCTACACATGACTAGTACATAGCAGCAATGCTTGATTATTATTTTTGGCATAAGTAGTAGGACAGAGATGAACTGAACAAGTAACTCTTCTTAAACTGGGTGTCCTGAAAGACAGTATCACAGGAAAAGTAAAATGTGAGTCAAAAGGCTTAAACACCTGGGGCTTCAATACCACAGTTTGCTCATACTGCAACATGTAGTGGCTCAGTCAGGCCTGCAAAAAAGCCAAATTTTATTATCCTGGACTGTCAATGTGCTACAGCAAAATTTCAATAAAGTTTACAGTAACAAATAATTACAACATATATCACCCTTCCTGCTACAGAGATAGGTAAGTTTGTTCTGCACCATCTTACAATAGTGTGAAAAATTTAGAAGAGTCCACATAGCTTTTCCTATTTTTGGTTCACTAAGACAAGTTGAAAACAAATCCCAGCACACAGCCAAAAGTATTTTCTTTGCTAGGGAGTATTAACAAATGTACAAATCCATCACATCGCATTCTCCTGCAAATACTGATATCAGACCTGCTCAGAAACATAACAACAACTTCCATTGTTCACATTGTATATGTGAAATTTTAAATTATTTACTTCTTCAAAAATTTAGGGGAGGAGGGAGGTCTCGCTCTCTGAAAAATTATAAAAATAAGCACTATCAAACCTTTCAAACATCCTGCTCTCATTTTAATGTTCAGTCTTCTGGCTCTCCCACACTCCCTTCCATCTGTGGTTTTGCAGCTTCACTACTCCAGAGCCACACATGGCAGATGTCACATGTCAACCTGATCTGGGATTTGTTGACTACTGGTCAGGCAACATGGCTACAGGGCTGGTATAATGCCAGCAAAGCCAGGAGCACAATCCCACTGTATGTGGCCCTATTGCAGCCACAGCCCTTCCCTGCAGCACCCCCAGCACTGGCTTGGAACACACCTACTCCACAGGCAGGCACACATCCCTCCTGCAATGCCACAGGCACAGCATGGAGCTGCTGCTGCTCTTCTCACCCCCACCTGCAGGCACACATCCATAGTACACACAGACATCAAAATGAGAAATGAGTGCTGTGTGTTTAAACACACACTGGTCACTTGAGAGAGATGTCTCAGATATTTTAGATGTTGATCTCATGACAAACAGTGCCAAAGAAATGAGCATCACTGCCAGTCTGGGTGAATGCTAATTTCTCATCTCTTCAGGTTGCCTGTTCTTGTCACAAGGTGGACCTGGCCTTGTCAGGCATGCAGTCAATACAGGAGAAGAAAGAATGTTTTCTTTCTTACACCAGAAGCAATATGAAGCTCCTCATCTGCCTTCCCTTGGCTTTGTCATACACTGATGTAGTAAGAGTGTTAAGCCTTTGTATAGGTTTGCCATGAGCCTTGTGGCTCTCCTTGCTTTAGCATGCATGTATTTTTTAAAAGGAACACTACAAAAGAGCAAAATAAAGGGTGAATGAAGTATTGATCATGTGCTACATTTTAGTTACTCATAACAAGATGAAATCAGTTCCTATTACCAGCAAGCAAAGTACAGAAGTACCAGGACTATGTGTCAAATGTGATGCTGAAGACCTTGCCCCTGCTTTGGATTACCAACCATCAGTATTACAATCCCTTCCTTTAAGATGTTGCTGAGAAGGTTACAGGACTTGAATTAACCCTTGTTCTATGGAACAAAGAAAAATTCCTTATATCTGTCTCTGATCTTCTTGAAGTAGATACTTAGATAACCAGTGTATTAAATGCAATCACAAAGCTGGATCTAAAACTGCAATAGCAATTTCATAGAAAATTAGAGATATAATAATTAAAAAACAGATTTGATATTTTTGTCACTGCTCTATAATTTTATAATAACTGTGGATCTGCCAAACTTATCTACTTCAGTACTAGAAAATACAATGGATTATTTAATATTAACTTAATTATGTAACGTATTCTAAATTTCCAAAATTTAGAAGTCTCTCTCATAACTCTCACTTCTGGCAATTTCTTAAGAGATTTTTCCCTAGCTGATTTTTAACTATTTACCTTAGCAGTACAGCCCTGACCTCTAGTGGGTTCAGTGAAACAATATTGCAGAAAGGATAAAATGTTAACTTGGTTTCATAAACAATATCTTTTAAACCTGGAAAATGTAGAGTTCCAGCAAAGCCATGCAATCAGCCAAGGAATAGCTGTTTTATTAAACAGATGAAAATTAATTGCAGGCTAACAGCAGTACTGTGTTTGCACTATGCCAACATCCATCTGGTTGATGAGGTGTTTTGATTCTCAGCAGATGACTGCTCATTTCCATTGGGAGATCTGTATTAGGTAAACTCCATTATTAGGCTCTTAGTTATCTGCAAAGTTTGCTTGACTTATCTTTTTTTTGCTAACTTACCTTCAGACAAGAGATACCCTATGACTGGATTCAGAATAAACAAGTAAGACAGGTTAGGGATAAGTACATTCCAATTTTTCTACAATCTAAGAATTAGATTAAGACCTGATTGCTGCAAAGGCCTAAAAACCTCTATTACATTGAGCAAAAATTTAACACTTGCATGATACACTCCAGTTACTCAAAGACTGAGGATCTTAGGTTTCCTGTTATTTTTACCCCAGTGTGAAAATTAAATCCAGATCTCTGAAAAAATTACTGAAATTATTTTCCAATTAGGTATGTGAGGCTTCCACATAAAGACTGCAGAAAATATGCAAAAGACAGCATTAAATTCAGCTGCCTTCATCTAGCAGGTCAAAGAAAGACACAAAGTGATGGGAATGACGTCTGCCTCTTTGAAATTCCTGACACAGGATAAATGATGCATGGATAGACTTAACAAGATAGCCACAGATACTCTGCCATACTCCTTCCTACATGTCCTACAGTCTCCAGCACAGAAGAGTCATGAAAGCACTCATACACCTGATTCTCTTCGTCACATCATGTACCTACATTAATGAATATAATGTTCTTCTAGTTTGCTGTGAACTAAGCAAACGGGAATCAGGCCAAACTAGGCAGGCAGAATATAATAAAGGTGACACTATTGAAATGAATAACAATAGTAGTAATAATAGTAATTAAAAAATTAAACAAATATACCTCTTTCAAAGAGTGAAAAATGTGCTGCACTTTCACATCATCTGTAAAAGTTAAAAATGCAAATATGCAGATATGCTTTCCAGATTCTGAGTACTGCAAGAGAAGGCCAACAAGTCTGTTACTTATAAAGTCTGGACTACTCACTCAGAGCTCCCCATCCAAAAATTAATTATGTAGAAATAGTACATTTCTTTTCTTATTCATTACAGAAGATGTTCAGTAAAATACGTGATTTTTAATCTTTTAAAGAGAAGAAAACATCCTATTTCTATCCTTACTATAGTTTTATTAATTCAATAATTACATTAATTTTGTTCATAATACAAGCACATATATTATACTTTGCCAAATAAAAATAATTTGACAAAAATTTCTAGGGATCCTGAGGCTGCCCTTAACTTTGTTACAATGCAAGTCTTACACTCAGACATCATTGCCTTAATTAGAGGGCCTCGTTTTATTGTTCCACTATGGTTTGCCATGACAACCTCACTGTTTAGTCGACTGTTTTGATTGGCCATGTAGGACCAACTGGTAGTGGACAAAATTCTCTTCCCAGAAATACTTAAATACAATGGTTTCATTGTAAGCCTCCCTCTATGTGCTAGCAAGCTAGGTAAGTTTGGCATCATAGTCTCAATTTTTTTGGCTATATCTGTATTGCCCTAAGTTCTCCTTAAAATGCCTTTAGTGCCAAACTCCTCCAACCACAGGTTCCTTGGCTCTTGGAAAGAATATGACACCTACTCCAAATCCAAATAACAGATTGAGCTAGCATCATGAGACATTACTTACTATAAGCATGCTTTGGCATTCTCATAAGGGCTTCTATGTAAACCTCAAGAAAAGGACCAGTCAGAGCAGCCTTCCTATATTAAGTACAGCCTGCATTGCATAACCTCTTCAGGCCCAAGCTAATGCTGCCTTGCTTGCCTCCAGATCATCAGGGAGCCAATCTACTCTGACCACTGTCCATGTCCTCAGTTTTTACTTCCTTCTCCCTGTCTTTCTCAAGAAAACAGAAAAAACTGCACCCAAAAATCAGTCCTAGCAACCTCAGCCTCTGGCTTACTCTGTGTGGCTCACAGCGTTTCAGACTTACCACCTCTATTAAATTTCCTTGCTTTATTTGCTATTCTGAAAAGGACTGTTAAGTCCCAAATTAATTCTCTGATAGTCACATTTCTGTGTGCAGAAGTGCAAGCAAGATTTACCCACTTTAACTCCTACTGATCAGTTTATGCTGTGTCTAATAGGAACGGACAAGTTTCTATCAGACAAGTGGGGAGCAATGAAGAAGGAATGGAATTAAACATGCCTATGTCACAAAGCATAAGTCAGAAAATTCAGAAAGTCAAGGCTGTTTTTAAGGTGTCTCTACTAAGCATCTCAAAACTGAGGTATGAACTTAGAGAAAGGCTCATTTTGAGATGGAGACAGATAATTCTAGGGGTCTCTATGTGTTACTGCTCCCACAGACAGAGGAACACTTCAACACAGCCAAGAAGTCCCAAGGGAGTTACTTGGTTGACCAGCAGGAGGCTGACTAAGACAGGGATAATGTTTCCCGCTGAAGAACACAGATCCCTCAAGTTCTATGCTACACTTGCCAAACCTCTAAAATTCTATTTAAACAGTCAAGTTAGAAAAAACTGCCTACAAAAGAATGGATTGTTATACCTGACAAAGTGTATCTGACTTTAAAAGTAAATGGAAGCTGTGGGGTTTCTTTGTCTGCAAATAATTTAAGTCCTGAATACAGATTCAGGACTCTATAACCAGGGTAGGAAATGTTACCACAAGGATTTATAACTGCCCACACAGCAAGTCAATGACATAACTGATTTAGAATTCAGAAGTTCATGATTGTTTGCCCTAAGTTTCATCCACATGCTTACAAGTCTATCTCACTTGAATCAAGCACTTTCTACTCACAGCATGCTGTCATTTTTTTAATGTTATACTCAAATGAGAGGAACCATACTTGAATCACTGTCTCAGCTTCAGCATATAAATCTGACTCATAGGCCTGTAAGCCATTTAATTTTGAAAGAGCATAGGAAAATGAAAAACAGCTTTGCAATTTAATACTGGGACGGGTCTATCAATATGGCTACAAAATACTGGTACTCCCAGGCATACAGCACAGAAATTTAGAAAAAAAATTAGGTTAAAGGATGCACAATTGCATCCTCAAAGGAGCTTCAAAACTGGATGAAATGCAGCTGCTGAACGGTTGGACTATGCCCCTATTTAGTGTCTAGATGAGTCAAGAAAGAATTGCCACCTGCTTCTGCTCCAGGACAGGATTCTGGTTATTTTTGCTCTGGTATTCAGGAACAACATGGGCTCCCCCAAAAAAAATCAATAAACTAGCCTTCCTGTTGCCGAAAATAGGTGCCCAATTTATTTATGCCCACAGCTGAAGAGCAGTAATCTTATCAGATTATTCTATGCACTGAGAACCTCTGAGAGGGTCTACACACAACCAGCAATTGATTCCCACCATTTTTGGCTATGCTGCGAGACATAGAAGGGCTACTAAGAATCCAGCACTGAAAGTAAAACAGTAACAGCAACAAGACAGAGTACCTGGGTAGTCCTACAAGAAGCGCTCTGCTGTATCCAGAGCTACATGGAGCTCCCAGTGTCTACATTTTCTTGAGTTTTCAAGTCATCCCTTGATAGGACATGTCAGCACCATAAGGTTAACAAAGGCATTGAAGGGTGGTGGTAGGTGTGGTTTTTCCCATAGGACTCGCTGCTGGATCTCAGGGTAGCACGTTCGCTCATTGCTGTGAACAAATAAATTGTGGCTCAGTCAGAATTGCTAGAGAGGTCTGGGAAAAACGTGCTACAAGTCATAAAAGTGCTGTGCCCAGGGATATATGTACAGTGTGTGGTGTAGATGTGCCTGGCAGACCTTGAGTATGGATGCTCATGACCTCCATCCGGCCATGGGCTCCCTAGGCCCACTTCCCCAGGGAAGTGATTGAAGCTTGACACAGCTTCAGAAGTGTTTGGACACTGCTCTCACGCACATGGTGTGACTCCTGGGGACAGTCCTGTGCAGGCTCAGGAGATGGCCATACCAAACCCCTTCAAATATCCTTACATCATCCCTGAGACGCACAGGATCCTATCCTGATCTTCACAAGGGCATTAAAGCTGTGACTTGCAGCGCAGTCTAGGCGCTTTGTAAACTAACCCACTAAACCACCAAACCCCTCCAATTCCTGGGCACCTATGCGCGACCCTCAGCCACCCACCCCCCGCCCGCACCGCGCCCTGCCGGCCCCTGGCGGTCCCCGCGGCGCCCTGCCCGCCCCTTCCGGCGCGGCTCGGAAGCGGCGGGGCGGGCGGCCCGGGACGCCGCGGCGGGGCCGGCTGCGCGGGCGGGCGGCGGCGGGGCCGCTGCGCCGGGGGCTCCGCGGGAGAGGCCGCCAGGTACCGGCGCTCGGCGGGCACGGCGGAACCACGGCCGGGGAGGGGGCGGCGGGACGGGGCCGGGCCGGGCGGGGCGGGGCGGGGCGCGGAGGAAAGGGAAGGGAAGCGGGAGCCCGGCCTGCGCCCTTGGCTTTTGCCGGCCCGGCCCGGCCCTTCCCGGCCGGCTGCTGCCGTCGGGGGCTGCGCCGCTCGCTCTCAGCCCGGCGGGGCCGCGGAGGCGGTGGCAGCAATTTTTTTTTCATTTCTTGATTGACAACTTGCTAGGAGTCAGTTTTAAACCAAACAATGCTAGAAGACACGGCTAGTGGAGGTATTGGCTATGGAATAACACCTTCTCGAAGGAAAAACAAAAGAGCTGATGCAGTGTGCTAAACACTCTGTTTTCATTCAGTGTGTTAGCCTCCTGTGCATCTGAGGATGTGACATTCGGGATAGCCTAGGTAGACCTCTGCAATGGAGAAAACTATATGTACATTTACATGCTTATTGCTTTACTATTGAATAAAACTAAGGTAAAATTATTGTGAAAAGTAGTAGTGGTCATTGGAGTGAGAACCTCTGTACTAGCAGTGGATGGAACACTTGTTCCTACTCTTGGAGGAAACTGCTAATGTCATTAAAGTAGAATTAACCACCAGAAATGTTGTATTTAAATAAATACCCATCTAGTTTCTCAATGGTATTTTTTTTCTCCTTGAATTTTTTGTTTTCAGTACCCCAGGTCTAACCATCAAATATGATTCTTTGCCAGCTACACAAAACTCCTTGAGTACTTCTTTTGCCATTTGGCCACATGGCTTCTACTACAATGGTAAGTTAGGATTTAGATCATATATTTTCAAATATTTTTGCTCTAGTCTGCTAGCTGTCTGCCTGATGAGGAGAATGCTATTAATATGTGACATTTTATTTTAAAATATTGTTTTGCTTGCTATTGCTGAATTCTGAGATTTCCCTGTTTAAGAGTGTCTTTCTTCATAGCTTGTGAACACTTCTAAACACTTACTCACTGGCCAGTGCAGCATAGGAATTGCCATATCAAGCTAGTGGTGTTTTCAGTCATGAGTGGTGGTAGGAAGTTGTGTGTATATAAATCCTGCTTCTACATAGTAGTCTTGTATTCACAGGTGCTAATATTGCCATGGATTTTACCTAATGTTAAACAGTCAGTGAATTGAATATTTGAAATCATACCTAGACATAGGCATTGTAGATGTATCTGCTAGATATATTCTCTTATATAGAAAACTTCAGTATTTTGACATTTTCATAAAAATACCCAGGCATTTGAAAATTAAAGTGTTCTGTCGTGGCAGGTTCTACCTCACAGTAGTATGGTAAGTAGGTGGGGGGATTTTCATGAACAGGTAAGAAATTTTGTTTTAGGTATAATATATGAATGTTTTTGTTTTATATTTCTTTGTTGTTCTTTTGTTGTTGTGTAGTATGGTTTTCTTCACTGGATTCTATTGTATTAAAACATTATCTATGTAATAACTGGCACTACCTTGGATTGGACATGGTTCGTGTGTCTTCTATTTCTTGAGGCTCAAGTAGAGGTGTTTGCTTTTAGGAGCAGCTGATAGGGATGGTTTAAACTGAGGGAATAGAACAAATACATATTTGGGAAGAAGGACCTATTACAAGTATTCCTAGGCTTCACCAAATATTAGAGCTTGTCACAAGTACATTCCTAAGGACTTTATCCAGCTGCCACTGAAGTGAATGCATTGCTTCTCTGGGCTTACCTGGAGATGAGTCAAGCTCCTGACATTCTCCTACAACACTTCAGTTCTTAATAGTGTCCTCTTTTGTCCTCCCTACCCCGAATCAGTCTCATTGTCTGGTTCATTTAGCAGCTGCACATTATTCCTGCACGAAGGAGGTCAGAGCTTAAGTGAGTGCCAGAGAAGGAACATTAGGAGCCAAGGAAGACTTTCTTGGGGTTTTTTTTTGACACTGGTGCTTGTTTACTCTGGTTTGAAATACTTGTCAAAATTTAGTCCAAGAACTCATAATTCTGATCTGTGAAGTTGCGGGTTCTTTTTGAAATGGAAGTATGTCAACTGTAGGTGTACTGAAGTAAAAAGCATTCCAAAGAAGCTAAATTCATTAAAATAAATGGTATTGAGTATACCATGCTATGGGATATTGAGAAGCTTTTGCAGATTTTGCTGTGTTTTGTATGGGTTGGGCAGACTTTTAGTCTGCCTTGGAAAAAGTCTGTAGTGGAAGCTGGTTTTGTTTCCTAGCCACCTAAGAGTATATAATAAGGAACATTTCTTAAATTGTATTATGTGCAGAAGTAATGTTCTGACCACAAGATCTTTGTTTCTATTTTGTGAAAAATAAATGTACCTATACTTGGGCACTGGTATGTAAAAGATAAATGTTTTCTTCCTGGACATCTGTTCAGGGATATTTTGGCCTATACTTTCTGTTGAGTTAGTGACCAGCTTAAGAAAGGAGATCAGGTTTTCTAGTTGTCATCTCTAATTGTTTTGGGTAGTGTTTGTTATTGCTTTTATTAGGTGTAATTCCCATTCTTACTTTTAATTCTAATTGCTTTTCATTGTTCTAAGGCGTCATAATTTACCCAAGCCTTGTGATGCAATTACATGAGATTTTAGCTAAGTTTAGTATGTGCCAAAAAATTTTTGAGCCCATCTTCTAATTATAAATTCATATCAGTAGTGGTAGGGTTGTTGGGTGGTGTGCTTTTAATGTATGAGTATGTTAAAAAAAGTAATGTAATTTCTAAAAAACTCTTTGTCATTCTTGCAGCAACAAGCTTTAGAACTGGCATTGGATCGTGCTGAGGTAAGAAGCAGCTAAGTTACTTGTTCATACATAATTTATTGATCTCAGAGTTATAAAAATAAAACAGCTATTTTTTAGTTCTCCTGAAGAGCGGTAGAAAACCACGTTATGTAAATACATACATGTGTAATCACCTATGCATGTAACACTGAGTTTGCTGAATTCTCACTGAAATTGCTGTTTCTTACGCATTGTACTGGAAACATCATCAAGTGTGATGGTGATAGACTGTGCAAGACTTGAGCTTACCCCTTCTAAACCAGTAAATCTGTGTGGTGTGAAATAAGTAAGGCTCTACAGAGACACCTGGCAGAAATATATGATAAAATCCTGTTTGTGTTTTTAGGGATAACCTAATGAGAATAAAAAAGATAAGTACCTTCACATTCGTGTTCTTTAATGCTTGTCATCTGATATAACAGTTACCTTGAACCCTGTTAAGGGAAATGCACATTCCTGTGAGAGACCCTCCCTTCACATAAATTCTGAAAAAAAAATGTTAATTTAAATACTTCAAATAATAGACATTTGGAAAAACCTTGTTAGACTATAAATCACATTTACTGGAGGATGCTATCTCTCTTACTCTTTTTTAATTCAAATGTATAATGTACGTGAATTATATGTATAATGCACAGCTCTATAGAGAAAAATAATGTAAATGCAAAAAGGCAAAGGGAGAACTTCCTGAAATTATCATGTTGAAGAGTATTTGATTTGTAAATGTTGTCAAGCCAGTATGCATAAACTTGTTGTACCTTAGAGTGTTAACCACATGAATTTCAGTAGTGGTAACTAAATACGGTAATGTTCTAGTGTTAGTTACTACTGTAATTATAAGATGTGAGTGTAGAATCAAGACCTTGCATGGAACCGATGCCATAGGCATGAAATGCTGTCTCTAACAGTTAAATTGAGCTGTGTTCCTGTTGATGACTGTAACATAAACAACTTGTGTTTAGTGCACTTTCGGAACAGCCATGTACCATAACTGTCAATTACTTTCTGTATACATGGAACGCTGTCTAGTAATGATCTCTAGTTGTGTGGTAACTAGAAATAAATTTCTTTGTAATGTGTGCTGGTTTCTTGTTTACTTCTCTTTTAGTATATCATTGAAAGTGCCCGCCAGAGACCTCCCAAAAGAAAATATTTATCAAGTGGAAGGTACCAAGAGTTTCAATATTTTTCTTTTTATTAGCATTTCTTTGATTGAATTTTGGTTACATGTTGAGTCTTTTTAATTTCAGAAAATCTGTATTTCAAAAACTTTATGATTTGTATATTGAAGAATGTGAAAAAGAGCCTGAGATAAAGGTAAGTGGAAATTCCTGGAAAGCTTTTCATTTCTGTCTAAACAGGCAGATTGAGAAAATACTTTGGTTTTAATTCCACTTAATTTCTTTGTTAAATGACGTATAATCCCTTCTTATTGTAATAGTCACCTAAAGATAAGAGTATGTAATGTGAATAGTAAGGCCTAGACTGGCTTAATGAGCTGTTCATTCTGTCTTAATCCTGTGTTACCGAAGGGCATTTGTGTTCAAGTTTGGGGCCAGCATCAATGCCATGTGCATTGTTGTCATTATCACTGTTTCACAAACATTTGCTTAGCATGACTTTCATGGGAAGAATGTGCAGCATTCTTCAGACCCTGTAATTTTGTTGTAAATTCAGATTTATTTCTCCAGTTGCTGGTAAACTAAGAATTTCTGTGAAAAAATTTCGTAATGTTAGCAAAGAGACTCAAACAGGCTCATCAGTGCTACATATGATGTGTAAAAGATATGAATTACTTTGCTAAACTCTGAATGTCAAATTGAACAAGAAGAAAAGGCTGTGGAAGCTGGTGTATTGCTGCTTTCAAGGAACTGAAATGAATGAGAAGACAAATGAGCACTCAGGTTAACTCCCAGTTAATGTTTGTACCCAGAGATGAAATATGGTCTCCAACCAGCGGCTGTAAAATTATCTGAGGTTCAGAATTCATTGTCTTAAGTTCTAAGGAGATTTCAAATGTTTCAATTTGTGGGATGTTTATCTCTGAAACACACCAAGTAATTATAAAAATCTGTTATACTTGGAAAAGATAGTTTTGCAGTTCAATAAGGGAATAGTGTCTGCAGTTGCTGGATCAGATTTCAGCAAATACAGGCAACCAAATGCAATTAAGAAAGCTTCCAAATGCTCCAATTCATTATTTTAATCCTGGAGAGAAATGCCTTCTTCTGTTAGGAATATCTGAAAGTACTAAATATTTTGTTGTTACCAAACAAGTTGTACTGGATTGATAATGTTCATAGAACTGAAATGATACAAATAATGGTGCACTGTAGATTTACAACATTTTAGCATAAGGTTATTCCTGTTAACTCTGTTGTTGGTGGACTTCCAGTTCTAGGGTTTGTAATGTAAATGAGTGGGATTTTTTATATAAATCTATGTCTATAAGCATGTGTGATAATACATAATATGTTTACTCAGCTGATTACAGTACAATTAAATTTAACTGAGCTTGTTTAGATGTATAATTTGTCATTAATCTTAAGCCACATTCTAGCAATTGTTTTTATTTCTGCTAATAATTTCATAGTATTATGTTCATGAGAAATGTTTACTTTTAAAGCAGAAGCTGAGACGAAATGTGAACTTACTTGAGAAGCTGGTTATGCAGGAGACGTTGTCATGTCTTGTGGTAAACCTCTATCCAGGAAATGAGGGTTACTCACTGATGCTCAGGGGGAAAAATGGTTCAGGTAATATTTTTCTCTTGAATTTTTAAAAATACTCAGAATGCTATATAAATTTTTTAGAATGTGTTGTTGTCTACCTTTAACTGTTTCACTTCCAATATAATTCCAGGGTGTGGAATGGGAGAACAACCAGCTCTACTTGAACTAAAAATTTACATAAAGCTCTGAGCTGTTTATCTACAGCCAAAATCTGTAGATTGGAGTCTTTTTGATAACCTTCCAGTCTCTTATTTCCCCTTAGTTTCTGGAGCTGCATATCCAAGTTTCTCTCACTTCAGGTTCCTTCTGTCAAATTGTTTCTTTCACTGCTTCTCATGCCTAGATCTGCCTAGAGGCATTTTTGTTCTACTTTGGTGGTATTTTCATGCCATTTGTACTGCCATGGGCAATAAGATCATACATACATTGTATCACCTGGGAGCAAAAGCTAGCATGGTAAGAGCAAACTAAAACTCTTAAGTACAGAAATGGATGTAAAATTAATACTATGCAAAAAAATGGTATGTGTGGATAGTTTTCTGCCAACACTGCTTTTTCGTTTGGCAAGGTTGTTTCAGATTTCTTCATGTGTGAACTTGAAACACAAAGATAATGTGTTTTGTTTAAATTCAGATTCTGAGACCATTCGTTTGCCTTATGAAGAAGGAGAGCTGCTTGAATATTTGGATGCAGAGGAGCTACCACCTATTTTGGTTGATCTTTTGGAAAAATCTCAGGTTTGAATTTTTATTTACAAAAAGAACTTGCGTATTGTACCCAGATAGACCTTGATTTTTTTGAGTGCTTCACGTAGCTGATTGTAAGTATAAGACACTTGTGCATATGAAACTGTAGTAGTTAATGCCCCAAATAAATATTTTACTGATATGTAGGGGGGAAAAAAAAGTACTTACTTCTGAGGAGAAGAGAGATTGCTGTGATTACAGCTGTGAAACATCTTCAACTCTGCTTTAGCAAAATTTCCTTTGTTCTTTGTCATTATGGATTATTTGGCATAGGAATTTCTTACAACTGCATTGCTGGCATATGAAAACACTGCATTTGAAGCTTTTGTTTTAGGCATGACTATAGGACAAACATGTCTATGTACATAGGAAAGACTGCTGGTCTGAAATCTTCGTTGTGAGTTGTATTCCTAGTTTCACTGAATTTTATATGTTATATAACAAAATTCTTTGTGGAGGCAGGGGAAGATTGGTAAATGTTTGTTTATTCAAAAGCTGGTGTTTTTCTTTCAACCAGGTTAATATTTTCCATTGTGGATGTGTCATAGCAGAAATACGTGACTATAGGCAGTCTGGTAACATGAAATCTCCAACGTACCAAAGCAAGCACATTCTTTTGCGACCTACAATGCAGGTAAAGAGGAGCCTTAAGTAATTTCTCAGTCTCATGGTAGTTCCTAGACTGGATAAGCACTGTTACTGAACATATATTATCAAATCCTATTATTCATAATTACCATTATGTCTTTTTCCTCAGACTTTAATTTGTGACGTGCATTCTATAACAAGTGACAACCACAAATGGACACAGGTAGGTTAGAGGTTATTTAAAAAATTTACCGTGATGTCATAAATATACAACAAAACAAAAACTTACTAAGATTTTTTATTTGTTTAATATTTTTTTCAGGTTTTTCTAAGATAATGTCTACATGCATAGGTATATAGGAACTTGACTGCTGTAAAAGTTTTCATATTTTTATATTTAATAATAACTGTATATTACAGGAGGACAAACTACTACTTGAGAGCCAACTTATTTTGGCTACAGCAGAGCCTTTGTGTCTTGACCCTTCAATAGCAGTGACCTGTACTACAAACAGACTCCTGTACAACAAGCAGAAGATGAACACTCGCCCCATGAAACGGTAGTTTTCAGTATGAAATATGCTTTCAGAAAAAATATAAGTAATGCTCTATGTGAAAATACAGCTCCTCATATGTAATACCTGTAACTTAAATAGAAATGTGTGAGAAACAGTCAAGAAATTATATTGTATTTTTAAGTGCTCAATATTGTGTTTTATTTCAGTTACTAGTAGATACTGTAATATGCTTATTTTTGTATATCAAAGGAAAATATATAAGTATTTTTGTAACATAATCAGTTATATTGAATTTGGGTTTTTTTTTTTGCATAGGTTTTGTGTAAGCGGAATCAGATGGCAGCTCAGTAATGTAAAATATATAAACAGATATGTTGCATATTGGTCTCTAATTTGTTAAAAGCTTCATATAAGTTTAATCCTGAATGAGCAAATGAAAATAATTATTTGTATGTTTGACATTCAGGCTAAACAGAGGTGTAAGTGTATAAGAATCCTGGAAAAATTTAAAATAATGTGGTATGCACTATGTACAAAATGTTGAAATTATTTCACTTTTGTGCATTTTTTATTTCCGCAGAAGCTTGAAACATTTGTTCAATGTGTTTGTTCTATCACAAGATAGAGTTGCATTCACTCTGTAAACAGGAAATGTATTAGTGGTCTGTCACAATTACTGAAATATTTAAAACTAAATCTGCATTAAAATACTATGCTTGTACCAAACCAGTGGTAATTTCTAAAAAAACACAAAACATTAATTTGATCAAGTTGTCCTTGAAATTAACGCTTGGTGGTCAACAAATATTCCAGTAGAAAAATAGGAAAAGGGATTAAATGAATGTCCAGAACAGCATTATACTGAACCCATGAGTTTGTCATGAAACAAAGACTAGAGGGTAGTTACTATCTTTATAACTTTATAGTTACATAAGCAGGACAAGGATCATTTGATGTAACTGAAATTATGATAATACACAAATATTTTAAGCTTGGAAACTTCTTAATTATTCATTTTGATGATGTACTTCAATTAGGCATTTAAAAAATAACCCCATCCTTAGTACTGGAACAGATGGACAGAATACTGATATTTTTTATAAATCCGAAATCATAATTTAGAGTTGTACAGTGTAATCCAGAAAAGCAATTTTAAATTGGTATTTAAAAACTTAGTAGTCTCCATGTAATTAGCAGTTCCCTGCATATTTCTGGTTTTGTACAAGGGGAGTGGAGAAATTCATGTTGATGGTTTTACAAGCTTAGGTGTCATTTTGCCATAGGTGCTTCAAAAGATACTCAAGGTCCTCTCTGAATAGACAGCAAGAAGTAGCTCACTACTCAACTCCACCTCAGCTCAGGCTACTTGACTACTTACAGAAAAGGAAGGAGAGGAAAGCAGCCCAGCAGTATGACCTCAAAATTTCAAAAGCTGGAAATGTAAGTATTAATGTATTAAAGTAACTACTTTTGAAGAGTAATGTAATATGCTTCTAACTATTTAATGAAAGGATTTAATATATTAATCCTGTTTTTCATTTTCCAGTGCGTAGATATGTGGAAACAGAACCCTTGCTACTTGACTGCTCCTTCTGAAGTAGATGTAAGACCACCAATTGTTATATATAATTAGCAGTTATTAGAAATTGTATTCCATGAAGAAGTGTCTAAGAAGTAACCAGTATCAAAGAATGACATTTTAAAAAACTGGGAGTGACTTTAACATTAACAATTACTTTTCTGTGCCATAAGGTTTAAAAACAAGTTAAGCTACGCTGTAATATATTGCAGTTGTAATAGAATAGTTTGGATGAAGTAATCAGCACAAACAAATTGTTAGCACTGTTCTTCTGTGGGCTCAATGAGCGCATATCTATTGTCTGATAGTATGATGAAAAACAGAAAAGCAAATGAGGTTTGTAGATTGTTTAAAAATGGGTCTCTTTTCATCTTGGTAGGAATTCCTGTCTTTCAATATGTTATACTACTATGGACATTAATATTTTGAAAAGTTTCAAGTTTTATGCAGAGAATTCTAATTGAGAGTTGTTTTTTTCACTCTGTGTGCATTTTTCTCTTGGGGGCATTCATATTCTTAGTTTCTGGCACTGCCAAAACACATACTATTAGTGTACAGAAGGGACTCATAGAAAATCTGAGTTGGAAGGCACCTACAAGGATCATCAGGTCCAACTCCTAGTCCTGCAGGATAGGACAAGCCCCAAAATCATATCATGTGTCTTATCTAATAGATGCTTCTTGAACTCTGTCAGGCTCAGTGCTGTGACCACTACCCTGGGGAGCCTCTTCCAGTGCCCAGCCACCCTGTGGGTGATAAACCTTTTCCTAATATCCAACCTGAACCTCCCCTTGCACAGCTTCAGGTCACTCCCTGGGGTCCTGTCACTGGTCGCCATAGAGAAGAGATCAGTGCCTGCCCCTCTTCCCTCACGAGGAAGTTGTAACTGCAGTGAGGCCTCCCATCAGTCTCCTCCAGGCTGAACAGACCAAGTGACCTCAGCTATTCCTCATACAGCTTCACCTCAAGGACCTTCATCATTGTCGTGGCTCTCCTTTGAACACTCTCTAGTAGCTTTATATCCTTCTTATATTGTGGCACCCAGCACTGCCCCCAGCACTCGAGGTGAGGCAGTCTCATTGCAGAGCAGGACAATCCCCTCCCTTGTCCAACTGGCAATGCTGTGCCTGATGCACCCCAGGACACACCTGGATCTCCTGGCTGCCAGAGCCCTGCTGACTCATATTTGACTTGCCACCAACCAGGACACCTAGGGCCCGTGCCCCAAGTTTTCTCTATTATGCTGAGATTTTTTTAAAAGAATGTAGACTAGACAAGACTGTAGTTTTGGACATCATAGGGCTGTCAAGAATGCAAATAACACATGAAATGACAGTGTAAGTTTCTACAAAACAAACCCACTTTTCACTTCAACTGTGTTGTACCTGATATAATCAGAGGCTTTAGGAATTACTGTTACTGTGAAATTACTTATCCGTTCCACATTGCAGGCAATGATTTCAGACTGTAGTCTGAAACCATGTTTCACTCCTAGGTTTAACATAGCAGCTATATAACTATATAACACTATAAATGTAAAGTTCTGAAGGTTCTTCAATTACATTTCCTTGGAGAAATATAGGAGATAACATGGGTGATTCTTTTCTCATCTCTCTATTTGCTTTAAGGTGGAAAAATATGCCAAAGTGGAAAAGTCTATCAAGTCTGATGACTCACAACCAACTGTCTGGCCAGCACACGTGAGTAATTTAGACCTTGGGCCAAAGTTCACTGTCTCTAGTTAAAATGCCTTTTATTTCAACAAAATCAATGTAATGTGGAATAATCTTCCCTCCCCCAGTTTAATTAATCTTCCATGTGTTACATAAACATGGGAAGATTATCAGAGAGACTTGTAATTTTATACAGTCAAGCAAGCATGTGATCAGTCTGATTTCCTCAGATTTTCCAGAAATACAAGGATAAGCAGCTTGTACTAAAGAAATTATCATAATTTACATGGAGCAGAACTCTGTACAACAAATTGCTTTCTTTACTCAGAAATTCAAAGGCTGATAAAAAAGAGCTTTATTGAAATAAAAATGTTACATTTTGAAATAGATTAATATTAAATGCCTCTTACAAAAAAACTTTCTGCGATGTTATAGTTGAACCTTAAGATTTTTGGCACAAGCTATGGGATTTGGACAGAAGTAGTACTTTAATATAATCATTGATTAATTTGCATTAATAATAATTCATTTATTAGTTATGTGATTGAATCACATAATTGATTATTTTTTTATAATTTCAGAGACAAGGTACTAGCTTTATTAACAACATGTATCATGATATTTTTGTAGTTGCCTATTGGAAAAAATAATGCTTCACCATAGAACTTAATGTTCAGCTCCATTTTACTCTCAATGTTTTTTGCATTGTCATAATTCATATAAAACTGTTTCTATCCATATTTACCCGGTCTACATTTCCATGTCTAACATGATCGTTTGGAGTTTGCAATAACTTTTTATTTTTAAGAGGTGATAAGTGCTTTTCCTCTCATCCTATTAATGTAACTTCTGGAATTACTTTCATTTTAAATAATGCACCCCTTCCTATAGAGTGTTACCTAAAGTTACTTATAGAATGTTTCTTACTCTGTATATGGAGTTGGTCTGCTTTACTTGCTGTTTCAGCTAAGGCTTGTTCAAGACTTACTAGGTCATTCTGTCTTTTTAGGAAATGAAGGATGATTATGTGTTTGAATGTGAAGTTGGTAATCAGGTTCAAAAAACAAAACTGACCATTTTTCAGTCTCTTGGCAATCCCTTGTACTATGGTAAAATTCAGACACTCAAAGGTGACGAAGAAAATGACAACCTATTAACTCCATCACAGTAAGTTGCATATTTTTTTTTTTAATTATGCTGTGATCAGTAGGTGGAGGAAAACAAACATTACTTGTCATTTTCAGTCACACAAATACTCTACAGCTAGAAGTCTCAAGATTTTTTAACCAAAAAAAACCCAAACCAAAATATGTACAAGCAACGGTCATAATTCAAATGTACTTCTACATTAAATTAGTACGTTCTTTTACATTAAAGATACATTGGGGGAGAAATAAGACCACCAGCAAATCCAATCATGAAAACTGTGGAGACACTGTGAGATGTTGTTGCACTCCTTTTTGGTGATACTCAGAATTTTAATTGTTCTCAAAAATTGCCTAGTACTATGAAAGCATGAGATGTGACTGTATTCTGTTTACTCTTAGATCCAGTTGAACTAAATAAATGAAGAAAAACATGAGCTTCTAAGAAGCTTCATAATTTTGAATTGTTTGGAATATGCTGGTTTTGGCTGCGGTTCTACAAAGATTCTCTGTTCTCTGCTGTTTTTGTTCTAGATACCAGATTATTTGTGTGGAGGAATCCATGCAGCAGAGTAGAGTCTATAAATTTCACTAAGGCAAGGAGCAGTGAGACTGAGCAAACCTTTTAGTTCTGTTAATGAAAGTTATTTTTATCTTCTTGTATGTAATAATTCTCTTATTTTTTATTAAAATCTTAAAACATCCTGAGTATTAAGAATATTTTATCCCTAGACTTGAGCTATTCACGGTTTGTTTCCATACTGTTGTGGTTTAACCCCAGCTGGCAAGTAAGCACCACACAAGCACTCACTCCCTCCTCCCATGACCTCCTTGGTGGGATGGGGGGAAAATAGCAAAAGTAAAAATGAGGAACCATGTGGGCTGAGATAAGGACAGTTTAATAGGTCAATGAAAACCTACACATGCTAGCAAAGCCAAACAAGGAATTCATTCACCATGTCCCATGGGGAGGTGTTCGCCTGTTTCCAGGAGGGCAGGGCCCCATCACACCTGATGGTTACTGGGAAAGACAAATGCCTTCTCTCTAAATGCTTCCCCCACCCCTCTCTTACTTTTTGCCCTGGCTTTATATGCTGAGCATGTTTCCATATGGTATGTATGGAATATCCTTTCCTTTGCTCGCTTGGGGTCAGCTGTCCTTGTGGTGTCACTTCCCCACTTCTTGTACACCCCTAGCCCTTTTGCTTGTGAGAGACCTTTGTCAGCACTGCTTAGGAATAGCTAAAACACCCATGTATTACCAACACTGTTTTTAGCACAAATCCAAAACAGCCCTGTTTCAGCTACCATGGAGAAAATTAACTCTACCCTAGCCAAAACCAGCATGCATACTTAGTATTGATCTTCTTGAAACAACAATGCTAGCTTAGAGTTTTGTAATAAGGCTGGGAATTAAATGAATTTAGAGGTATTAAATGCTTGGGAGGTTTTGGAAATAATTGCTAAGACACTAACAGTTAAAGTTCATCAAATTTGGATAACTCATCCTTGGCAAACTGTCATATGAAATGAAAGGTGAAGTATACATTTTTGTTGTTCAGTAAAATAAAATGTTTTTTTAAATTTTTTTGAGCTGGAGAAAGAGAAAGTTCTGTAGAGTTAAACATTGCAATAGATTTGCAAGCCATAAGTGTTATGCAAAAGAGAGATACTTAATCTAGAAGGTCTGGGAAATCACGGGGTATTTGAATTGGCATAAGTGAAATCAAACAATGGAAACTAAATGTTCGTTAAAGTATTATGTATAGGACTGTTTTTGATCTCCCCTCAGAACACTTGTATTTTGGTTTGAGTGTACTGGTATGGTGTTGGTTTATACATAACTTTTCCTTTGTACTTTTACATAAATAATTCTGTAGCAGTTACTCGCTTCCATTTTTTAAAAAAAATATAAAATCCAAAACTTCTATATTCTGCCTTTTGTTTTGTAGGTAATTTACTGTTAAAGGAGACCATATTAGATCATGTGTGTAGGTTGTATATATAGTTAGGAAGTCAAGTGTGTATTTCAAGTACTGAATGATCGATTGAGTGGATAGATTATAATTTGTATTTCGAGCAGGTATGAAAAAAACACAGCACTGCCATTTGTTTGAAGCCTTGTGATTATAAAAATATGTTCTTTTAGTCCCATTCATGACTGAAAATGTACTTTACATTTTAGGTTCCTTATTGGTTCGAAGACTGATGCTGAAAGGTAACTTAATATAGTTTGTACATCTAATTGGCTTGATGCCAAATAATAAATTTTGTTCCTTTTTGGCAAAACTGGATACAGCCAGTGTTATGGTTATGGAAACAGATACAGAACAAATGAAAAAAAGAGGAATTAGTCATCATATCAAGAAGTAGAATAGTGTGTAGTTTCTGTATTTAACAAGCAAGGAAGAATAGAGGACATCAAATAAGTGAGTACACCTGAACTCTGAGAGCACTTATGCGTAATTTCATCTGAACATTTGGCACGGTAAATTTGCAATCATGGAAATAGTTCATTTGAACTTGTTGTTTGAAGTGTGATCTAGGATTTAAGATTTATACACCTTCTTTTTGTGTATTGTGCATGTCTTGATTTGGCTTTCCTAGAGAAGCAAGTAATAAAACAGTTTTTCAGTATATTTTAGTTGTAGAATGAGTAGGAGTAGCAATTCAGGGATAACTGAGGCAGCAAGATAAGTGGTTTTAAGTGTTTGTCAGCGTACATCATGTTAGATTGCCTGTGCATATAAGCACAGAACCTTTAAAGAGCAACCTCTGTCAGAGCCAGTTGTGTTTTTGTGCCTCCATAGGATACCACTGGCTATGTACATACCATAGCTCTTATCTCCATGTCTGTGTGGCACATGTTAAGTGCCTGGCAGGGAAATGAGTCTTTGATTTGATCAAAAATCGGTAATAATGTTCTTCTGTTAAATAGGTGATTTTGATCAAGAAACTCTTTTGCTTATATTTTCTCCTGCCTCCTTTGTGCTGATACTTTTGTTGCTTGTTCTGTAAGCTGAATTGGGGAGATTGGCTGGCTGGAAAGTAAAACAATAATATTACAAGAGCCTGGTTTTAACTGGGATTGATTTCCTGATCATGTTTGTCACTGGGTTGCACAAGTCCTTTCATCACAATAAGCAACAGGGTTTCAGGAACAAGGACAAGAAGAAACAGTAGAGGGAGTGCAGGACCACTTTTTGAATACACGGCATTTTACTACCCTGATTCCACCTTTTAAGTCAGTCTAAAACCTAAAACCTAATTGCTACAAAAAGTGCACTGCCCCCTTTCCTCTGTCATGTGTGTCAGGGCCCTTGCTTATGTCTGCATTAGTCAGGTAACAGCATATGACAGAAGCAGGCCTACATCAAAATAAGGAGTATTTCATCACATTTAGGTGTGAGGTAATGGAAATATTCCAGCAGGTTTTCACTGAGGTCCAGTCTGCCAGAGTGTAAGTGACTACAGCACTTCAGCATTATATTTCAAGGTCATTTGTTATATTGCACTCTTGTTTGTGAAACAGTATTCCCTCAGCTTGGTTGTCTTAGATTAATAGAGATGTAGTATCTGATTCTATTTGATAGAACAGTATTTTAAACTTGTCTGTTGCTTTATCGAATGTCTGTCATAATGCTCACAGGGGAGTGATTGTTCAGCCCTTGCATTTAGACTCCTCACCTGACATAGACCTCAAGCTGAAGGAGGGTTGACTGTTTCACAGGCAGCATAACCAGAAGAGACACTTTTTATAGAGGATTCTGGACTTCTGTAAAAAAGTGGGAATGGAATCCCCGTTGACTGACGTCCCAAAGATCTGCAGTTGCTTTTGGGAATTGAAATATTTTATTGTTTTCTAGATTCCTCCAGTAGAGTGTTTCTCACATTATATTTTGTATTAGAAAAGAAAAAAGAGATTAAATGTTCAAATGGAATAAATCTAAGAGCCCAGGAATATAACGTAGAAAGATACAAAGAAGTATAAGTATGTTTTTTATATGTGCACCTCTATGTTTTATAGAGATATGCTTACATAATATATAAAATATATGACTGTAACATATACAATTATGTGTTTATCTATAAGTATCTACTTTGGAAGTTCAAAGTTGTTAATCTTTTTATGTCCTCATTGTTTCAGGGTGGTGAACCAGTACCAGGAGTTAGTACAAAATGAAGCTAAATGTACTGTGAAAATGTTTCATAATTCAAGTGGATCAGTCAGTCATCTTTCTCCAGGGAAGGAAATGGAAGTGAGTTTATCAAGCTACAAATTTGTTTTATTTGTGCTTAATTATTGAATTATTAGAATAATTTTTGCTATCCACATTTTACAGTAAAATAACCTAAAAATGTTATCCTGAATTAATTTCTGAATGCATTATAGTCATGATCATTCTATGTGAGTATATTGGAAAAGTTAGTGGAAAGCATTTGTGTTTTTCAGGTTCAGATGTTGTCTTTTAGCTCTTCTGAGGCACTGGGGGGGTTGGCTGTGTATCATGTAGGTAGCTCTAAAGTTTTGTTTTAGCATTTTGCCCTGTTCAGATGAACCTTTCATAGAGCAGTATAGTAAAATGCAGCTGTGTGTCTTGTTTTGCAGGTCAGTAAACACAGAAGCAGATGGAGTAGCTGAACTTATTTTACCTTTAGAAATTCAAATTATTTTCTCTTCAGTTTGAAGAGGAAAACTTAAAAAACCACCCAAACTAAAACCAAAACAAACAAAAGAAACAAAAAGCCAAAAGCAAAAAAAAAACCCCTCAAGCATATAAAAAAACCTCCAAAACAAACCCCAACAACTTTTCAGTTTGTGTTTTTATATACACACACATTTCTACATTTCCAGTATAAACTCTTACATTCCCTGATTTTCCTGCCTGTTGGCATTGCCTTGCGTTTTACTTGCTTTCACTTCTGGTTTTGTTTGGTCAGAGTTGGTGCTACAGCAGTGAGCTGTATGTTATACTCCAGCTAGTAAATTGAGATTTGTATCCCCTGGGGTATTTCCTTTGTGACATCTTTCCCCTAAATACCTACTTACGAACTCCAACAATGTTTTTCTGAAGGAGGTAGTTCCTGGTGTCAGGCAGACCAGCAGCATTCAGCAGTTGCAAAAAGAGATATGGATGTTTCTGTGTATGTGTGCACACATACAGACATGTACATGGCATGTGTATATATATACATTAAAATCACAAGTTGGGTGGAATGGTGCTTGCCTGGACCAGACTTACTCAGGTTACTATATCACCATTGGAATGGGTCATTGGTCTTTATTTTCAAAATCAAGAAAGCAGATTTTAATACAAGAACAGAAAGGTAGATCTCAGAACTTTCCTCAAAAGATTCTTTTTTATAAGCAAGCAATTAGAAACATGTAGAGGGACTGTCTCTTATTACTGAAAATCAGTGGAAGTTAAGCTTACCAAAAAGGGTGATTCTGCACAATGCTCTGATTTCATACCTCATGCACATTTAATTGAGGCTCCAGTACTGAAATATTCCATTCACTATATTGCCAGCCTCATTTTCTAGTTTCAGCAGTTTGTTTAAACAAACTGTATGTTCGTTTAAACATTACTGTCATTTATGGATATCTGCTATAAGGTAAAAACATATGGAATATAACTGAATGTGTTTCATTGTTGAGTCTTTAGACAGTGCCAGCTATTGGAATTATGGATTTAGGGTCTACTGTGAGTGAGTGAGAACTGCAAGCTCGAGTAGGTGAAGTGGATGTATGTTTAGACAACCTGGTAATTAGGATATAAGAACAAACAAAAAGGCTGTATCTTCCCTCTAAGAATATGAAGTTCTGGTCCCACTGAAGCCAGTGGGGAAATGTGTCTTGATTTCTCTGCATTCAGGATTTTCCTAAATTTATTTGAAATCCTGCTCCTAGAATGAAGAATTCTGATCCTGTTCTTTAAGTCTGTTTTGGTTGAAAATGGCAGGTATATACAGAATTAATTAATGAAATTACATAATTTTTCAAGTAAAACCTAAATGTTTTTTAATTTTAAGTGTATTCATCACTTTTTTGTTTGTGAGAATTACTACAGAAAATGATAATTATGGGGAAAAGTGAAACTCTTTAATTATATTTCTTATTTCTTTGCTCAGTTTAAATTTTTACTAGCACCTTCATGCTGCTTCTTGATGGTAAAGACTTTACCTAAAAGAGAGTTCATCACAGGTTTGGGGTTTTTTTAATAAATACATAAACATCTGAAATGGCTGCAAGGAATATTGTTGTAGTTCTGAGAAGCCTTCATACAAATCAGTTGAATTGTCTCTTCTGTCAGCTGTGTGAAAGCTCTCATCATTGCTGTGGTAGTGTTAATTTCTCTTTCCTTCCAGCAGCCAGAAAGTGTATCAGGCTCTGTTCAGTCTTCAGTACTGGGGAAAGGTGTAAAACACCGACCTCCTCCTATCAAATTACCTTCAAGTTCAGGAAGTAGCTCTTCAGGTAATAATTTTTTGACTCAAACATCTAATTTGAACATGTTCTGCCTGTTGTAAAATGAAAGGATGTCCCTTTAGTGAAGACTTAATAAAAAAATACCAGAACCTTATCTGTGAGAAGAGCATGGAGTTTTTAGGGATTTTTTTTTTTTTAATTTCTGATTATGTTGTTCACAAAATTGTATCCTAATATTTAAGTTAACATGTACTCACAGAATAGTAATGTATTTTAATTATACTTTTGCAGGCAATATTTTTAGTTCACAACAGTCTAGTGGCCATCTAAAATCCCCAACTCCACCTCCTCCTTCTAAGCCTCCTGGTGTTTCTCGGAAACAATCTATGGATCTTAATCAAGTTAGCATGCTCTCTCCAGCTGCCATGTCTCCTGCGAGCTCTTCACAAAGTGAGTCACGACCTAAATTCTCCATTAAATCTTAGGCTTTTGCATAAATGCTTCCTGAGATAAACTTCTTAACCTGTGGAATGATGAAATTTAAGTGTACAGTGTACCCTAAATTGTATAAATTGTGCAGCTTTAGGCAGGTCTCTTGTTCACTGTATGTATTTTATGTTTATTGTAACTGTGTTCGTTTTTTGTATATATATGTATGCACCCTCTGTGTATACGTTTTAATACATTTTATGCAATTAGCATGATCTCCTCATATATGAAAGGCTGGTTGGTAGATGATGTGATGAGATAAATTCCAAAGTGTAGATTTTTTTTATTCCAGTGTAAAAACAGTGTGTTAGATCAATTTGCCTTTACATAATTTAAGCATCTGTTTTTTTAAATGTTATAGGAGCTGGTGCAGTTGTGTATCTATGTATGTATATAATCTGATCAGTCCCAAGGTGATAATACAATAAACGATAAGATGATTTTTTAAAAACACTCCTACACTGTTTTACAAATCATTGCTGATTGCAAGTGTGGTGGTGATGCTGCTGACGATAGTACCATATTCTCAGGTGTAAAAATGCAAATTTCAATCAGAAGCGACATCCTAGTTAAAGTATTTTCGTTAACACTGACAGGATTGTTTTAATCCTAGCTGTTGATCAAAAATGTTTTCTAAAACATATATGTGTCTTGAGCCATGTCGTGAACAGATCTGTACAAAGAGGAAACCATAGCTGCAGCTTCTCAGTTTTTTTATGAATAATTGTATACTGCACATTCCAGTATCCTGCATGGTATTAAAATATGCTTTTTGCATTAAATAATTTAAAATCTGGGTAGCTCAAAAGGTGTAACTTTTCTGCCTTATTTTGCACAAGACAAAAAAGAAAACTAAAGTTTTCTTCCAAAATATTGAGTCTGGTTTTACGTTAGTGTTATGAAATCTGTAAATCTGCTGCACACAGTTACTTTAAGGCTCTTGTCACCATTCATATTTATTTCCTTTCTTTCTGCAGGACATGAAAGCTAAAAAAAGAAAAACAAAAAAACTAGCTCAAGCTTTTTGGGGGTTTTGTTTTGTTTTCTTTTTATGTTGATAGACTTTGCCTACTGCATCCACAACAAATAGAGCTGTATGTGTTACATTTAAGCAGAGAGACTTACACAGTAGCTTTTAAAGATGCAGTATTATCCTCTAGTTCTTAAATATTAGGTAGTTGCTTTTTATTTGGTCGATACTTGGAAAACTGCAGTTTGACTATCTGATGAAATTTAGACCAGCCCCATGATCATTGAAATTATACATGATCTTGCTGACTCTTGTTTTCCATGATAAGTTTTTAACACAACCAATTATGCAGGCAGTACATGGATACTATTTGTTTAACAGTTTAGTACAAACATTAATTAGGTTAAAATGGTCACTAAGAAATTATTTTAAGTATTCCTGAATAGAATTATGACTTAATGTATGATAGATTATAGAAGCCTTAAAGGAAAATAGAAACTGGTGTATGCCACAAGGAATGAAGCATGGAGAATGGATTTTCTTTGTGATTATACTGCATCCTTAACAATGTGTGTGCTGCAACATTTGTCATGTAGAAATTAACACTTGCAGTCTAAAAAACGGAAAAAATTGTCAGTGCTAAGTAAGATTCCATTAACCTTATTATACAAAAAGGATTGGCCTTTTATAACAAACTAGCACTTTTTATTTTTCTCAATGAGCAGGGTCTGGAACTCCTAAACCATCTACTCCTACTCCAACCAACACCCCTTCATCGACCCCACACCCTCCTGATGCTCAGAGCTCAACTCCTATTACCCCTTCTGCCACCCCTACTCCCCAAGATTCAGGCTTCACCCCTCAGCCCACTTTGTTAACCCCATTTGCTCAGCAGCAAATGTCTCTGAGCCAGGCACTGCCTGTAATGACCATTCCTCTTTCCACCATGGTAACATCCATTACTACAGGAACAACCTCCACCCAGGTCATGGCAAACCCTGCAGGACTTAACTTCATCAATGTAGTGGGCTCTGTGTGGTAAGTCTTTTGTTATGATGGTTTTTTAATTTGCCATGGGGGTTGGTTGATTGGTGGGAGGCTGTGTGGTTCAGGACTGTCCACCATCCATTAGGGTAAATATTTTTCAGGATCTGCAATACAAAAAAGATCACTCACTTTGTAATTACAAAGTGAAGAGCCAGTAGAAACTATTTGTATTTCTCAAATAGAAGTCACCTACTATTAGATTATTGAAAAAAATCTATTAAGAAAGGCCTTTATTGCTTTCTTCTTTGTGGAGTCATATAGGTTCATTTCTTAAAGCTTTATCTCAATTTAAGTGATTTCTGAGGTTTTGCTCTGTAAGTTTGACAACATTTTATTAATCAGAGGGGAAGTAACCGACCAATGTGCCGACCAATCTAAATGAAAAATGGGAACAAATTTGTTTCTATCAATTTGAAAAGAGGTGAAACACTCTTTGATCCTTAAAACTCATTTTGTGGTTTGAAGAAAATAATAAATGCTGTGAAGAATAGATGGTATGGTATAACATGAACTACTTTTTAGACGAAGGAAAATTCTGCAATTACGATGGTCAGTGTAAGACACATAGTGTGTTTCAATGCAAGTATCAGACATTCAAATTACCCAGATAAGGTGTTCAGCAGCTGGTCACTGTTGATAAATTGGACTTTTTATAGGGCAAAAAGAAAATGCAAACCTGTTCCTTTTATGATAGTACAACCATTTTGAAGACTGTTGACCTTTTAGTATTTCTAGAATGAAAGGACCACTTGTGGTTTATTTTTATCAGTTGATATCAAAGAAGAAAAAAACCAGTATGGTCTCATAATATGAAATATATATTATGCTCTAGGCAAAATTATTTCTTTTAAGCTGCATTGATGCTTTATCCATAGTCCCATAATTTACAGCAAGCTACTGATTTATTTGCCATGAGACAAAGGGCAACAATTTAGTTATTCAGATTTACTTGTGCCACTTGGGTTTGATGTGTTGTCTTTCCTCTTCTACAGTGGAGCACAGTCACTGATGAGTGGTTCAAACCCCATGTTGGGGTGCAACACTGGTGCCATAGCCCCTGCAGGTATAAATCTGAGTGGCATTTTACCCCCAGGAGGTCTGGTACCAGGTGCGCTGCCCGCTGCAATGCAATCTGCCTCCCAAGCAGGTCAGTGTGACTGAGTGGAAAAGCCACCCTTCAGACAGGGACAGTGTGAAAACATTTTGTGCGAAAAATGGACTGAAGTGGCCATTGTGTGAAGAGGTTGTGTATTTGATGGCTGGAGCTCAGAACAACATATATGTTTTTGCATTCAAGGTGTAGGCTGTGTTGGAGATTGTTTTAAGCTGGTTTTTGGTGAGCTAGGCTGAGGATACACAGTCAAAACCTGGATTGTTTGGTGCACTCAGTAAAAAGTTTGAGAGAAACTCCAAATTCAAATGCAATTTTGATAATAATGACTCCCAGAAAAAAATGCATGATTGAATTTAGAAAGTGGCCTCACTTTTTAAATGTGTGGGGCGTTTTATTCTGGCCCTGGTACTATTTTATTCTTGTACAACAATTAAGTAGTTCCATATTGCTTTCAAATGCAACTATGTAAGTCTTAAAAGCACAATTTAAATATCAGTTTATTTTTTATGAATATAATTTTAAAATGTCTAATGTATGGTTATAGAATGAGAACAGTAGAAGATTTCAAGATTTCCATCCCTTATGAGTTAAATCTCTCTAAACCATATTGAACCAATGTTTATCTTTAAATACCTTCACTGAAGAAGATTCCAGTTTTCCTCAGTAGCTGTTTGGAGTGGCTCATTATCCATGCAAAATGTTTCCTTTCTAATTACAGTGCATCTCCTGAATTGCAATTTTTTTTCCTCCTATACCTTTCAGATGTGAAAAATAGTTGTTCATGCTTTCTCTTTACCTTCTAAGTATCAAACATGCTGTCATGTCCCACATTTGTCTTCTCTTTCTGATAGGTCGTATTTTTCAAACCTTTCATAATCCTGTCACTCTTTTCTAGACTGTCCAATTTGCTTACATCCTTCTTAAAATGTGATAACCAAAACGGGACACAAGCCTGAGCTTGGCTGATTTACCACTGTGGAGCACAGCAGAATAAATGCATCTCATCTCTTTCACAACATTCCTGTTAACATTTGCCTAAATGAGGTCTGCCTATTTTTTATCTGTATTTTTCACAACAGCGTTACCTTAACATAAGAATGGCTTTACTGGTTTAGGCCAAAAATCCATCCAGTTTATATTCTGTCTCTGACACTTGCCATTAGAGGATACTGAGGAGAGTGTTTGAGATGAGGCAAAAGTGTGAAATGCAAACATCCCTTGTCTACAACTGTACCTCTTCTGGCAATCTACAGCTTTGAGACTTTCTCAGCTGAAGAATATCCACATGGATCTTTGTGCTTAATATCCTGTACTAGATTTCTAGTCTATGGATTTATCTAATTGGTTTTTGAACCCATGTGTATTTTTGGAATCTCTACAGCATCTTGTGACAGTGAATTTTATAGATGTAAACTGTGTGAAAAGGTTCTTTTCTTTTGATTGCTCTGTAGTTTGTGATATGGGCGATTTGGGTATGTTTGTGACCTCCTGTAACTTCTCGTGTCCTTTCTTGCTGTATAGACACAAAGATAGTTACAATTTTATACTTGGTCATTTGTCTTTTTTTAATTCAGTGTTTCTGAGTTTTGGACCATTTCTTCAGTTCATGAGGATTGCTTTTAGTCTACTTCTGTCCTTTCCAGCACTATCAACCTCTACCAGTTAGGTGTCACAGATTTGTACATGCTGTGCTGTCACCCACACAACAGATGCAAGTAGTGAGCTGAGCTAGGTTTGTGCAAGACCTCCAGGGCTTCTGTTTGGTAGATGCTGGCTTACTGGAGTGTTGCTCAGATTTGGGGTGGGATTGTTTTCTGTTAAAGATTGGTGAGAGTGTATTACTTCACTGAGCCTTTGGACTTGTTTGGATTTACTGTACAAACAGTCAAGCTTTTTAAAGGCAGAAGAAGAATCACTGAAAAATAACAGCTGGGGTGTTCTCCACAATCACCTTTATGTAAATGCACAAACAGGTTATAGGTCACAGGGTATAATGTTATGTAGTGTACAGATTTCTTTCCATTTAGTGCTCTTGTGCACTTTGAGTCTGAATAACTATGAACTGCATTATGGAAAATGCAGCATTGTATTAAGTTTACACTTAATTTACACTTACCAATATTACACTTTTATTATACTTGTATTATTATACACTTGTATTTAAGTTTACACTCAATTTACATTTGCCAGTTTTCCAAATTCCAGATGTTCAGAAATAGTCCCAGTGAAAAGGTGTACTGCAAAACACAAATACAACTGAGTAAAGACTCACTACTAATGAAAAGATGTTTTCTTTAACAGGCAGTCCATTTGGTTTGAAAAATACATCAAATCTTCGGCCCTTAAATCTTCTACAGGTAATTTATATACTTGGACACAATAATAATGATAAGTTCTTATCTTTCTGTAGAGACCTGCTTAGTGCTGCTTACTGCACTGCCCCACAGAGATCTTTGGAGCCAGTTGGTCAGACCATTTACTGCAAATCTTAATTGCTTATTTAAAAGGCTTAGAATAAGAGAAAAGACATCTCCATAGAGATACCAGATGGAAGTTATATTCTTATCTCAGAAAAAAGCAGATAATTCTCAGTAACAATATAAAGATGCTGACATTTGGATTCAAAATATTAATCCTAAATGCAATCTTTCAGGATTTGCATAAGGTTTCATTGCAGATCATAGACTATAGTTAAAATTATACTGTACAAAACAGTGTGGTAGAATCACTCAGAGGTTTAGACATAGAATGCCTAAAAGCCAAGCTCAGCATGCACAGGTAGGTGCAGTATAGGTTTTAAGAGTTTTTGGAAATGGAAGTTCATGTAAGATAGGGAGTTTAGAAGGTCTGTAAATGCTTTATTTGCACTAAGCATACATACAAATACAAACATGAGCGGATGTTTATTATGTCAGAGTTGCATTTAAAAGTGGAGCAGGGGTTGTTTGTGGAACTGGGCAGAGTTCTTGGACCTTGAAGTCAGCTGCCAGATGCAGATGCGGAATTGCAGTTTCAGTGTTCCACATAGGCTGCACCACATTTCAAAAAATTACTGCCAGCTTTGCTGCTTCCAATTCCCACTCCTGTACACTCCAGAAACATGGAAAAGGCCAGGCAAAGGAGGCAGTTATGCCAGATTAGAGCTCTTCTATACAATTAAATGCTTGTATTTCAGTGATTCCATGTTGAAGGACATTCTTTCAAGCTAGCTCTGCCACTCATAAACCGAGAACAATTCAGCTGAAATAAGTGCAATTAAAGCTGGGTAAGGCAGAGTAATCAAGGCCGTTTCACTATCTTAAAATTCAATTGAATATTCTGAAAGTGGAAATTATACACAGTGCTGTTGAAGACTGGCATTTATCTTTCCAGTATTAATATAGTATCTGCCATTTTAATGAAAATAATTAAAATATATTTTCCTATGGAAATACCTTTCTATAAGTTCAAGCAAGTTTGTTTTCAGAGCATGAGTCTTTTTCAGAAACAGCAACAATTGCAAATTGATTTTTAAAGGCATTACAAAAGAAAAATTAAGCCTTTGGGAAGTACACCACCATCAATACTATGTTCATCCTAGAACAGTAGGAAACTCAGCAGTTTGATTGAATTATGCCTTTTGTTTTTAATCTTCAACAGCTTCCAGGTGGTTCACTTATTTTTAACCCACTCCAGCAGCAGCTGTCACAGTTTTCTCCACAGCAACAATGTCAGCAGCCTACAACCTGTTGTCCTCAGCAACAGGGAGAACAGGTGTGTGCCAACAGCCCTCAGTCTGGGGTGCTTGGATGAAACAGTTTCTCCTATTCTCCCCATCTCTACAAGTAAATGAGCCATTACCTCATAGATCTGAAGCAGAGGGGGAGGCAATTCTTCCTCCTAAACATTCTCAAACAGCAAAGAGTGCAGTGGCTCTATTGCTATGGCTGGAGCTGGGTTATATTTATTTATATCCTGTATAGAAAAGCTCTAACAATGCTGAGCATTGTCTAACTCTGTCATGAAGAGAGCCAGCCCCACTGTATGAGTGGTGTAAAACCAGCTTAGTGCTTTGTTTGTCATAACTAAAAGATGTATCAGATGAACAGAGAAAAAATGCAGTCAGGATATTACAGAGTAACAAAAACTTGTTACTGACACTGCTGTGAGTTTCCTTACGAACCTCACTGCTGTAGTTCAGAATTTTCTTTGCACCAAAGGAAATACTGGTTGTCTTTAAAGCTGTAATCTTAAGACATTTGCCTGTAATTAGTGTTAAAGGCTTTAATCACTGAGGAAATCTAAAGTCTTGATAGGCATTGCTCTGTCTTCAAATGACAAATTTTGAATGATCAGTTGCACCTTAAAAATCCTAAGGTGCAAGTACCAGGTTACAACTTAAAAATCCTAACCAATGCAGCAGTGTGAGAAAACTAGCTGCTCTGCTTTTGTGTTCTCAGACACACAGGCCTTCTGCTTACCAAATACTCTCTACTGGATACTCAAGTATGCCATAATTTCACATGTGATACTGTAGACTGTTCATAAATAAGATGCTTCTCTGAAATTTTTTATGATATATAAAAAATATCTATCTAGCCTCCTGTGCCACAGGCCTTGTTCTGGATTGTGGGACAGTTTAATGGGAAACTTTACAATTTGTTCACAGCATCTGAATCTCTGAATGTCAGTTAGTAGTTGAACTACTAAAAAAAAAAATAATGTGACCTTGTACTGTTGGGTTTTATTTTCTAGATATTGAACATCAAGGGCATTTATAAAAAGGCTGACATAAGCATAGTTCTTGTGGCAGGAAGTTCTGGAGAAAATCAGTCTCTGCATTGGTTAAACTGCCCTAAGGAACTTCTCTCATACCTTGCATTATAGAGGAGGGGGTTGTTGGCTAAAATGAGATATGAACATTAGATTCCTTAGCTTTGATAAGGACAGGAATGTATGTGCTCACAGTGCTTAGTGAAAAAACCTGGGCCCAAAAAACAACAATTTTCTGTGCTACCCATATAATATAAAAATGCATTCTCTCTCATACTTAGGGATTTTCCCCACATGGTGGTTCTATGACTCTTAGTCATCATGGAGGTGATGATGTCTCGACGTGCAATCTTTTGGTCTGGTTTTCCTAGATCTTAGTAGCAGTATAATGTAATGCTAAAGAAGCATTGCAACTCCTGGACTGAACCAGCTTTTTTCTGACTTATAAGCCATGCAGTTTTCTTGAATTGTGCTTTCTCTGTGTTATAAATCAGTGCATAATTTAAGTTCTAAAAGAGGTCATAATTTAGCACCCTTTGAGTTCAGGAGACACTTGGTCAGACTCCACTAATTCATTTAAAGTGATTACTGTGTTCTGAAAATATAATTTTAAAACCA